>NW_020799103.1:2038061-2136419 GCF_003259725.1 Athene cunicularia | reverse complement strand
GGTGGTGTCAGGGTGGGGGTTAGGGGAGGAGATGCAGTTTTCCAGGCATTGAATCTGGATTTAAGTAATTTAGAAGACCTAGTTGAAATGTTGACCTTCATAGAAGGAAATCTGAAGCTGTGACCTTGAATACCTGAGACTAGAAGGGAAAGAAAAAAAAAAAAAAAGTAGTTTATTTTAAATGTCAGAGTTTTGGGGGTCTGACTCTTCTGAATTGTCATACTTTTATAACTAAATGTGAACCACGGTGCCAGATCTGACTTTTCATGTTTGCTTTTATTTTAAGACCAGAAATGTTCACATTTTGCTTCAGAAACTTTCATGTATTTTACTAGGTAATGCTTTACTCCATTGAAGTTTAAATCCATTTATTCACTGTAGTTTTTTAAAATTTTAACTAGCTAGAAACTGGAAGTAGCTACTTGAAAACTGTACTCAAATAACTTTTTTTTTCTTAATACAATAATAAGTAATAAATGCAATTAAGATTTGCAAAGTTGGAAGCTATAACATTTCCCTTTATACTGTGTATAACAAAAATTATCTGATAACAATTTAAAAACACACTTCATAATTTTAAGCTTTTATGAGCAATGTTTAAACCAACACTGAAGGAATGAAGGGCTTTCTACAGTTGATAGAACAGCTATAGAGAGGAGCTGAAGAAACCTCACTTTGCACATGCCATTCTGTCAGCATCAGTTTTTATATGTAAAGATGAGACTTTGTACAAACATGAGTCAGGAAATTTGGTTATGGTACCAATAACAACTGTAACTTAATATCCATGAGTCCTGTGGAGGAGTTACTATGAGGTGATTTGTGTTCTTAAAGCATCGTGAAGTATCAGTCAGATCATTTAGCATATTTTTAAGGCTGCTTCCTTTTTTCCTTCTCCCTCCCTTCCCCCAAAATTGAAATTCAGTCTCATATTAACAAACTTAATGGGTTTATTTTTGAAAACAGATGTTTGGCTTTGACTTTGCTACTTCATAATGCATTAAATTTAACTACATTCAGTTCCCTTCATATTTTAAATCAAATTATTTAGTATAACATGTTTAAAAGCAGCATAGTTCTTACTGCTCGTCGCTCTAACTTTTATCAGCAGCGCACAAACGTGGTGGTTTTACAGTGCCACGGTAATACCCAGCTGCCCCCATAAGTTATTTTAGCATATTTAGTTAAAGATCTTAGCTCATTTTCATCATGGAGGTACTGTACTGGTACTGTGCTTCACCTAAGGATGTTCCTTCATATAAGGACTCCCAGCAATATGTTGACTAGAGACTTTACAAGTTCTTCTGCCACCTACCTGAAATAGTTGAGTATCGGGTCTTTGTTCAACTTTGGCTAATCTACATTTCTCTCTAGAGCTTCCCTAGTGTGGACTCTTTACACTTTTTAGCTGAAAATATATTTATGTTCTTAATTCCCATTCTAGTTATTCTTAAACAAGACTGTATAGTCTTGTTTTTTATTTATTACATAAAGGGTAGTCAATGAAGGATGGTTCTGTTTACCCTTCTGCCTATTCCAATGAAGCATGTGAAGGGGAAATAGGACAAGTAGTGTCTGTATTAACAAATAAATGAAAATCAAGGTGTAATCAGATGAATAGGATTTCTGGCTGGATAGTCCTGGAGGGTGCTGTGTAAGTAGTGTTCCTTAGGCGGTCATTCTAGTGATCATCAGAAATTCTTCTGTTCCCAGCAGCTGTGGATGGTTATTTAGGACTAAGGATTAACTTAATTTAGAGGTATGCCAAGTTCTAAAAGGCCAGGATCCAAATATGTATTTATAACTTTTTGATGGTGTCATGAGAACTCTTGAGCCAGGTTGGAGAGCTGAATCAGCGTTTGTGTTCCTGTGGGGTGACTGAATACAATACAGCATGTGGCTGGGGGAGAAGCAAGGTGGGAAATGGTGGGGGTGGAAATTGTGCACATTTGTTCATTCCAGCTCAGGAGTCATCTTGCAGATGAAAAAAAAACGTGGAGAACTTCTGAAGCCACTTGATATTTCATTATACCATTAAGTACAAAGCAATGCGATACTCGAATTTGAATCTTCAAACAGTTCACAAACATGTATTTATTCATCCCAGAAAAAAAAAAAAAAGGATGGTAGTTAATTAGCTGTGTCTTCTAAATGTAGGAGGAATTTGTAGGCCACCCAAAGCATTGATAGAAAGGCAAGATGTGGATTTCAAGAGTTTTTGTCAAAGACCACACCCCTCTCCATAACTGATAGTTGGCAACCACATTATTAGGAACAACCTTGGAAAAACATCCGATTTATGAGTTGCCTAAATGTTCATGTTCTTAATCTCTGGACAGCTGCTGGTCCAAGGCAGCCATGAAAGATTCAAATTTAATTAAGGTTTTTCATAATTCTGAAGAACATCTTGCTCATAGTGAATACATCTTCTAAATATGACGTTCTTTTTTGACACAGTAAGCTATAGTTTTACATACAGAAAGTAGGTTAAGAAATTTGCAAGGGATATTGGCTCGAAGCACTATAGTTCTAACAGATTTTTAATTTTATTTGAAATGCAAATCTCAGATTGGGATTTATAAGGTAAAGCTAGCTGAGCAAAATAGATTTAGGGCGTTCAGACTAGTTCGCTCTGTCTGCACTTCCTGGAAGATCTTATTACTTAGATAATTATAACAAACAGGGTTGCAATATCTTTATCTGTGGGCTGGGCTCTAAATTAGTATGAGCATATGACTTAGAAGGCTAGATAATAATTTAGACTTACATTACATCTGCTTAACAGTAAAAGTTTACCTATTAATAGTGAACAATTTTTACTGATCAAGCAAAAAAGTAAATTCTTCTTAGGGACCTGAAAAGGTGAGTAGATTGATTGTTGTATTTTGCTAGTATATGAATTAATCTAATAATTCCTGAAAGTTAGAATTTGCTAATATTAAAGCTTGTACTATAACGTTATCGTTTTTGTTGAGTCCTTACCAAAGCTGAAACAACTTCTTTTTCAAAATATATGTATTTTTTTATATAGGTAGATAAGTCATGGTGTTCTGCATCTGTTGATGTCATTCAGGAATGAAAACTGTAAAAGGAATTAAAATACCAGCAAACAGATGGATCCTGTCTGAGGCACTTGCCATGCCTTGGGACTGATAGAGGTGTCTTGTTATTTAATAACAATTTTTTAAAATCTCCAATTGCAGGTATTTCTGTAGGACTAGATCAGAAATGGTATCTGAAAGCGTGTGAGATCTAACAAGCTCTTTTCATAATATTGCTCAGAACAAACTGTAAGAAGGGAGTGTCTGGGAAAGTAAGACTTGCCTGAAGCACAAGCAACAGGTCTGTCTAGAAAAAGATGTCAAGCAAGTAATATTACATTATCTCTCTGGAGCAAAGAACATTGCTTTTATTAATAAATCGTTTGATCAGCAGGTTTACTCTAGCTTAATGCAGTTAAGCAGCAAATGCACTGTGGATACAGGTGAGAAAACAGGCAGAGTGTGGAGGCTGGGAGAAGGTAGAAGACTTAGTTCTGGTAGTATTTTTCAGCAAAAACTTTCTGCTTCGTGCCAAGGTCTTGATTGAAGGTTTTTCTATAAGTAAAATGTCAAGTTTGTAATACAGTGTGTCATCATTTTCTGTACCTTTTTCACTACAAATGGTCAAATACTATATTTGATGTTTAGAAGAAATGGTAGTCTTGAATTTCTTGGTAGCAACAACTGTGTATTGCTGTAGCTGCTTTAAGCACACGGAGCAGTAGCTTACAGCACAAATAAGGGTGAGCATGCAGTGCAATCTAGCAATAGAAACTATGCTATTTTTAGTATTTTTTCCCTCTTTTTCTCCCTTCTAAATTTGAGCCAGCCTACTGTCCTTACTCTCCTGATTTACCAACACGGCTGGTGGCCATAGATTTCTGGGGGAGTGGCTGGTGGCCACATCTGCCAGAGGAGCACGTTAGCCTAGGTGCCTCTGACAGCTTCTCTCTGTAGGTGGCTTTTCCTTTTTCTGAGGTGATTACTGACATTATGGTTGCTTTGAACTAGGAGATAGATGGCGAGGAAGGAGACTCATTGCAGCTGAGAATCAGGTATCTCTATAGTATTTAGTGAATCTACTAAGCCTACTGGCAGGTAAATGTGGCAACATAAGATGGAAATCTACCAAAATCAACAAAGGGAAGCAACAGAGTCAGAGGGAGTGTCTGTAAAATTCACATGTGTAAGCATTCTGAAATTTTAAGTTTCTATCATCTGACTTAATGACTTTCCAGATTAATCTGAGCATATGTTATTGCCAATGCCATTGAATGAAATAGTTGGGTCAAGTGCATTTTGGTGAAATTCAGTTACATTTAGCAGTGTTCATACTTAAATTATTGTTTTGACAGAAATGGAGAGACCAAAACCAACCATTCATTTACATTAATCTTTCCCTTGGGTAACACTAAAGATTTTTCTTCTCTTTTCTGATAAGGGATTCTCATATTCTTCTTCAGATCAATTTGATCTGAAGTTAAATAATAGCTTACCCATTATGACAGTCTATAAATGGCAGAGCTCAAATTAGAACGTAGCAGTTTGACTCTCATTCCTATGGATAGTGTAGATAGTGGTGTTGTATACGTTGACAAGAATGACATAGGGCTCACACACCTTACTGATAACACTCAGGTTATTAATAAATTAGCTTTCTTTGTGTATAGTTCACCAGCAATGTGGAGAAAAACCTGCATCTCAGGATTCTTCATTTGTAAGAGAAGCAAATAATTTTGACTTGTTAGTGAAAATTCTCTTTTTTTGATTGAACATTTCTTATGGTGCAGTAATTTAGACTCAGCCTTAAGTGTACTTCTAGGGATTCTTTCTCCTTTTTTTCCTGATGGTCCCTCAGACAAAAAATGGATAAGCTTACATTTTATAGCTGACTTTATCTTCTGGCTGCTGATTCTGCATTCTAACATTTAGGCAGGCTCCAACTGAGCAGGTAAATATGGGTGGTTTAGCAACCCGTCATGATTGGTTGTGGTGGCCAGCATCTGAACTGTCACTGGATGAACACAGCGCAAAAATACTTTCATCTATGGGAATTGCCATTAGATATTATTGTAGTATTTATTTAAATTCAAAATAATTGAATTCTTACCATAGGTGATCGCATGATAAATACAGATTAGTGATCGGAATAATTGCGGTAGCACTGGAATAATTGGCCCCACAAACATGTGCCCATTGCTGATACATTTATCTACAACCTGCATCATTTGAAGGGTATCTGTAGTCATTGTCAGACAGGTGTCTTTGGTGGTGCTCAGAAAGCTGTCAAAATTGAACAGGTTTGAATCACAGCTTTAAAAGCTTGCTGTATCGGGAGGTTTAATGTCAGAAGACTGACTTGCATACTTCATGGAAGAGAAATCAAAATTCTGTGACTCTTTAATAGCTTTGTCAGTATTTTGAGTTGTGTGTTAGAGCACTGCAAAAATGATGCCTAAGTACAATCCCTGTTCATCGCTGTGTGGGCACTGGTTTCATACTTCAGCGATGAAGTGATGTGCAAAAGAGCCTTATTTCAGAGAGGATTTTCTCACTGGCAGTGAAGTGGACAGCGTAAATTCTTTTCTCTTTTGAAATGTCATCTGTTGACAGTAGTGAATGCTACATGACTAAGAGTCCAGCAACACCAGCTCACAAACAGAGACTAATTTTGGACCATTTTGTTTGTTAGCCTTAATGTCAGATGGTAACATTGATGTCTTTAATCCTGTTTTAAAGAGGCAGCAGTAATTTCAGAAACTTCATGCTTGGGGCATTTTGGTTATTGGAACAGAAAGAACTTTTATTTTCAGTGTCATGAAAGAAGTGGCAGAAAGTCTGAATGGGGATATAGAAAGGAGGGGTAAAAATTATTTCAGAGTAGTCTTTACTCTTAAGGCAGCAGTCAAAAAGCAGAGTTCCTATGGAGTTCTGCCTGTAGGTTAAGCGTGCTTTTCCCCATGTGTTCATTACTTCATTAAAACCTAGTGAATGCTCATTTTCCCTACAGTGCAAAAGGCTGAAATGCACTGAATTTTAAATCTAGGAAACCATTGTTAAGGATGACGACTAGGGGAATCTCAAGCTTTAAGTATTTGAGATTGTTTTGTCTTGTTTCCATCTGCATTTCCTTTTTTAAGTAAAATCTTAAAAAAAAAAAAAAAAAAGGAGGGGGGAATTATAAATGAAAACTTCAGAAATCTCAAGTCATCTATCAAGAATACAAACCATTTTGTTGTTTTTCATATTACTGGGCTGTATTTTTGCTAGTGTGAACTTGCTTGTGTGGCTTAATTCATAAGGTAACAGTGACATTTTTCTCTCAGGTCTGGTTTAGTGTAATAAACATGGTTTCTTCTGTCTTTTCTGTAGAAAGAGTAAAATTCTGAAGAATCCACAGATGATGGCTTCTGACGCTAGTCATATGCTGGAAGCAGCTTTGGAGCAGATGGATGACATCATTGCCGGTATAATAACGCTTTATTTTACACCAAACTATTTCAAGATTTAACTATGTTTGTCTTTTTCCCTCCTGCAATTTTCCGGGTTTTGTTCTTTTTTTTAACCTTTTAAATTATTCTCAGTTTGTCAAGTTCTCTGTGACATGTAGATTTCTCTGGTTCAGCAGTTGTGTGAAGACAATTTAAAGTAAAGTAAAGGGAGAAGACCCACAATTTCACTCAGATGTGTGAATATTGAAGTAAAAGAGATTTAATTTGCTCTAATGCTATATGGTAGCTTAAATGCATCTTAATTCATGCGAAAATTTTCCATATTGTATGTGTTAGTCTTTTATTTCAGTTTGTCTTTTAAAAAAGTTTTCACCAAGGCTTCTGGTTAGCTGCATACCATATATTTGTTTTTTACACATGCATACATATATAAAAATAGGTGTGCATATATATATATATATATATATATATATATATATATATAAAAGTATACATAATTTTCTTTATTTATGATGTGTATATTTAAAATATCTTTTAGCATATCTTCTTGTTGGCATTATATTCAGCAGTGGAGCTATGATTTTCTCTTTAGGCACCTATCCACTAGAGATGCATCTGATGCAAGACACAATTTGCTGTCTTTTGGTGCTTTCATGGTAAGGCAATTAAAAAAATCTTCTCTCAACATTACAGAATGTTCTCTATAAGAAGCAAAGTTGATTTCTGTGGTTAGGACTCAGTAGCCTTGGGGTTTGTGCTCACACACCGTTCAGTATGAGCTCCTAAAAGAAGTATCTGGGTAGGGCCATGATCTCACTTGTGCACAATGGGAAAGCATTCACTAAAGCTTTATAATTTTAAATAGTGACACCCATGCTGTGCCTTCTTTTTAATTTTTTTCCCCTAATGATGAAGAAGATGACATCAGCCTCTTGTTGCTGTGTTTGTGCTGCTTCCTGCTTTTTTTCCTGCTCTTCTAGTAAAGCTTTCTATCCAGGGGCTAATATGGTGCTTCAACTGTTGCAATCAGACTAACCATGATTAGTCAGGAAGTCATTATCCAGGATTTTTAGTTTAAAGAATCTCTAGATTTTTTTTTTCCCCTCATGCACATATGAGTCTTCACTTTAATCTAAATGTGCAAGCTTTAACAGAGTGCTAAGATATACAGAAGTGTAAATGTGAATATGTAATAGATATAGCTCCACATATAAATTTTCACACTAGTCAAACAAGTTCCAGGCAAATTCAGATATGTATTTCCTTCTCCCTTCTTTTTCTGAATGCAAAACCTTATTCAAACAGGATTTTAACCAACAGAAGTTAATTGGGATTTTATTTTTTCACCTCTTACAAATTAAGATAGTCAGGGAAGCATTGGACTTCCCTGAGATACGTAAAGAGAGCACAAGAAAAGCAAGTCCTAAACCATAACTCATGAAGTAAGGAACTGAAATCATTCTGTAGCCATTGCAAACCCTGGGTTATGATCCTGGCTAGTGCTATAAAATAGCTAAAGTAACTTAAAAACCTGTGTCCCTTTAATTATGCTACGGAGACTGTGCTCATCGTCATACGTCTGGAAATTTTAACTCAATGTTTCTCTTCTGTGATGGTTTCTTCATAGCCCAGCACGTATGGGTGATAACATGGATTCACTGATGATTCCATTCGTAGAAAAATCAAGAGAAAGAAGAATAGGCATATTCTATTTAAATGGATTTTCAGATTAGACATTTCCTTTCTTCCATCAGTTGTCAGAGGTTTGTGGCATGTTTTCATCTGGAGGAGGGGGTTAGAAAACTTGTCATGATTTTGAAGATTTTCAGGATTTCGTCTGCTTCAGATTAATCTTTTCAGTTAATAGATCGTGCTTCCAACATAATCTCAAGTAGTCCACTATCTCCCTTTATGAGCAATAAAAGACCATGTATTCAGCAAACAGGTCCATAGCCTGGATTATCTCAGCAGTGCTGTGTTTTGTTTGGAAAAAACTTCAGTTTTACTTGAAGGTGCAATTTCATATTCCCTTCCAAAAAGCTTTGCAGACTTACAGGCTGTATGGTTTTTCCACTGAGAGGGTAACATTGCTACTCAGTAGCATTTCCACGAATGGGAGCTCTGAAAAATGGTTGTTGTGAGGCTAGTTTTGGGTAAGGCAGTAGTTGTTTAGAGTTGGGTATTTCTTCCATCGTATGGAAAGATAGCCTTGTAGTACGCAGCATACCTGATTAAATAACAGCATATGACTACCAAAGAAAATCCCATATTTACTCTAGTTTCATGCTAGAAAAATAATTGAGGTTGGAAGCCAGGTTTGATTTTTTTTCTGTTTGTTTGTTTTTAATATTCTTTTCATTTTCCCCACTCATTTTTCACAGCTCTTTGGTGGTGGTGGTACCCGAACTCTAAAACAAAAAGATTCAGGCATGCTAGTGGTATGTAGAGTTTGTTTCCACAGTGCATGGCTAGGTCTCGAGCAAATTTGCAACCTCTCCGTGAGAGTTGGCTTTATGACTTCACATTATTACGTTTTTAGTCTAATGTCCACTGATATTCAGTATAATATGAACAACAGGCTTATATAAAGATGTCTAATGGGAAGAGAACCAAGATATTTCACAGACAATGGGGATGTCAAGTCTCATCAATGTTAACTGAATACTTCCCATGTGATCTCAGAATTTTATCTACCTGTACCAGTAAAAAAAATCATATTGATTTATTCTTTTACTTATTTTTAGTTATAACATAAAGTAAAAATTTAGTTGGGTGGGAAAGTTGTTTACCTTACTTATTATTTTCCATTACTAGACATAGATAAGACATTTTAAGACAGGTTGAGTGAAGTCTGTTATGGTCATTCTCTTCTAGCTAATGTTCTGTGTATTCCAGAACTGATTCTTGAATAGTCTGGTATGATCGAAGGACCAAATATATCTGCTGGAGCCTATACTTGGATACAGTTATTATCCCAATTTGTCTCAAATTGAGAAACATAGTAATTATTCAAGTTTGAGTCTCTCTAATTCAATCCAGTAAGCTTCTGTATGCAATTTGAGCAGGGACTGGAAAACAAGAATGTTCTCTTGTCCTGTATGGCGAGAGGCAAGAGAACGATTATAAGGTAGGAAACGCCTTCAGAGGGAGGACCAGAGGACTGTCAGGAAACAAATCAGGACTGAGAGTCTTCTAATTGCAGAATTATATATACCATAATGACCAAATATTGGACAAATCATCTGTGCAAATGTAGATGCTCTTAGAATAGACTGGAAACAGCAAAAAATGAACTGTTCAGAGCTTGTGCTGCTTCAGTTCATGGTATCCAGCTTCCGTGGATATCTCTAGGCAGCACTGGATTCAAAGACTAAGGCTAAACTTCACGACTTTTGAAAACTTAGGCAGCTGATGAAAAAGATGTTTTCTTGGGAGTGAAGCCTAAGGGCGTACTGGGAGAGCTATGCTCTTGGCCTCAGAAACCTTTCCTTTAGGCACCAAATGAGCATTAATCACTATTTCAGAGAAGTGAAGAAGTCCAGGGATGTGTAATTTGCATTGGTTAATTTTTGAAGCTTGAGTAGATTTGTGTATGTGTATATATATATATGTGTGTGTGTGTGTGTGTGTGTGTGCAAAACAAGCATTCTCTCTGTTTAGTGGTAAAACAGTCCTGATTTTTTTTTTGTTAGCTGTAGTTATTACTGAAGTATTAGTTATTATTAAAGTAGTAGATTGTGGCCTTGTCCTTTAAGGTAGGATCTGAACATACACATACATATTACACATATTTACAGATTTGCAATCCTACTTTTAGTCTTCTAATTTTAAAAGTCATGTCCCTTATTTCAAATGTTAACATAGCTCATACATGATCCTGATTAGTCCAAATAAAAAGTAGACTGTGCATCTTAGTGCAATACAAAATGTATTAGCGTTTGAGTGCATGAGGGTAGGATTGTGAAGCAAGATTAACAAATTGAATTTCATCGGGCTTGATCAAATTTGACAGATAGGTCAGTGTTCCCAAGTCTTTTATGCTTCAGTACATCTGTACTGATAACCCACCCTCATAGCTATATAAATTAGGCATGCTAAATGATTAGCCTTATTTAGTCTTATTTGACTAAAATAGCAAAAAGGGCTAATGTGATTGTCAATGAACATGACTTACCCATTAGCTAGAATGACTTGCACTCCAAACAGAGGCTTTGTCTGAAGAAGGCACCCAGAGTCAGATCTGCCTATGCATTCTTTATTTCAGGTGCATGACTTTGGCATTGCTTCCCTCTGAGGTTTGACCAAGTCATTGCTTTCCTTTTTATTCAGCCTGTACCCATTTATTAAAATATGTTTCTTTGCATTTTGATTGTTTTTTTTCTTTGTTATATGTTCTAATGAATTCAAATATTTTTTATTTTACTTTTATATCAAACTGCTTGTCTTTGTCAACAATCTGGAAATACATTATTTCCTTTTGTGAAGAATAACCATAATTGTAAGATATAAAAACTCCTGTCACAATATTCTAGTCTGCTGCAGCTCCAGAGTCTCTTCAAATTCACCAGCTAGTACAATTAATGATTTTTGTTTTAACCAGAGCTCCTGCAGTTACTGCTTCCTGAAAAATAATGAGAAAGTTAAATGTGTTATCACATGGGCATGTACTGATATTTCAGTATTAGTGCCGAAAGATTAAAAAATACAGAGAATTTAAAAATTTGTCAGTTGTCCAAGTACGGATGTTTAAATTCCCTTCTCTTGAGATGGCAGAACGATTATTTTCAGTTCATTGCTTTGTCTGTGTGTTACAAACCCAACCACTTCCCACACCCTTGCTGGAAAAGGGGCCTTTAGAGTAAATGATACTTAAGAGATGAACTAGAATTTCAATCAAGTTTAAGGTATTTTCCTCATGGGATCTATTTGCCAGAATTTGAAGGAGGACCTGTTTGCAGGGGGTTTTGTGGGGTTTTTTTCCTTCTTTTTTTTTCTTTTATTGTTCTAACCCATCATAATTTTACTCTGAAAACAGTAGAGTTCAAGTTCCAGAGCTACACTATGTTCCTAGATGTGTTAGATTATTAAGTGATTAGAACTTGGATTAAAAAATGCAGGAGTGGACAAAAAAATACAAACACTCTCCTTTGAACCCCTCTGGATGAATTTTAGGTTTTGTGGAATAAGATTTTCACAGAGTTCCTTTTTAAATAATAGGAAATCAAAATACTTCCTAGTGACCTCATCCTCTACCCATGAAAAGTCCTATACGTCATCACAGGATTCATTCAGAATGTAAGGACTGGTCTCACGGCACTTTAAGTGAAGGAGATAGACAACTCTGCTCTGCTTCACAAGGGAATTGAAACTGTCCAGATCAGACAGAGAGCGCTTAATCCTATTTTTTGTGGTGTGTGTCGGGGGGGTGGATGGGTCATATGTGAACTACACACTGGGTGACATGTAGCTGATGGACAGTGTGAGCCTCTTGTGATTGTGTAGAATGACTAGAGAATAGCTTCTCTTTTTCCTTTTCAATTTGTACACTGCCAGATGGTGTTATATTTTTTCTCGCTTTTGTCCTATTCAAGTTCCACCATTTTTTCAAACTCAAAAGTGTAGTTTTCTATAGTAAAGGTGTATACCATTTTATCATTTTAATAGAGATCTTTGTAGAATGTCATTTTAGAGCATTGAACTGACACGGACTATAGTTGAAATAAATATGAAAAAAACAATAATTTAAATAATGAGCAATTTCTTTTGTTATCGGTCAAAGTAATTGAACAGCAACAGCTGCAGTGGTTTTCTTGTATTTTCTAAATAAATTATAATTGTGTTAATAGACTGTGCTTCAGTTATGATTAGTGTATTTTCTTTTTATTTTCTGTTCTTTGTCAATCAATAATTTAGGCTTTTTTCTGAACAAAAGAAATAATATATCTACAGGACTTGTTTATCTTGTTACTGCTATGCATTAATTCCAGTGAGCATTTGCAAAGTTGTACCATACAAGATACTATAGTGCCTGTTTGAAACCATTAGTTAGGGCATATTTACGTATAGATCTTAGAGCAATAGAGATATGAAAAAGGAAATTAAATAATAAATTATTTGAAATCAGGTGTTTGGTAGAGAAATATTTAACTTCCTGTTGTAACAGATCCAGAAAATTCTATATCAAGAGCATTGTGAGGGGGGAAAAAAAAAAAAAAGATACAAATGGTGACCTTTAACCTCCCTGGACATTAAAGGGGAAAATATAAAAACTGAACACAAATATTTAGGGTTTATAATTTGTAATTCAATGTTTATTTTATAATGCTGCTTATAGCTTGTTAGGTGCTGGCATGTTGCTTCAGATATTCTACTTTGGAAGAGCTAATTAGTTAATTCCTTAGATGTCAGCAATAGCAGATTTATAACAATTGAAAATCTTTTTAAAAATTAAAAAGCATTTCACTGTCTTTTTAGTTAATATGTGCTTTTTTCACATCGGCTGTCTGTGGTCTTTCTTTTAGATTTGTTAACAACATCTAAGACATGGCCTCGTGAACTCTGCGCACCCTTGAATAACCATTACAGCCATTTGATGCTGTATTTTGCAGGGGCTTTGCACATGCTGTAGCCTTCAAGTTAAGACCTCACGTAACTGTTCAGGTGCAGTTTTGATCTGTGTTTTAAAAGCATGTGAAAATCACGGCAAGTTGCATGTTCCTTGTGCATTTGCAGCATTGTCTACTCATTCCTTACCCAGGGTTACCAGAGCAACCTGAAGGTTGGAATTTCCTCAATTTTGAGGGCTTAACTTTGCAAGAGGTCATTATAACTATTTGGGCTACTGTCCCAAAACATGCTTCACATACTCTCACTATCCTAAGCATATTTTCTCACAGATAGTGGGGGTATGAGCACAAGATAGAGAGTGAAGACTCTTTGATGGATAGATTCCCTCTGTAAACAGGACAGTACTACAAAATCTTATGGAGCAGAAAGCACAGAGAACTTGTTTCCTATAAACACTTAATGATTTTTTTACAAAAATAGATGTTTAAAATTGTTTTGTGTAAGATAAAATTGTCCTTTGAAAGTCCAAGTCAAACAGTGATTTATTGATCAAGTTGGTCTTCAGATTCTCTTGCATGTGTTCCTGCATTTCTAGCAAAACAAAATCAGGTGTTTTCTTGAAAATAAGTTAAAAATAATTCAGGGTGGAGAAATCTTTGCAATTGAAATATTCTAATTTAAATCTTTTATCTCTGACTACAGATAAACAGTTCTGTCAATATAAACCCTCAAAATACTGTCATGGCATATATACCTACATCAACTTACCAAAAATGCAGTACTGCATTGTGTTTATGCAAAACAGAATCCATACATAATCGGTATTTGTATTAAGTTTTGAAAAAGGATGGAAAAGAAGCAGAAATATAAATAGCTGCAGACACAACATGTAGCAAAGAAAGGCAGTTAAACCATGATGGCCATAACCCCACAGGATTGAAAATCTGAGAGACAAAGATTCTTTTGTGACTTATATGATGTGATCTGTTTTGCAGTACTTGAACCACTCAGTTGTTTAACAGGCTAGTGAACTGATCTCTAAGATCTAAAGTTTAAGAAATTTTATCAAAAATAGCATTTCTTTCAATTCAGAATCATAGCTTCTCAACTTCCTACTTTAAGGCAACGAAATTGATTTGAAAGAATAATTTTTAAAATCAAAATAGTGTAAATTTTATAAAGCAAGATGTCTTTATTTCCTCACAAACTGAATGCTCTTATTTTCCCTATGCTTTCAGAGATTAATTTTTTACATGAAACAGTATTCATGTTATCAGTAGCTTACTAGTGCTTACTACAAACAGATATGGATTTTGTCCTAAAAAAGATGTCTTCTTGTCTCAGAACACTGTTTTAATTAGACTAATGGTTTCGCTGGCCCTAAATACACTTTTTGTAAATACAAAAAAAAAAAAAAAAAAGAGAGAAAATTGGTCCAAGTATGTGTTGTTCTTTGTCTTTAATAAAATGCGCCGATCCTGTTTTTCCTGTGCAATGGAGACTTGGCCTTAAAGCTCCATCATATCTGCATAATCCATTTTCCTGGCCGCTGAGCTTGTGTTTCTGGATAGGAGAGATCTTTTTGTTGTAGTTGTGTATACAGTACCTAATGTGCTGCACATCACAGCTTAGAGTCTATAAGCATGTAAAAGGAAAAAGGTTGAGTAATTACATAGATAATTTGCATAAGAAATTATAGACAGTTCTTGAAAACTGTCTCAAGGATTCAACGCGTGATTGTAAATAAAGTTCAGTTGAAAATCGTCCGAGCTGCATGAAACTTTGATCTGACTGTGGTCATTAACATTTCTAGGCTTGGAAATATTTTCCATGGGCTTCCTGCTAATCCAGCTTAACAGTTACTGTTCCCTGTAGTTAAAGATCTAACAGGAGAGATTTGAGGAGAAGCTAATATGAGCTGTGATTCAAAACACACCATTTGTGATGTATTTTACATTAGTATTAGAAGAAAGGATTGTGTGAGCTACCTCTTCACTTCTTTGGCAGAAGGCTTAGGACAAGGAGGCTGAATTATGTCCCATCCAGACCTTACTACTAGTTTACATAAACTGACATTTTCAAGGCTATCTTCATGAGAAAGAGACTTGTACTTCAAAGAAAATTACACTTTGTAGTCTTGAAGGAGAGAGGAAGATCTTGGACATCCTATACGGTCATTGAGTAAAAACTCAGGTAAAAAAAATTAAAAGTTCTTTAACAATGTAATGATTGACTGAAAAGCCAGAGAAAATGTATGTTTAAAATTTGGTTCTAACCACTGTTGGTCAGATATCCAAACTGTTACCCTTGAGTATTTCAGTGTGATGGAAAGTGATCCTTATCTCTTTTGAGTTTTGTTGTGGGGCTTTTGTTGGGTTTTTTTGCTGTTTTCTGGACTGAAGAGTCAGTAGTTTTAAGAAAATCTCTTTTTAACCACCGATGGCTGAGTTGTGCATTACTGAGAATTTTTTTCTAAAACTCAGTTTTGGAACAAAAATATTGAGATAATAAGGATGAATGCAGGGGATCAGAAGGTGCAAGGAAAAGTGAGAGATCAGAAACACTATCTTCTGCGAAGACTGATGAAATTTGAGTGATGGATGAATGTATGCGATACAAACTGTGGAGAGTGCATTTTCAAACTGCCAAGGCTTTCTGTCTCTTTCTTTACTTCTGCTTAGTAACTTATTTTTGCAAGCCACCAGTAGTGTTGTTTTCTGAATAGGTTATGTATTTGCCCAAAAGGAGCGTTTCTTTGAAGCTATTCAGCTAATTGCAAGGAACTTTGAACTAAAAATGTGCTTGCATGGTCAGGGTGTAGGAAATGTGTAACTTAAAAGTTGGTTTCCTTTTTTTATCACCTTTGTTATTCTTTCTACCAGACGTATACTGTGCAGCAATGTTTAACCTCCTTCATCCACGTCTGTCTGTGGAAGCCAGACTCGAGCTGCTTGCACTGTCTTGGTCGCAATACTTTTTTCTCCCCTTCCTTTCTCTTCTAGTCCTCTAAGGTGGACATTTATGATGATTAATTGTGTTCCAGTAGTACACTAGGAAACCATGGTGTTGAGTATTATATAAACATAATGACAAAAGATTCCCCTGTGTCCTGTTTACCCCTGGGAAAACACGAGGCACGGGGAGACTGACTTGCTCAAGGCTATACAAAATGAGTATTTTTGCAAGAGTTCAAAACTGCACTCATTTTTCCTGAGTATCTATAAAATTGTCCTGCTTGAACCACATTCTTCCCCACTTCAGCTATCTCTAGTAAAGCTACACATAAATTAATTGCTGTTAATGGTAGAGTATAGCAGTAACAGAGTTCTGTTTGCACTGTGGCATCACTGCATCAATCTGCCAGGAGATCCAAATTCTTACTCTCTGGTGCTAAAACTTAATGTGCTTTGCAGCATGATGTGAAGGTTTAAACTAATGCAAAGAAATATAATTAATTACTCCTACGCACTTTTACTTCTGTTTTTCAGGGTGTGTTTTTTTCCTTCTGGTGAGCAATATATATCCTACTTATTATGAAACTATATGGAAAGCAAATAAGAGAAGCAAGCCTGTGATTCATTTGAATTAAAGCAGTAAAACAGGAAGCTTTCTGAATTAAAATGCTGAGTTGAACTCTGCATTTCTGCATTTCTTGACCTAGTATAAAATGCATTAGTTGTGGCATTCAGAGGAATTCTTAGTTTTGTATTTCATCCAGGATAGAAAAAGGTACTACAGTAGCAACCCATAGCAAGCCAGTTTAAAGATGATTTCTGAAAGGAATGTATGTGTGTGTTTGATGGAGAGGTGTGAAGGGTCATGTTCTCTTGGTGGTGCATGAGATCTGTGGGTAGCTCCTGTTCCAGGCGAGGAGACTTACTCATGGGAGGGCTTTGTATCTTTTCTTGAGCACTCTGGCCCCTATCCTGCAAAGGAAAGCACTTCTAAGTCCTTGCTTAGTATTTGTGATCCCAGTGACTTGGAAGTAGTGGCAATTTGATTGCTGAAAGCTAGAACCCTCAGCGCGTCTCAGAATTATGCCCAGTATTCTCAGCATAATAAGGTCACAGATATGGTTTGGGGTTTTATTTGTCTTTCTGATATATATTATCAGACATGGGTTCATTCTTCTCTCACCAGTGCCTGCTTTTTGAAGTCTAAATACAAATCTTGAATAGTACTGATAGATATATATAGATATATAGATATATATATTTTAATAATTTATTTCATGGATAATAACCTTAGTTGAAAGATTTTAAATTATGAATGAAATCAAGCCTTTCAATCTCTGCTTCCTTCATTGTAACTGTAGTTGCTATTAATCAGCGATGTTTTTCCTGTCAGGGTTTAAAGGAACTAGTGTGTATAAGAATTTACAGACAGTTCACTTGTAAGATCTTTACATCTTTATTAATGTAAGCAAATGAATACTGCTCTGTCGGTTTACTGTTATTAGCTAAGAAAATATCTGTAGCTAAGAAAGTATCTTTATTGTCTCTGCATTTTAAAATTTTGTATTATTTGTGCTTAAAATGAATTCTCAGTCATAAGTATGGGGTAAATCATAAGTTATATCAGCTTTTGTGTGGTGTTAGGTCATTCAAGGAACACAAGTTTACCATAAGGATGTCTTTTACAATTTTCATTTGTTGCATCTCCTTTTTCTTTTTTTTTTTTTTTTTTTTTCAAAAAATACTTCCTTCTTCTGGTTTCTTTTTTATTTCTTATTTGATACAAACTGAAATGGAGTAAAACTTGAGGCAGGAAAGGGAACAGTAAGAAAAAAACAAGATGGACTTTGTCTCAATCACTAGACGTCAAGTTGATGTTCTTTCCCAGTAAAAACATATTACCACCTTCCAAACGTCCCTAAACAGAACAGGACAAAACCCACCTTGGATTACAACTATGGAAACTCGGCACATGTGCCTTAAACAGATACCCAGTTCTGAGAAATTATGACCTTCCGCTGCTGTGTAAAATGTGAGACACTGAGGATGCTTAAAGTTCAGCCAGTCTAAAAAGTCAGTTGAAGAGCTTGGGGTAACTAAAGCATACATATGGAGTGTGCCTGGTCTCCTGTGCTCCAGCACTTGAGAATTTTTTCCTTTCTAGAACTGAATTTCTGAAGGGTGACAGTTCTTTTTCTTGCTACGATTAAAGAGATTAAAGACAGAAAAAAATAGCAGGGAGTTTTCCAAAAGAAAGAGTGAAAAAATTAGTTTAAAAGTCTGAACATCACAATAACCAAGGAAGCCACATCTTTAAAAGTGCCATCAGTGATACTTGAGAAGACAGTGCCAGATTTTAGTTTGTGTGCATATCTCTTTTGGAAAGTAAGTAGTGAGCCACTCTGGCCGAATGACAAGATTTAAGAGGTTATATGATCCAAATGGCTCTTACAGAATTTGGAGATCTGCTATTTTTAGTTGCTGGTGTTTAATATTAATCTTCATTAGGAAGTACATAAGCAGAAACAACTAAGCTGATTTAAGTAGCTGAGAGTATAGAAATATTTAAAAGAAATATCTTTTAGTGATTAGAGTACTCAAATCCAGCAAAACAGTTAGTCAATCATCTCCTCAAAAGGAAATAATTCAGGAGGACAAGGTTGATTTATGAGGTGAAGTTGTCTTGTGTAGCAGTCTTGTTGCACCGGATATTGAAGAAACTTTATCTTGGACCTGGTCGTAGCCAGAAATTGAGATCTCACACTTGAGGCATTAAAATAAGCTCAGAAGCAGCGGAAGTCAACAGGATCAAACAGGGAATATTCCGAGTTTGAGAAGAGGTTAAGACTGTGAAACACAAAAATATCCCTACTACTGAGCCTTGTAAAACTTTGGAAATTTCTATGTATGATTTTGCATTGTTTAAAGCAAACAAAATAACATATGAATCGTACAGTAGAATTGAAACCACACAATTTTTTTTCAAAGATAATGGATCTGACAGTGTTCTTTGCGTCATTGAAGCAGTGTTTGAAGAAAACCTGGTTAATACTATTTAGAATTTTCCCAAAAGCTTTGAGTAAAGCATTCACAAAATGAGACACAAAAACTGAGATGGGAAACAGTTATTAAGATTAAATGATCAATTAGCATTCTGGTTAAAAACTAATCTGGGTTCAGAAGGCATTTCAGGGTACCAGAACTTTGAGTCAGTGTACTGAAGTATTGTATATCAGGCTGAAAATAAAATGAACCATTGGGCTCAAACATAGTTTGTAATGTCCAAATCGTGGTAGATAAATAGCCATAGCAGGCAAACCGACATTGATTAGTGCAAAGCAGTGTGTGTTCAGGTAGAAAATTTGAATTACTTATGTACATCTAGGTTTCAAATTAGATACATCTGCTCAGGATAAAAGCTTAGCAAATAATTGTCAAAGACTTAGTGAAGATTTCTGTTCCTTTCATAACTGAGATGAAAATGATGTTAAACATAGGAATAAAATAAAGAATAGTATGGTGTTTATTGTAATCCCCTTGTGTAGATCCATGATACAGTCTTCTAAGGAATACTAGATGTTCTGTGGATCCAACATAATGTTACAAAATAAAAAGGATTGGGAGAAGTACAGTATGAATGATTAAAAGCCTCAAAAAAATCTCCCATGAAGTCAAATAAAGGGGGAGAATGTGATTGCTTATGCTAGAGAGAACAGGAATGAAGACCTGATTGTACATGAGGCAATGAATAGTAAATAAAAATTGTAAAAAGTAGAGCGAATAGAAGTTTTCCATCTGAATAGTTCTTAAAGAAACAAAAGGATATTAAATGAAATCAAGGTCTAAAATTCAGGACTGAAAAAAGAGAGCTCATTTTAGTGTGCATCTCATTGAAACACAGGATATCAAGACAAAAAGATTCAGCGATATTAGGATTTGTATTATTTATAATTCTTTCATCGAGTAAGATATTTGTTGCTGTGTTTATTGTTCTTGACAAAATAATATGGCAGGAGGGAGGTATAGTTTAGAGAGCTTTTTGTAATTTAGAGAGCTAGCAAAGTTTCATTAGCCATTTTTATTGCTAACTTTTTGAGTTTTGTTCTCTGTGGGAGGGTTTTAAACCTGCTCAAGGTCACATATTTTTCTGATTCTGGTAACACGATCTGTTTTCATCTAAGTTTCTTGTTAAAGGACTGCATCAATCTTCCTTACATTTCTTAACACTGCTCTTCTGTGTGGGGACTTCTAACTATGTAGCTGAGAAGTTAGTGACATCTCATGGTAACCATGGAAAATTACAGGTCATTCGTGGTAAGGTTTTGGCATCTATAATTTAACAAACATTGCAAATGTTTTCTAGGTCAGAATTCTTTAATATGCTTGTACATACCTCTCACATTTAATTCTCTGGTGTTCGTTATTTATCTGGAGACTGACTCAAGTTTTTCTAAGGCTGAAATACTGATACTTGTCAGCATCTGAAGTCTGAATGCTGTGGTGTGTAGTGCCTGTATATTTGTCACTTACAAAACAATCATATAACATTATTGTCTCTCCTGGTTTTACTTGTTTTAGGTACAAAATCAGCTACAGAGTATGCTAATGGTGGTTACGATATTGTGTCACCTGCTCCATCAGTATACTTGGGCACATTCCAAATTTTGCATCTGCTGGAAGATCTAAAGATGGCATTGGAAATGCTAGAGGATCCTCAAGAGAAAGAAGCACTGCGAAATCAAATTCCAGGGGCCACAGTAGTGTGTATACGGGAGTGGTTTGAAGAGAATCTGGTGAGTAGTTATTTATAGCTTCTTCATTTTGTTTACAAACAGCATTGGTTCAAGTATTTTGATACTTCAAGGAGAGTTATTTCATTATTCTTTTTCACTTTAAATAAGTGCTTGAAAACTGTATTAAAAATCACTGCAGCTGCCATCCTTAATCAAGACTACAAACAATGTGCTTTATGGAAATAATCGGAATTTGTGTTTTGCTACTGCCCTATATTGGCTTTTATGGGAAAGTGCAGAAATGGGAGTCAGATGACTCCAGACTAGTTCCTGTCAGCATTTAACAGCCAGCACTTTGGTTTAAACAGAAGTATGGAATAGAAGTCCCAATTATTTCCTTGTGTGTTTCCCCTGCAAGGTCTCTGAGCCAGTCATGGCTATCCCTGCTAGTCCTCTTTGTGCCACACAGCAGTATTTGGGATTGCAGGTTAGAGTGACTGAACCTTCTTTGTCTTGTTTGGTTGTATTGGAGTATCATCTAGAAACTCAGGCTCAATGGTACTAGAATGAGAAAAATAAATTCTGCAGAAAATTGCCCTTGGCCTTAGAATTCAAGTAGCTTTGCAGCTTTGCTAATTGCTGCTTAGTGTGCTAAACTACACCTAGTGTTTAAATAAATAAGGCTGTGGAGTTTAGCCTTTTAGCCAGCTTCGAGGCACATTGGCTTGTTGCTGACATCAGGAATCTTCTCTGATGATTATAGGTACTACAGCTGGTCATATTAGAGTCTTCCTTTCCTTCAGTTCCAACTGTGAAATTTATCAGACATGAAATACTGCCAAGTTGTGTTTTGTGGTCTGATTTATTTTTTTTCCTTCTTTTTGTAAACAATTGTAACTTACATTATTTGGTTTGTCTGCTCTAGGTGTAAATACCAAAGATGTGGGAAAATTTAGATATGCTTAGTGTGAAAACATCAGACATCATGTTTCATACCTGCTACTACCTTGCTATCTTTCTCTTTTGAAAGCATCTGCTTTATTTCTTTTTTTTTATGGAACCATTGGTGATGATTTGATGTTTCAGTGATTTGGTGGAGTTGAATTTTGTGCTTATCCTCTACAGTCCTCTAAGGAAGAGGCATACCATTTGTGGAACTGAAGGTGTGCTTTTTGAAAAGTCTCCTTTTTGCGTTTGAGTGGCCTGGGATCTGTGAACTTATCAGATACTTGAGTTTACAGTATATGGGCACGGTAACTGTGCTGTTGCTGCTTTGAGATAGATGTAATAGGCTTGACAAAGTTAGCACTGAATTTAGAGACATTATTACTGTGTATCATAGTAGGAGGATTTAATAGTTGCTGTAACTGCACAAATCTTTTGACAAAGCTAAAATAGAAGAAAGCATCATTAACTATAGACTTTTAATGACTTAAGAACTGTATACAAATTTTTGCCTCAAAGTGAACATCTGGAGTGTTTCACATGCCTTACAATTGTAAATTATTTGGCCTTAGAACAAAAAAAAATGGGATTATCATGGAGAATTCATATAAAACAATTTTGTGTATAGTTTCAATGCTTCTTGTTAAATATTTTAGTATTGCTAGTGACCACGTGACGTATCACAAAGCAGGTAGTAATTTCAGCATTAAAAATTAAGTGCTGCAGTAACATCTGATTGCATTTGACTCGGTGAGCTATGAGAGAATGTATTTAGTTACAGTTTCATTTCATAACTTTAAATGAACTTCTACACTGTTAATTTATTTCTTATTCTATACATCTTTATGGAACCCTTTTCTTAGTAGAGAGAAATGCTAGTGTTCTTATAGTGGTCCTAAAATTATTTTAAGCATGAGTGAAAGCCTCATTTCCAGGGTCAAAAAACATGATCTTCCTTCTAGGGGAACATTTATATCTAAAGCAAGCCACATAATCATGTAGCTTTATATACTGACCCTTGAAATGCTACTTCTTGAAAACTTACTCATATTTGCCTGATTATGTTTTTTCTCAGAAGCCTAATTCTGAAATTTGAGGAAACAGGAAAGGGAGAAGATCAGAAGAAATAATAGAGGAATGTGTGGTAGAGGCAATTTGTTAAAATAATGTGATTCGTCTTAGAGTTTATGCTGTGTTTTGTCTTATTTCATGCTTTGTGTTTTTGTAGCGGTAAAACCAGACCTTTTAGCAGGAATATGTTAAATTTCTTAAGAGTCTTGGTTGCCATTCGATCATGATTAACGTTCAGAAGAGATTGGTTCCACTGTGTGTTAAAATCAAGGAATTTTTTTCCCCTAGTGTCTTCACAGGGACTTGGAGTAAAACAGTAAACCCCAGTTCAGAATTCTGACTTGGTGGAGTTTGTGAAGTTTTGAAATTACTTCAAAGTTTTATTTTAAGCATGTGTTAAAGTGCTCTGCTGAAACATAATCACTGGTCTCTTTATTTCCTTTCTGTCTCAGATTTGGTTTATAGTTATCTGTCCAGGACAGAGGCAACAAATGACTGCAATACAGGGCACTTTAATATACTTGAAAACATGCTTTATAAAAGTATCTATAGAATTTTTCAGCAACAGCTGAGTGGGAAGAGAATATATTCCGAGCAATGCCTGTTAAAGCCAGTATATTTATCTGCTGGTAGATTTGACTGTGGGTCTCAACTGTTGAGAGTCACAGTGGAGCTATATATAGCTGAATCTTCCCATTGCCAAGGGGTATTAACACATGTTAAACTGAAAATGGACCAGTAGAGCCTGCTTGGGACAGTGTAGAAAAGATGTCATTCTGTAAGCATTCGTGTTTATTTTTGCCAGCTTGAAACATTAGATGGCTGCGTTTTCTGGGCAGTAGTCAGAGTGTATGACCCAGTCCTCCGCTGTGCTCCGGCTCCTTTTCAATGAGTTGATGATGCAAGGAAGCCTGGAAGTGGGAGATCTGGTCCTCTCAGAGTTCCCGAGCGTGTTAGAGCGATTCACAGCACACGGGCAACAGCAGTGTCCTTCCCATGTGCAGCTATTTATGAATACTGGAGAGTGCCGGGGAGCTAGTGGAAAGGGGGTGCACACAGCTTCCATGGAATTTTTCTAAACCAGGCCTCATTTTTTTTAATGTTCTGTGGTTGCTTTGTCTGGGAGTCAGCCCTGTCATCTCTAACTGTGACTGCTCGCTGTCGTAGCTGTCAGCAGAGGTAGGAAAGTCTTCTCTGCATGAAGATCTAACAGACACTTAAATAGCTTTGTAGTGAGTAGGACTGATTGAGATCTCTTTCTTAAAATGAAATAGCGAGAGTAGTTTGGGGCATTTTCTTTCACCTTTGTAATGGTCAGTAATGCTTAATAGGGCTTTAAATTACAGTGACCAGAAGTGATTAAACAGAACTGTGTGCAGCTTTAGTCTTAAGGGTACCCATGGAAGAAAGGTAATATTCCTGTTAAAACAGCAGGGCCTGTATTTTTATATGTTAAGTTTTCCAAGATTTCAAAGTAGTCTACTGACATACTGTGCAGTTTAGCCCTTGGGGGCAATTCTCACCTATGTCCACTATCCATACCTTGATACTGCCCGAGGAAATAGAGGATTACTCTGTAGGAAGCCATGACTGTATACAGAAATTGCATGTTAGCCTTCAGAAGCATTAATACGATTTATTCAGTTCTGTTTATCTAAGACTCTTCCAACTGTTAGCTTCGGTGCCTTCCTTTGCACTAAGTGACTGAATATCGCATTCGTTTGTCTTTCCTTTTGTGTCTAATGTTATGCATGGTGTCCCTTTTTCATTGCACATTATGATCTGTCACTAGAATTTCCAGCTGATTGTATTAATTTTCTTTTTGAAGGTCCTGTATTGATTTGGCGGTATCACTTGAATGTTAGAGGAAGGTCATAAGTTTGAAGTATTTCTGTATATAACCTTTATTCATATTTCACAGAATTTGGCTACGTTGACCTATCAGATATGACAAGCATAGTAATAATTTAATTCACCAAAAAATTATTTCATTCTTTTGGAATAGTACCCTAATAACAGTGGTAAATAGACCTGTATTTAGTTAAAATGCAAGTAAATATATTTTCAGGTTTTGTGATCTTTTAAATATGGACACAAATTATTATATTTATTTTAGACATATTATACAACATGTTGGGGTGCTACTCTTCTTCCTACGTAGGTAAACAAGTGCTTTCTTTTCCTGAAATAATGAAATGCTGAAGAAGAAAATAATATTTGTATATTCCTTATCAGAAATAAGGGCTGAAATAAGCCTGAAATTATAATAATAATATAGAATATAATAATAATAATAATAATAATAATAATAATAATAATAGGGTAATTCAGCTTTTTCTGGTTTGGGATTTTTTACCATTTTTTCCATTACGAAAGTTAAAAGAGAAAATCTGATGTGTGTCATACAATAGAGAGGCAAAATATTGCCTGGTAATGTCATCCATGTATGTGCAAATATTTAGTAACCACCCTATTTCAAATGTTTCATATACAGATTTACTGCACATTTAGTAATTCCAGCAGTGCTTTAAAACCTTTCAGAATGAAAAGGAAACCTGAATTACTGTAGTAAGCTCTGTGGTAGAATATAAATATATCTGTTTAAATATTTTTTTTACATATCAGTGTACTTTTTGCTTGCCTATAGCAAGTGGGGTGGGAGTGTTCACAGTGATTTCATTGTTCAGTAGAAAATTTTTTTAGTTTTTATGCAAAAACATAGTACTCAAGTTTCTGAAAATCTACTTTTTCTTCTAAATAAGCTTTATGCAAAAAGTTATAGCTCTTCTAGAACTTGGGCTGGAAAAAGTATTTCAGCATATGGGCAAGGAATGTTTGAAACTGCCAGGAATGTGCGAATGTCTGTGGATGAATTAATAAATGGTAGCTTCATCTAAGTATTGGTAATACATGCTTTATGCAAGCCAAGGGAAGAGAGCTAGTTATTATTACTTGAGCAGTAACCAGAAAGAACATGGTAGTGCTAGAGATACGTGATACCACACGGCCTGCAGATGGGAATGACTCCAAAGATGTCAGCACCTGTTTGAAGTATTACCTTGCCCCCCTGCCCCCCGCCTAATATGCAGCAGGAGTGAGTGTTAACCATGCTGGCTTGGAACTAATGGCCATCTAAGTCTGATTAGTTCTGAAATACAGATCTTAATCAAAGAATTAAGCCATGAGGATTGAGTGCATTTTATGTTGGGAAAAGATTATTTGTTCATCTATCTGCAGAACATTATTTCTAGTCAGCTTCCCAGATACTTGTTGGGTGTTTTTTTTAAGTTATCTCAAGTAAAGCAAATGTGTTCATCTACAGAATGCTGTAATTTTTTTTTTTCCCTTTTGTTCCATGAGTTTCATCTTTCTCTGTCACTTAGTCATTACTGGTTAGTTATGATTAAGACTCCAAAGACAAATTATCTTGCTGGAAATGTTTCATCTAGATTTCTGAGGCCATTCCTCACCATGTAAAAACAATTTCTTCCTCCATTGTCTTTTGCACAAATGGGATGAATTTCTTTTTACACAAGTATTCCTGTGCAAGTGTATTCCCATATTCTCTCTTTCTTCACTGAAGCTCTCACATTTTTCTGCAGCGTAAGAATGACAGGCGTGTCAATTGGCATGCTGAGGCAATTTTTCCCTTTAAAAATCTGGTCCTAATCTCTTTGTTTCCAAAGCAGCCTAAACACTAGGATTGGGAAGAGCACAGAGTAATGGATGTAGGAGAAGCTGATAATAATTCTTGGGAATGAGTTAATTTTTGTTGCATGTCTGTACTCAGCCGGGCTCCCCTGATGAGGCTGAAAGACATGTAGTTGGTCGTTTCAGTTCTTGGCCTAAGAGACCAAGTGTATGTTCTTTCAGTGTTTTCAGAGTCTGATGGGTTTTGAAACCAAAACAGTCTCAAAGTATTGCTGAAATAGAAGAGAGGTGCTGTGCCTCAGGGGCCTGGACCTGATGGAGGCTGAAGAACTGCTCTGCTGCCTATTCCCTTGCCCTCTAACCTCCCAGGCAATGCAGTGCCAATACAAGAACGCTATCGCCAGTTTGCATTTGTGCTGCTCTGAAAGATCACAAAGATCTTCTGTTTTAGCACACATTTAACTGAATAAAAATTTAAATTGCTAAACCAGTAATAAATGTAGTTTCATAATATCGATAGGGTCTCAGCTGGGTGGGAGAAAGAGGGATGGTGGTGGAAAAGCAAACAACTCTGTTTCCTCAGCTCCAGTGTTGGTAGGAGTAGGAATACACCAGACAGCTTGCCCTTCCCTGCACAGTTCTCAGAGGATTTGTGGATGTTTTCTTGCCTCTTGTAAGTCTGGAATGGAGAGACATGAGAAGTGTAGCATTATCTAAAGCATTCTGTTCCTTTCCATTTGAAAGCTGTTACAGCATGTCTGTTTACTATTTGAAACAGATTTAAAACCTTGTTTGAAATATTTCATGTTCTGACTGATAAAGTAATAGGTTTCTTAGATGAGTGGTTTTTTTTATGGGTTATGTGTCAGCAGACATTCATGTGGCTAGCACCTTCAGTGTTCTGCAAGTGGAGTTTTTAGTTCCATCAACAGTGGCAGTCGTCAGCAATCTTCTGTGGAAGTACAGAATTGGCAAAGAAATCCTAGTGGGTTTTCGTGCAGTTGTGGAGTATATAAACTTCGTTAATTTTAAACATTTTATTGCCCTACATTGCATTTATATTGCTGTAATATGTGTTTTCATTTACTTTTGGAGACGACACTGGAGAAAATAAACAATTTGGTTGAAGAAGAGAGTAATAGCTAGATCATTCTCTCTGCATGGGGCAACGTTGAGGCTGGTGGTACTGCAGTGATAGTGGGGGATTTTTGCTTGATTTAAACTTCTCAATTGAACTGGAAGTTAGTGCTCGGTGAAGAACCACACACAGACATGGATTTCCTAAAAATAAGAAAAAAAAAAATACTGTGGTAACTTGCTGAAGCAATCCTCAGATTGCAACATATTTTCCTTATTTTCACATTGTTCAGAGCAGCTAACCTGCCTTTCTGGTGAAATGGATAAAGTATTCTAAGCAAATCTGGGGCAATTGATTTGAATTCAGTTGGTGTCTGAAACTTTTTCAGGCCAAAGCTCAAGCAGGACGTAAAGTTCAGCATGCAGGTGACAGGCTAGAAGGGAACATGTGACTGTCTGGAATGTATGTTGTCAACATTTGTGGCTGATAAGAAACAGAAAATTCAGACACGTTTACCTTTAATCAGGAAGAGTGACTAACTGAATCGAGAGGCCTTTGCATGAAATCCAGGGCAAATGACAAGGCAGAAATAAGGTATGTTTGTCATTTTATATACTTTTAAGAAGAGAAAGGGATACTTGCCTAGCTGCAGACACCACACTGAGGCTATAGTAAGTGGAGTAATAGTTTTCTTGTAGTTTTTTTAATTAAAAACATTTAGAGATGATGTGTGGTGGAATGTTTTAAGAGAGGTATGTTTCTCCCTTGCCTAAATAAGCTTGAATTGAGAGTCTTAGAGCCTGTGTTTTGAAATGGATGAAATGTAGAATTTGAAGCTCCATAGTGGTGGTGCTATGGAACATGCAATAGTTTGAGATCAAGTTTGATGTATTTGCTGTTCTTCATAATTAGATAACTAGGTTTTTTTTGGGGGGGGGGGAATGCCTTCAGCTGTAGGGAGTTAATATTTAATGCCAGCAGAACCCCTATTCAGTCTTCAGTTTGTCAGACATGACAGAGGCCATCATGCACAGAGAAGTGTATTTCATTACATACATACATCTTAATTTTTACGAATTTTTTTTTTTTTTTAGAAATGGACCATTGAAAATGTGCTAAGGTTTTTGCGCGATGAATTGAGCTGTTCAAGAAATAGCCGCTCTCATCAGCTTTTGAGATAGCATAAAAACTTCTACAACCAGTGTAGAACAGTACATTTTATGTACAGAGCAACCCCAGTCCTCTTCTGATCTGTTTTCTAGCACGGTTTACTTTTGGAAACTGAGAGTCCTTTTATCTTGTCACAATTACTGGTGATTTTAGGTATCCCAGCACCTTTAGAAGACTTGTAGGACTAACTTTCTAGAAACCATTCATACTTTTCTTGTCATGTGACTTTAACAACAGGTAATAAACACATGAAGAAAGCTGGAAGTCTAGGTTTATATCCTTCCCTCTTACTTTGTGTTGTGGCAAATTCTAAAAAGAGGTCTGCCAGGTCAAAAGGAATAAGAATGGCTGAAATACTAAAAGCCTACGTCTGTTGCAGAAACTCCTTCACGTATCTGTGACTTCCAGGGTTTGGAATGTGGGTAGATGCCCAAGTGAGGCAGGTCCCTGTAAGAACTGCTTTTTAGGGCATTATACAGCTTCAGACTTTGAGTTCTTCATATATATCATTAGCATGATGGACAGCTTTGATACTGGTTCTTCCAAATTGCTGGTTTATTTCACATTAAATGCAGGAGTGAGTTTGGCTGTAGAAACTGAAAAAAATGGGGAGATAAGTAAATGTTCTGATATCATCACAAAAATTCCATGGAGACAGCTGTGCTTTGGTTTTAATAAGCATTGCCAAGCAGTTGTCCTTATGTGTGTACCAATCTGTTGCCCAGTTTAAGGCGAAAGCCACTTTTGACTAGTGTCAGGTAAACATCGGAAACTGGAGTTTATTAGGAAAAATGAGAACTTGATCATAACTACTGTGTGGAAGCACTAGAGGACACCGCAGTAACAGGCAACACTTAAACTTCCCTTCTTGCCAGAGCATTGCTTTGCATATACATTTATCTTGGTGTTGCAAGTTTGAAAAGTTGCCACGGTATGAGACTTCAGCTTCAGCAGGAACAGACAAAAATCTTAGAAGGGTATCATCATCTTCTGTTGGGATGGAAAATTGCTTCTTTGGCAATAGCAGTATTTGTGGGATAATTTATGGGATCCACAGGATCATCCTTGAATTCCTCCTCTTTTATAATGTCTTTTGAGAGGACAGGCAAGTAATTCAAAAAGCAGAACTTATTTTTAGGTTTAGTCTGAGCCTGAAATAAACTTGAGGCGGCTGAGTAGTGTTACGATAAACAGGGAGTAAAACAGAGACAGGAAATAGGGGGTCTTTGGTAATGAGTTCCAGCCACTCTTGAAACAGAAAGCCAGAGAAAGCATTGCTTGAAAATAGTTTCTCAGTGACAGCTTAATAATTTTTAGCTTGTTACTCAACATTAAAAGGGAACAGCTTCTGCAGATTTATACTATTCTTGAAAGATCCTTTTTTTAAAAGTCATTTAGCAAGTTATATTTTTGACGTTTTTAGAGTTGCATTGTTCTTGCTGCTAACCGATCTGCTGTTTAAAAGAAACAGATGTTTGGGGGAGAGTCTGAAGTTTATACAGTTGTGTGTTATATATACATCTGTGAGAAGCATTTGGGCTAAGACTGTGGGACAGAGGCAGAGTATTTAACTTAAATGTGAACATGCAGTCAAGATTTTAGAAGTTGAGGGTTGAAAGGGGAAGAAGTCACATCTATATCCTGTAGAACAAAGCAGTGCGCTTGCTTCCAAAAGTTTCTTTTAACCCTGGGAATGTGACTGCTGAGATGGGCCCAAAGCATGGATGGTGAGATTGATATTTACAAGCACTTCACGTGGCTCAAGAGGGTAAGTGATTCGCCGGGCTTTGTTTTCGCGTTGTAAATGCACATTAGCAAATCTTAGTCAGGATTCTCAGCTTTGTGAAAGGAAACTTATTGAGTGCCTCAGTCATAAAATATTGTAAGTTGCTTCATGAGAAATGAATTAAAGACTTTTCTTCCTGTCTTTGTCTTTAAAAATGAAACTCTAGGATCAAACTGTGAACAAATGGCAATAGATTCTAGCAAGTGCTCGTGCTTCCCTGAGATTGTAATACAACAAAGCGAATTCTGCATGGAGTATGGCAAAAAAGACGAATATGTTGTTTACCATGTTGTGGCTTAAAATGAAAAATGATTTGCACTAGTTCTCAATCAGTTCTTCAGTGGGGTAACTGTTTGAGACCTCTTAGGATGCCTTTGTTTTGGGTAGAAGTGGTGGTACTTTTTTCTTGTGTATGTTACTCTGTTAAAATTATGCTTCTTAAAAAGACAGTGCTATTAAAATCCTAATTTTGTCATGAACTGTCTGAACATGAATTCACTGCGTAAGATTGTTTTTGTCTTCCTACAAAAGCAAAAAAAAAAGTTGGTTTGTGCAGTTGTCACCTCGGAAAAATCACTTCATATTTGTCAGCTTAAAGATTTATTATTTTTTTTTAGGTTCTAAGCATTTATTTTTCGGTGTTTGAAAAATCCATGAATGGGATGTGAGTAGATCCTTCGCAGTAGACTGGGTTTTTTAATTACAGTATTAATATAATTGTGTGTCATGTGAGCAGCGCATCCTCTCGTTGTACTTTTAAAATCTTTTAACCTGTGTGTACTTGCAAATTCTGTGCATGCCATTTATGTTAGTGCTTCTGTATGGCACTATGTATAAATCACACGTGTATACATATGCACATGCACTCTTTTTTCCCTAGCTGTTTAAACATAATATGTAGGTCAATATGTGAAATGTTATTAGGGTCTTTTAATTTGGGTTGTTTCTTGAATACAAAATATTCGTGATGTAATGTTAGTCTTTAATAAAAGCTTGAAAATCTTTACGTTAATTTACAAAATATTTCTATCAGATTCTAGAAACTTTTACATTTCTGGAGTGTGGATATGGAGGGGATTCAATGGGGAGTGAGTGGGATAGTGAAGGAGAAGAGACAACTGGAAGCTGCAGTTGGTTAACATTATCCCATTAGTTTAACCTGTGCTCTGTGCAGTTAGGGCTAAATAACTCTTTAGTGTTTTTTGAGATCCCATATTAATTTCTTATTTAACTGAGGTTTTGAATATGGTATGTCTGCCACCCCTGCTTCCTTGTTTAAATTTCATTCCTAAAGAGATAGGATTGCTAACAAAAAGCTAAGATGTGCTGTTATGAGGTTGTGTGGCATTCAGGATACACTGAGGACAATAACAACGAGAAAGGGCTCAAGAAATAGCTTCAGTGAAGAAAGTCTCACCCGAAATATTCAGAGATTTGGAGCGGTTGACACAGGGTGTCTCTAGGATGATTTTTCAGGTACAGTGCTCAGAAAGGATACTGTGTTCAAATGTAGCACGGGCTTTTACAGAGATTAATAATGCTAGTACTGTTGTTGCCTGTAATTCCTACTGTATAGGGTACATAGAGAATATCAATACTGCTGCTTTTCCTTGCAAGCTCTTTAAGGGGGCGAGCACATGTGGGGGAAGGGAAGAGAACTGAAAATGATCTTGCATTGTTCCCAGGAGAACTTAAGCAGTCTGCTCCCAAATTCCTTTGACAAGTGAAACAATCTAAGTTGGTTATTTACTTCTCATGTTCAAGAATCCTAACGTCACTGACAGTGATAGCATAGAAAGATTTTAGGTCCTACAATCGTAAACTGTTGCTCTTTGGCTGATAATGAAAGTATGAGTACTCTCCAGAGTAACAAATGGCACTTCACAGAGAGTACTGCAAGAGACTTCCAGAAGCCCTTGGTGAAGTATGCCAAAGCTGGCTCAGATTTCATCATTAGCAGAAATCACTTCAGAGACCAGGATCAGTTTTGATGTTGTAGTTAGTTGGCTCAGCTAGATTTGGATGGTATCTGCGGCTTGGACTGGGTTAGGCCAGCAAACAAATACAAAAATCAGGAGATCCAGACAGGCAGAATGATAACTGCTATTTTCAAATGCTTAAAATAGAGGCTCTGGTTTTAAGCAGTAGTCTTGTAACGTAATCTGTGTAGTAGCATCATGCAACAGGGACAAAGCAATGTTTAGATCGAATTGTAAGAGTCACCACACTTCAGCTCTTCCCATTGGACCTTCTCAATGTTAAAATTACCTGTGAAAATGCTGCATCACAAACATAAATGCTAATATTTACTGCAAGCAGTATTATGGGCTCTCTAAAGACATTGTAAATTAACTGAGCTATTTGAACAGCAGTGGATGGAGTGTAGCAAAATGGAAGGTCTCTTACCACTGGGAAAGTTTGTACAGTCTTATTTTGAAAGCGCGATGCTTTGATACGACGTGGTATCTGATGACCCGAGCTTGCTTTAGACTTACCTTTTGTAGCGCATGCAGCACAGAGCAGACGGCTGACCTGAAATAGGTACACATTATCCTTACGCTTTGCTTTCTTCTGAACGCTCTTCATACTAGCAAGAGGTGGAGTGATCAAACCCACTCTGTAGCCATTGAGTTTATGATAGAAGGTGAATCTTGTGACTTCAGTAAAGATGTCTTCCTTTAAGTAATGTAACTATCTGGAAGATAAAACAGCCAATATATACTAATATATTAGGAAAAACGATCCAGATAAAATATAAATATTTGGTCAAAATTCCTTTGTTTTAAGGACTACAGGAATTTACTTAGCTCTGTCTTTACTTAATTTCAGGCTATATGCTGTTAGCTTTTTCAAAGTGACTGCTACCTAACTAACAAGGAACAACAGCAAATAGAAGATTTTGTTGCTGATTTATTAATTGCCTTCTGATGAAAGGCAAGAATTACAGATCCAGAAATCTTGTTCCAGCCACCTCCTCCTCAAGTATGCTGAGTGAATGTACATATGTTCCCATGTGTGTGTATCTGAGGTAGTACTAACATGCCAAGAGATAAAATTTATATTATGTCCATAGTCAGGTGCCAAAATAAAAATGTTTACTGCGTAGGCTACTCACTCATCACTACACAATAGGAACTACCGTGACTCGTAACATCAATTCTACTGACCCAGAAGAGTACTAAAGAGATGGAAAGTCCATACTCTTCTAAATATTACCTACTCTAAATAGTCTGGGAAATGTCTATAGTGTACATTTTCTTGTATTGAAATGTAATACTATGGTCTGTGTGCTGCTAGTAGCTTGTAGGGAAACTGGCTGGTTGAACTCTGCTGGCCATACTTGTTTTCTGCTTCTGAACTGCAACAAAAGACAATACGTCAAGCATGTCCCTAATCTTCCCCATTAATGTGAGTATTATAGTTGCCACAGGCATCCTATTCAATTATCAGTGGAACTAAAGGTGATTCATGTGACTGAATAAGAAGAGAGGAGGATTATGACATAATCTGTCTTCTAAAAGAGGCGGGTGACTTGTTGAAAAACCTTACAAATCACCACTCCAACTGACTGCCAGGTTTCTTTTCCCAGGTCCTCCTCCCACCACAGCCCAGCATGAGATCTATGGTATTAGTGACGAATTTCTGTGTAACAGCTTGCTGATCCACTTCAGAAGTTGGGTTTTTTGTTTTAAAATTAGCTGTGTTGGAGATTCTTTGAGCTGAAACTGAAACAGCACACATGAGGAGAACATAAACTGGTCCATATTCATTTTTTTTATCTTGCATATGTGCTTGCTTTAAGGGGCTTATTTTTACAGCATATCAAGATTCAGCTAGAAGTTCTGTTACAGGAGCTTCTGAACAGAACATCTATACAGAAGTGCTGTACAATGGTTGTCGTTCTGTTCTGACAGTAAGCTGCATTCTGAATTGTTTCCTATTGAAGTAACATTCAAGAAAACATAACATTCCATGCTTTCTGCGCTCTGAGAAGGTTTGAAAGTGACCATAGTTGAGCCAGTCAGACATTTCTTCCCTTTCGTGCCATACCCTTCTATATTTTTACTGATTATCCCCATTTTAATTAAAACTGTTGAATCATACTCTGATTTTTTTTTTTTTTCATATATTCTGGAGTAATATTTAAGCCTTTTTCTTGGCAAAGCACTCTGTAGTGCCTGGATCATGTAAGTGATACTTATTCAACTTTCCAGCAGCTACCAATACTAGGTCCAGGTTAGAGTGAAGAGCATATTCCATAGAGAGATTTGGAAACTAAAGATGAAGGAGCAACTGAAGCAGGTGATGGAAAGCAAAAGCCTGCTTTTTTTTTGTTTGTTTGTTTGGGGTTTTTTGGGTTTTGGTTTTTTTTTTTTTAGGAAACATTTTATGTTAATATCTGATGCAGTCTGATGGGCATTAAACTATATCCAAAATCTTTGTGGAGACTATAATACAGGTGCTACAAGAAATTGCTTTGCAGCTCCCTTAGGCAAGGTATTTATGGTATACACTTGACTTTTCATCTGCAGTCATACTACCATCAACATGATTTCAACCACCTTGCCTTAGCAAATCTTCTACTTTATCATAAACATTTTTACATGTTTTATGCAATTTCTCTCATGCTTTCATTATAAGAAATACAGTTAACATTTAGCTTATGATTTGTGGAGCGCAGATAATGGTTTTTGGTCTTTAAGGTTACATCTTTTGAAATAACATCTTTGTGGAAGAGATGGTGATTCGGCCTTTTCTTCATGTGGTTCCACAAGTGTAGTGTTTGTTGTTTGCCAGCTTTTCCACCAACTCGAGTCATCTGTAGTCTTACGACTCTAGCGGTAGAGAGTTGCTGCTGATACGTGTGATATCTAACTATACTTGTTCAGGTTCCTGTCAGTACTTTCACAACTGCAGCACGCACTCCAACCATCCACAGATGGCCTTGGTTCATATTACGTTGTTTTATCTTGTCTTTATGCATGCCACAAAGATTTCCCAAGTCTTAAACAACTGCTGTGTGTCAATCAACCACTTTTATTTACCAGGTCATTTTCTGTCTACTGTACTTTCCTGTACTTATCTGAGCACTCTCTGGCTGACCTACTGGCAGGGTTGATTTTTTTTTTTTTTTTTTTTTTTTTTTTGTGATTCACTAGGTTTTACAGGGATATTGAGTATCGGACTTCCAGCAGGGGATATTTCACAGTCAGTCAGTGCAGCGGACACCACTGGAAGCTAGACGTTTGGTAAATGTGAGTGTAGTCAAATACCTTACTCATGATTTGATGTTGAACTAATTCTTAATTATTGATTATACAAAATGTTGGACTTTGTTTTGCATTCATGAGAGATCGGTTGTGTAAAAATGTATTGTCAGTAGTTTAACTCACTATGCCTGTAAGGCTGTTGGGGGGGTGGTTGCCCAAGCAGTTAAAGCTAAAGATTTGGGATTCTAAATTACAGTATAAGACTTTGCTCTCTGAGTGGAGTAACAACCCAGGCAGCATGGCTGGCAGTATGATGGAGGATGCATAGCTGAAGTCAAAGGATTATCTAGGCAGATGTAGAAGTGCATCTTGTTTACTTATGAGGATTCCTTATTTTCATTATAGTACTACAGCAGGTAATAAGGAATGAACTTTAAGGCCATACGGACTGACTGGCCAACTTTTAATACAAAGGGCCTAAGTTAAACTGAAGGTGCATGCTTTATAAACATGGTAGGGTGTTTGGGAGTGGGTGGTATTTCTTAATAAAAGGAGAGGGCTTGAAAAAATTACGTTGAGACGTTAGGAAAGATGAACAGAGATGTTAGGACACAGAAATTCTGAAAAAATTAAAACTGATTAGAAGAGAGATTGAAGTCGCCATTCATTTAAGGGCGTTATGTATCTACACAGTGGGCCAGCTCCCTACAGGTGCCACTGTAAAACTTACACACAAACAGAAGACTCTAAGTTATGCACTTACATTTGCATAATTAAAGCCGTTTCTGTGAGGTCTTGAATCTTAGTTGTTCCTACTATAAACTGTTCAAAAGCTAGCAAGAAAAATATATTCTGAGCAGAGTTAACATATTCTTTTGACAATTAATGCTGATAAATGAGGTGTGGAGTGAGGCTCTGCACATTCTGTTCCTTGGTGTTCTTGTTGACCCTCTAAAACAGGGAGTAAGGACCAAGCTTAGTGAATTTATAGGTGATTGTAGTTAGGGACCTTGCAGCTGTGCTAACGGACATGATTAAAATATATAAGAAGAGCCTGATGCATAGGGAAACAGTATAAATAATGGAACACAATTCAGTATAGACTAGTGCAAGACTATACGTTTAAACAGAAACAGTGAGTAAACACAGGACAAAGATCAGGTTGCTAGCTAAATAAAAGTATTGAAAAAGGATCTGGAAGTTATGGGTCCTAGGCTGAAAATATATCAGTGTTACTATATGGTTAATATGAAAAGAAATATGGCCCAAGGGTCTGTGAAAAGCTTTTTTCTACTCTAGCCACTTTAAGCTGGAGTCCTGTGTCTCCTCTTAAGCCCTTACTTTCAGAAGAAATCAGGGAACAATTTGTGAAGAAGAACCAAAAGAAAGCATCAAAGCAGATCTTGAAAGATTAACCAGTGAGGAAAAGACAGAAGAACTGTTTGTGTAGTTCAAAGAGGGACTTGCTAATCAGAGATCTAATTTCTGAAGTGAAGGACTTTTTTTTTTTTTAAATCCATGGTGGTATGATAAGAACGAGTGATCAAGTAAGGCGAAGCTGAAGAGGTGATGATGCAGGTTAGACATTAAAAAAATGTTCTAAGGATGGGTAGCTAAGAAGCAGATTATCTGGGGAGGCTGTAATCCATTTCTAGAGGTCTTTAGGAGTAGGCAATACAAGAATATTGCAAATAATCATTGGTCCTAGGATGGAATAATGAAGCAGATGATCACTTCAGATGCCTTTCAGTCCTGCTGGTGTCTTTTTGATTCTCTCAATTCCTTTCAGAATTATCGAGGACAAGGGCACTCAGTTCCTCTCAGCTCTCCAAAGATGCTATATTTGTATCTAGTTCAGCACTTTATGGCTTGAAAAGTCTCTTGATTGGATAAATACTCGGTTTCTTGATTTGCATTAATCAACACCATTTTTATTTTCATCGTGTGTTTTATGTTTGGGCCTGTAGACCTCAGTGGAGATCAAGAAGGCATGAACATATTTAATATTTTTTTAAAAATCCTGTTCACAAATGATCAGTTCAGAAAGAAAGGACAGTAGGGGAGGAGGATTATAATCATATTGGTGCCCTTGTACGAGTAACTATAAATGAGTAGTCAGCTGCAGACTAGTGTGGTTGAAGGGAACTCGGTGAAGTTGTATTCTTGTGTAAACTGAAAAGCCAGCCAGAGTGTTTTATTCCCTGGCAGAAATGCATTGCCTGCAATGGAGCTGGGAAATCAACCACTAAGGGCTCATGTTACTTTTGATGTTTTAAGCAAACAGCTCCATTCCCACAGTTACACAATGTTTGAGTATGCAGAATGAAGCTATGGTACTCTTCTAAACTTTTTTTAAGTAAATCTGAAGATTTATTTTTTTTTTTTTTAGTTGTGGTGTTTCTCTCTGGAGTGTTAAATTTATAGGAAATGGGACATAATAGTTAGGAACAGGCTGTGTTTTAGAAGGTCTTGCTCCTTAGAGCCATTTAGAAATCCATGTGATTAAGTAGCTAGATCAGAAAAATTCCTGATCAGAATTTTATTAATTTGTTAATGGCTAACAAAAAAATTATATTTTTCTTTCAGTAATTTCTAGGACTAGTATAATACATATGGCAAACTTTACTATTTAAAAATAAACGCCAGGATTCCTTGTTTGGCAAAGGCTGTTGAGACCAGATATTTCGAGTTAAATGGTTTTTGTCCTCATAAGATGGTGTTTCCCAGTGAAATGATAATTTGATAGAAAATATCAAATCTATTCCTATACCATTCTTGATTTGTGGAAATGAGAAAGTATTTAAAATCCAGCTTAAAAAAGGTACATTCAAAAGATTTAAGGCATATGAAATAAACAGTTTTGGTCTGTAGACATATTTTGCATGGGTTTTGTATTTTGCATGGGTTTATATTATCTGTAAAAACTCTCATAGTGCTTTTTTCCCCCCAGTCACAGGTGAATCATCATTCATCTAATAATGAAACTTATCAAGAAAGACTGGCACGATTAGAAGGTGATAAAGAGTCACTCATACTGCAGGTATGTCTTCAAGAGAAACATGGTCTACCCAGTTGGTATTTAGTAAATAAAAGCTGAAGTGACAGTATTTTCCATTAAATGTTTGCAGGTCACCAAATGTAACTGATACTTATTCAGGACTTTAATTTATAATTTGTATAATCCATCTGAATGATTTAATGGTGGGGTAATTTGCTAAAGGAGAGGGAAGTAACAGCAGTAAGAGGGAGACGAATGACAAGGATAAAAATAAACAACTTAGAAATAATGCTGTGGAGTCCCACGACAATGCTGTGGTAGTGGTTCTCATTCTAGGTTTGCTAGGTTGTACCCGTTGATTTTTCTAGGTTCTGTGTGCCACCATTTTTAATGAACTGGAAGACTCGCAGGTAAATAGACCTGATATTTTTCCTGCTTGCATACTGTACCAAAGTTGCTTTACATCATCAAAAAGCCCAAGGGGGAGGTAAAGGGGGAAAAAGAAAATTTCATAGTAAAATGCCTGCCTAAACTCTTCCAGGTTTCCTGTTTCTCAGTTTACCAAGCCTTTTTCAAACAGATCCACTGTCAAATGTACGTTTTCCTCCTGGAGAAAACACGTTGCACAACTTAAAAACCCTGTTTTTTTCCAGGATATTTTCACTAGTCCTAAACCGTACATTACAAGCTTTCTAAAATTGAAGCTGAAAATTCTTTCAATGATCTTTGCATATCCTTTCTCTTTACGCTTACAAATGCATATTACAAGCATATACATTTATATAAAACAAAACTATATTGGGTGGGTGTTCTCCCTACTTTCAGTTACTAGTTTCTGTGAGCATGTTTTATCATGTATGTTCTGTTCACGCTTGTATTAATTTACTGAGCAGAATTCTCACTGCTGTTGTTAAATAAACAATAAACAGTGTGTGAGACGTAAGCTTAGGCTTCTCTGGATTTTTTTCTTACTGTTTAAACTAAAATTTTTAATACCAAATTTAGAAAAATGAAATTACTGAATGAAAAACAAGCTTCTGGTTAGAATTTAAGTCTTTTAAGTGTGTGCTGCAAATTCCCTGTTTTTCTGAGGGAATCAGGTCAGGGGAGACAACACCGTAGCTGATACCATTAGAACACCTTTTATTAATTAAGTGGCTATTAACTGACATCTTGATTCCATTAATAATAACAAACAACTTTTCACACAGTTCACTTGCACACATGTGCAACTCATATAATTGGAGCAACAGTTAGGAAGCCAAACCCAGCTGTTCATTCAGAAGCAGAGTTCTGTCCTGATGCACCTGTGGCTTTGTCCCTGAAGGCTTCCTTTGTCTCCTCACATGTGTGTATGGTCCTGTAACCCTTGTCTGCATATAGCAGCCACTGTCCTCTTGGATGTGGTCCGTGCTGTACAGCTGGTTGGTGATGGTCCGGTGTGCTGGTGGGCTTCGACAGATTTGGCAGAGTCTTGGTGTTCAAAGTGCATCAGCTTTTGTAGATTTAACAGGACTGCTGGTCTCTAGCACTTGTAAATTCCTCAAGACTGTTCCAGGCTGCTACTCCGTATCTACTTTTCCTGTATTTGTCCTGCTGATTTTTAGTAACTGTTTCTTCATCCACACAAACAGGTACCCATAGAATGCAGCCAGCCAGACTCACAAAGGGGTTTTTTACGGTTTGGAGGCCTGCCTAGCGTTTTTCTCAAGAGGAATGTAGTAAAATCAGATGCAGAAATCGTGTCTCTCTTGCCTTTTACTCCCATCACACCCTCATCAAATCCAGAGGCTTAGTCAATATTTATGCATTTTCCTATCCCACTGCACGCTATTGCAGTAGAGCTCCAAAAACCCCAGGCAAATAAGATAGATGAAAGCCTGGTAGATGAACATCAACAACAAAAAGCTGCCAAGATGGAGCTGGGGTTAGAACCTGGTTTATACCAGTTCTGCATATTCTACCTAGGCAGTCGAATGTGAGGAACACAGACAAGTCCCGTGCTGAGGTTACGCTGGCCTGAGGGAGTCTGCTGCTACAAACCTGGCTCCTGGGTGTGACCACTGGCATGAAGGCTGAGGAAGCGATGGGAAACGGGGCACCTCTCTGTCCTGTAGCTCCTGTTGAGTTGTGCCACAGCTGTACTCTTTAGGGAATATGAGGCTGGGAGCACTCCAGTATTGTGTCAGACTTGCTGCAGAAGAAGCGGGACAAGGCACCTTGTTGTAGGCACAGGCAGTGCCCACTCTTTCTACCAAGGCTGAGTCAAACAGCGCACATCAAAACCTTCTGCTCCTCAGTCTGCATGGGGGCTGGAAATGCTACAGCATCTGGGATACCTTATTACAGCTCACTGCCTGGGTACAGGAGCTAATGTCCTACCTGAGCTGTTTGCTTTGGTTGGTTTTTTTTTTCCTGAGGTGTTTTAAACCCTTATACCACCGATTTTTAACTAATTGTTCAATATGTCTTATAGACATTTACAGAAAAGATACTATCTACGGGCTGACTCTTGCGGGTGTTGCACTGCTAAGGCAGTAGCATACGCTGGGGTTGTATTCTTTGTACAGCCTACTCATTCCCTGAAGAGTCTGGCAGATGTGATCCTGAACAGAGGGGAAAATATGAGCTCAAAGTGGCTAATGTGCCTCTCAGCCTAACTACCGGAACATCCAACACATGCTTCTAAAGCTGCTACGACTTTACTGAATTCCTTTGCAGGTCACATTTAACTTACAGAGTTTTCCTTACAGGTTACAGTGCTGGTTGGAACCTAACGTGACTCGAAGTTGAGCTTGTTTTCTTTTTCTGACCAGACTGAAGGAGAGGATGCAGTTTATTTCTTCTTGCTTTCTGACCTCACAGGGTTAATGGAAGCAAGACAAAAAAGTAGACAAGCAAGAGATTTCCTCGCAGGGAGTTCTCCCCCTGCCCCAGCTTACATGTGTCCCCCTGCCATCTGCCTCCACCCACTCCTTCCTATCATTTCTCCTCCTGCATTCATCTGTACTCTACCCTACAGCCAACTACTTTAAAGGGGAAAGAAAAAAAAAAACAAACAAAATCCTCTTTTTAATTCGTCTTTTCCCAGGCACGCTTGTCGTTATGTTTGCAGGTAAAACAAATACAGTCACTCCCTCTGCAGCTTCCCTGAAGTGAACTCAACTGTTTTGGGTTAGGTTTTAGAAATGCAGTGTAGCGGGTACATCTTAAAGGTTTCACTTCCACATACTGTGTCTCTTTTTTTTTTTTTTAAAAAGGTGTTTCAGGGTTGCATGTGAGAGCAGAGATAAATTTTTGTTAACGCTTTTCACTCAAACTGCAGTTTAAATACCTAAGGATGCTTTTTTGTTCTGTATAACATTTTGCAGTATAATCAAGGCTTTTATATAAATAAATAACAAAAATTAATATACAGAATGGGTGTGCTGCTTAACATAGGAATTAACACTGGGATTTTTTTTTTTTTTTTTTTCACGTCTTTCTAATGTTACCCTGAACGTAGTTTTTTCAGCTTTGCAAGCTTTGAGATAGGCTGCTGGGCTTTTCTTATTGCACGCTCCTTGGTCTGCACCACCATTCCCACAGTTCGTTACCAGTGTTGCCTATTGTTTCTTTTCCTGGGATTCATTGTCTCTATCTCACTTCTCCTGCTTTCATGTTTTGGCTTGCAAAGCCTGGGAATTTTTCTTGGAATAGAACTTTGCCACTGCTAAAACATGCCTTTTACTCATTGCATTCTTTATAACTTCAGAACGCTTTATTGATAGGTAAGCTGGTTTTCTGTTCTTGTAAGAAGTAAAGTAATTGGTCGGTATTCGAATGAACGGTTTTACTGTTTATCTGTTTGAGGGAGTGAAATGCCAGCAGAACCTGAAATGGCAGTGCATGCTCCAAAGCCACATAAAATATTTTCAGTATCCTATATTCTTGTTTGGTGCTTGCTAATTTTCAGACTTTTGCATGAACTGACTAAGGCTAAGACTAAGGCTAACTATAGGTAGTCTTCCATCTCCTCTTTCTTTTTTATATTAAAACAAAATAATCCATGGTGGGGGTGTCAGAGGGCGGGGCTGAAGCAAAATATAGGTAAGACTGAAAAATCTCTTGAGAGAGCAGGCTGCTGCAGTGCACAAGAATATTAAACCATTGAGGACTTTAAAAGAGAACTTGCTACTAAAATGTGCATTTAGATGTTAATTATATACGGTAATTGAAACTTATTTACAGTAAGTTCAGTAGCATTGTGCTTCTCTTCTCATATTACAGGTGAGTGTTCTGACAGACCAGGTGGAGGCTCAAGGAGAGAAAATCCGGGACTTAGAAATCTGTCTTGAGGGGCATCAGCTGAAACTGAATGCTACAGAAGAAATGCTTCAACAGGTAAAAATATGGATTGGAAAGCTCCTTGCATAATCTCCGACAGAGGGGTGAACATATATGGTTAGCCTGTCTGCTTGTGTGAGTGCCTTTGGCAAGATAAAACAGGAAAATATTCCTCTTTTATTGTTCTCTTGCTGCTTTGCACATGTTTTTTTTCCAATAAATGTTTCTTTGTTTTCCTGTTGCAGAAACATTTTACTGGCTGGTTGCATAATACTGTACGTGGCAGCATGTAAAATGAAACTATTGTGTCTTATTTGTACTGTGCTGACGAACTAAATTTGGACATGATTGAGTAACTGGTTAGACAGGTTAAATGTATCTAATACATGTAGGAGTTACAGAATTAAGTTTTACTTAAATATCTTCTGTTTTCATATGGCTTTGAAGCTGAACAGGTAGTAAGGTGAAATGAATTACTGTATCAAGTTTGGTTTTGTAACTCTTTTTGCTTAATTTAGGAGCTTTCCTCTTATTTTTGAAAGAAAATTAGTATATAATTCTTTATTTCAGTCCACAGTTTCAGGCTATGCAATTTAATTTTTGTTCTTTCATGTTATAAGTTGAGGGAGCAGAACAAACTAGAAATGAAATTCCTTACATTTCACGTGTTACTGCAGAGCTGGCAGATCTGTTGATGAAAAAGAACTTTCCCAGTGCAATTTTCTGTTATTGCAGATGCTGGTCATCCACTGGCAATACAATACATAGGTATCAAAACTAGATTTGAAACTGTAAATAACCCTCAAAATCTACACCAGAAATTTGCAGGCTAGATATTGTTCTGATGAACTTACTTCCTCTCCCCACCCAAAATGCTGTGTTATAAATTTACTGTATTAGTCTGTGTGAAATATAGAAGTCTTTCGATGAACTATTCACAGCTTTATGGTTGTGTTTATATAAACTTGCTTTACTGTAATGAGGATCCATATACATACATATGTAAACAGTAGCAGTTTCTATAAGGTAAACTTGTATCCTAAGTTTTTTTAAATTACAATTCTCTAAGCTTCTCTAAAAAAAAACCAAACAAAACTTGGTCTCACAACTTTTGGAGCCCAAAATGCTTCCAACTGGGAAAAGTTTTTTATTCTCATACTTAAATGAGGGGACATTTTTAAAAATGCAAATAGGGACTACAGGTAGTTTTTCAGTGAGATGTGAAGTGAAATTCAAAGAACAGTAACTATTTAAGTTATGAAAATCCGTTTCCAAACTTCAGGAAGGCATTCACAATAGATTGTAGAAGTTTCCTGTTTTAGTCTAAAACTAGATAGTTGTTCTGTAACTTCTGACAAAACTGTTTATGGTTTCTCTGACATAAAATTTTCTGCTCTGATAGTCTTCCAAGGTAGCTGTGAAATTAAAGCCTGATTTAACAGAACGCTGAGCCATCTGAAAATAGAATATAATAATGCATGTACATTGCTATTTCAGTGAAAACATTTGAATCTACCCGTCAGCATTAGGCACATGCACAAATTGCTTACAAAGCTGATCCTAGAGTGATAAGCTACAAAAGTCTGTAACAAAGCTGAAGAAGTCAGAGAATCTCCGAATATGTTTAACATACACCTTAAATCTAAATTTTGAGGTCACTTTGGCTGTAATTCTTGCCAAATGGGAGTAATTTCAAATTTCTTTTCCTTCTTGTACGGATATTAAGTAGCCAGCAATAAGCTCAAACTTGCTGATTGTTTTGTATCATAGTTTTGAGATCTTGCATTTCAACATAATTTACAGAAATACCGACAAGCTTGCTTGTTGTTCACTACATTTCTAAGTGACTGATATCTCATGCTTACAGCATATATGATAGCTGGAGTTTGGGTTTTTTTTCAAGAGAAGGAATTATCTAGGCCACGATTTGGTAAAGATTTGGTTTTCATTTTAACCCTATGAGTTTTTGCACAGACACAGACACATTACACAAACATGCATGCGTAGTATTTTAATTTTAGTGTGAGTGATATACTTTCAATAGCTGAACCAAAATTAAGAAATAAATTCAGTTTGGAACTGAGATACCTAAAATTTTTCTCACTGGAATGAGAAAAAATGCTGTTGAGTTAACATTTTAGTTTTGTAAACAGAAGAGCAAATTAAGTGAAATACTAGAGGGTGATGTGGGAATAGTAGTTGTGGTGTCTTTCTCACATGGATTACATCTCCCAGTAGACAGTGCGAGAAATTATACATTTATTATGGCTCAACTAGAGGGCCCTATTTGTCTATAATTTATTTTGAAGATTCTTTTCTCAGTTCATCTTGTTGAAAAAATTACCCACTATAGGGAATGAGTTGAGATTTGGAGAGAAGAGAGTGACCTGATAATGGGATGGTTAGGACGTTCACGTAAGGAATGTGGCCAATAGGCCTTCCTGCAGTTAATTTGCAAAGTAGAGTATCTGGCCTCAGGAACTTCAGTAGACTGATGGATCAGTCCAGGTTTTGTGAAGAGTTGGGTTCAAATCTTCTCAGCCAGCAGTGTCCTGTACAAGTGCTAAGCTCGATGCTTAGTAAATAGATGAAAGATACCAGTGTTGCAGTTGAGTTTTTCTAGTCAAAGCTATTTAGTGGGTCTTTCAAGACAGCATTTATTTATTTTTACAGTATACTAACTTATTTCTAATAAGAAAAAAACATCTAGCTCTATGTACCTTTTTAATTGCTCTTCAGAAAGACTTCTGTTCTCTTTGAGATGCATGTAAATCCAATTTTATTTAATGCTTCTGCTTGCTTACTTATGATATATTGAACTCCACTGATTTTTACCTTAGTGAGCATAAGTTGACTGCTTATTCTAAGTGGAAAATGGAACCATAAAGACAATTGCCCTAGCTTGAAAAATCTTTAATGTGGATTAGTAGAACTAAGCTAACTGCGTATTATTTATCTGGGACACCATATACCTGAGTCCAGGATAAGCCCTGTCCTTTTAATTTTGGGAACTATAAAAAAAGTGAGTCTTAATTCTGTGCCCAAAATGCTACAATAAAAACAAAAATAATACACTTTAAGATCATTTAATGACGGTATCTGGTGGTTCCACAAGAGAAAGGGTATGTAATGCTACCCTACAAAATAGTTTTTGCTGAATCTATGCTAGCAGAGACTTGTCCACTTTGTCAGGGTGGGGTTACTGGCTAAAATCCTTCTGGCTTATGATTTATGCACAGTTGTTTTGAACCCTGCTACAAAGTGATCATGGAAACACTTCTGAAACAGCAGCTAAAATAAACTATATGAATTACATAAAATGGCTGTTCAGCATCAAGGGTGGACATCTTGAATGCAGAATAGGAGCAACAGATACTGCTGCTGCTTTGCAGAAAAACGTGATTCTTCATCACTCTTGAGAGGATGATGCAGTATCCTGTAGTCAGAATGTGAACTTCCAATTAATGACTTGAGCCAATCTGAAGGTTACTGCTACCAAAAGGAGGCCTCATTCTGCTTTCATCCTTCTGCCTGTTCCTGACCACGTGCTTCTGCGGTTTATTTTATGCTGACATGCTCAGCAGACTTTTTCCTCAGTGACTGAGAGAAAACTAACGGGGTTTAAAAAGAAGGGGATATTTTTCTGCTGGGTTAGTGAATTGAAACAGGTCACAGAAGAGGTCAAGGTGTGGCATAAGGGCAATGGTGAGGTATGCATTTGACCCAGCGATTTTTGAAACCACAAAGAAAATATACCTCAAGATGGTTTGAAAAACAATATAATTCTGTGTAACAGATGCAGAGATGCCCTGGTGTGCACAGTTACAGATAATGCATGTATGTTTTCATGAGACGTGATGCTTATGGTGTTGAACTCAGCGTTTTTTGCTTTTGTAAGGATACTTGTTCCACTACAGACTCTAATCAAGATAAAGCATTTTCTTTCTTGAAAACAAAATGGGTCCTTTCAAAAACTCATGAAAGTCAATGGCAAAACGTTAAATTAGTCCTTCAATGTGATTCCGGTTTGGATGAGGAAACACATTTCCCTGATCATCCTTCATGGTAATGCTAAGAGGAAATTTTCTGGAGCACAACTAGGAGCAAGACACCAGTTCGGTCTCACTGAATTGCTTTCCAGTGCCTATCTCTGTCTTGCCATCGAGTGTGTAAAAGAAAAGGAAATGGCAGCTTCTGTGAATAGTTCTGTCGTGCCCCTTAGTACACTGTAACGTATATGTCTTAAAAAAAAAAACAACAACCCTCTAGAGTGATTCTGTGAAAACCATCTATGCTGTGACAGTTCATTTCCAGTGTATCAGCTGCTTTAACGTGTAAAATGACAGCCAGTTGTAGAGAACAGTGCTGTGTATCTGTTCTAAGTTAGTTTGTGGCATTTCTGAGTACTTCCAGTCAATTTTAAGAAAGAAGTGTCTTTTTAAGAGAAGAGAGGCTCTTGAACATCTGCTCTGTTAGCCTTGGGGGAACCTCCTATCAACTTGCTATCAACTTTTCTTCCATTTGTACTGTGTACAAATGCAGAAAAGAATTGGAAAGAAAAAGTAATTTTTGATCTATAAACCAGCCTAAATTGTCCCATAGCAGAAAGTACCAGCCATGCATAACGTAAACACATTGGTGCTGCGGAATCCGCGTTGTCAGTTTGGACAGCTGTATTAAGTCAGTTTGAAAAGTGAATTTTCTGCACATACGGATTTCACTTTTTTTCGTTTCTTTTAAGTTCATTTGTTATGGTAATTATCGTGAGTAAGAATAGTTAGCTACCTCTGCTATTCTGGTTCTGCGTTTGATTTATTTAACAGATACTAGTTCCCATTGAAGCTCTCTAGCATGAAGTATAACAGCGTACATTTTACTTTGCCAGTCAAAATGCTGGTCTGTGTGGCATTGTCTTCTCCTGTACCTGACCTGTACCAAATACTAGATGTGGTTTGACCCTGTGTTTCCAGCTTCCAAATTATTTTTGACACATGATTGAAAGAAGCAATCCAGGCGACTCTTTGTCAGATGATTGAATTACACTGTATCTTCTATCAAGTAGATTCTCTTGCAGAGTACAAAGCATTTGGCTTTCGCATTCTTTCTGTCTTAAAAACTGAAATACTTGAACGCAAACAGGAGTTTCTGTTTCTCCTGTCAGTTTGGGGCCAACTCCTCCCCAGGTGCAAGGAGCAGGGGAGAGCGTGCGGGCCGGTGCCCTTTGTGAGGCGCAGTGAGGAATCTTCTAAAAGACAGTGGATTAAAAGAGAACCTGCATGAGAGTGGGAACTTGAATCCAATGCAGTTCAGTGTGTACCTGTTCTGGGTTTGCAGTTGTCTTGTACTCGGGAGCCAGAATCCTGTCTTGGTGGCAGGTTATAAATCTGGTGTATATCTGTTTGCCTCTCAGGAACTTTGCTGGCCGGCAAGGATCATTCCTTCAACTTTCAGTTGCCTGAGTTATCTGATCTTAGATGAATTTCAGCACTTGTTTATAGCATTGCAGTAACTTCTTGCCAGCAGCTAGCTTAGCGTTCCAGATTTTGAAGTGTGCTCTGTGCTGCTCTGGTTGGGAGGCGTAAGGTTTTCAGAGCGCGCTCTCCAGTTGTGCAGCTTATCTGTAGAGGTGAGCATTACAGCTGCTTTGTTACTTTACAGTTAACGTAGGCACAAATCTGCTCTTCTGGCATATGCTGTTCAACTTGGCAGTGCAGTGGGAAGTTCTGTCCTTTCCGTCGCTTAACTATATAATGGGCAAATGATGAACTGGAGGGCTGTAATTCGCTCTCTGCTACTGACTTGCACCATTTCATGGTGATTACACATGTACATTGCTCTCAGCTGTGTTTTCAGTTAAGCAAATATCTTATTTCTACCGCAGCTGACACACAGCCCTTGAAAAGTGCAGTCCTTAGTGGTGGTTCTTGCTGAATTTTGCTTACCAGGTAGGTAGCTTGGTCAGTTTGTCTTGTCTCAACAATTTCAGTAAGTGAAAAGTGTGAAATTTTTTGAGTGTTGTATTTTGTAAGGGTGCTCAAGTGCAAAATGGGATCTATGGGGTTTTTTTTCTCCTGCACTTGACTGAAATCTTACTTATGGTTTCTTAATCAGTGTATGGCACGATTGTTTCTTCTGTTTCGTAGAGTGCTAAGCATCTTGGAATTTTCTGTGCTTGCAGCTGACAGCCTGGAAAAGTGTAGTGTCCTCTTTTTAAGCTGTTTTCTGTCATGTTAACTTTTATAAGCCACTTTAGAAGAATTATGTATTTCCAAGACAACAAAATGTGAAAGTGAGGTATGCAGCATGTGCTTCAGTTTCATTGGGAATATTGAAAGACATGATTAAATATTTTTAAAATACACGGTGTGAATTTTAAAAATACAGCTGTGTTTGGAAATAGTTTGCTGTTCATTGATCTGTCTGGTACGTGCATATTGTAGCTGCTGCATGACTCATCTTTGTAATTATTCTACTCTGAAATAGCTTTTTTCCTTCCTATTAAAGTGAAAAGTTGAGTTTCAAATCAAGAAGTTTTCAAAATTAAATTATAGTACATTTTAAAAATAAAACCAAGTCTCGTTTATAAATAAGATTCCCTAGGACATATTCTATTTCTGTCCTATGTTTCAGCTCTATAAGATCCTCCTTAAGCTGCTGCAGCCCAAATTACCATTTTGCCTGTCTTATATTGTCTTTTTTGCTTTAAAACCAATAACATAAATTTGTATTTTCTTTTCTTACAATTGCATATTTAATCTGGCTGAATTCAAGTTGCATCATACCACTGAAATACACTATAATTTCTCTGTAACAAAATGGGTCACATTCTTAATGGGCTGTTCACTGTGAGCATCTGCTTGAAGATGAAAATAATTGCTTCCAGATGTTACCATTTCAAGAGGGGACATTTACTTTAAATGGCACTTTCTTTCAAAGCAGAAGTTAGACTCTCTAGATGCAAGAGAAATCGTCAGCTGTTTTAAATCAGTGTAGCTCCATTGAAAACAAACCAGGGATAGTTAGCTATTTTGTCTATTTTAAGGAAGGAGTTTTATGCCAGTTTACACTAGCTGTGAATATGATTCTCCAGCTTCAGAGCAAACTGTAAAATTTTGAGTTCATTATAAAACAAAACAAAACAAAGCCAAACCATAATACCAGCTGCCTTCAGGCTCACTTATACCAGGTAGTGTTCACATGGAGCTACTGAACTCAGAATGAGAGGAGTGTGGTATTACTCTCCGTTGCATAACTAGCTGTAATTTGAGAGTCTATAGAAAAAGTAAGCACTAATGCCAGATGGTGCGCTCAAAGGGTAGATCTTTTGTTAAAAATTTCTAGAGAGATGCCATGCCTCCTTGCCTTATTAAGAAATCTTCCTCTTGTATCATGGAATATCATGTCAGTGTCAAATTCTAAATGTTGTTTCAGTTCAGCGGTGAATGGAGTCTGTCCATGGGGCCAAAGTGACCTCACCCTGCTAGCCTCTTTGATATTCAGTGGCCTTACTTCATATTAAAGTTCTTATTTATAGCTATGTCTTAACATAGCAGACTTGTGCAGATTAGCAGCTGTACAGAGCCTGTTCCAGTCTGGACTGGAATGTGCCTCTGGAACTTGTGCAAATTAGTGTTTTTTTGGAAGATGGGGGAGTTATTCATAATTATAATTGTAATTTGTAATCACCTTTGTAGAAAGCAGCTACTGGGATTTCATTAGGTGACTGCCTCTTAACAGTTTCTCAATTAAAAGAAGTCAGTGCACTACCTTTTCTTGATTAGTGCTTCATTTATTTCCGTCAGAGAGAAAAAAAAAACAAAAACCATGAGGCTACATTTCTGTTTATTTTCCCATCCATGCACAAATATCATTGTCAGTGTCAGCAGGAATGGGCATGGTGTTGGGAATAGTGGGTGGTTTGGATAATTGGTGTTGCAGTGCAGATGCAAGTTTAGCGCTATTATTAATTTGGGCAGTATTTCCCACCAGACTAAAACAATTTACATGTAGAGCAGATTTGGGTTCCAAATAAACTTTAACTGTATAATTTTTAAAATAACCCTTGTGGCTTCCTTGGCTCCAAGCCATGGTCTACAATATACTGTACAATTTGTGGAAGAGGAAGAGATGAGAACAGAGTGATGGACAGGGCAGTTTCTCATCACTCAGTGACATCAGCATAGGTGCAGAATAACTTCAGTTAAGTCATGGCCATGTAATTCAAGCAGAATCTGCTGTGGTTCCTCAGTGTGTTTCATATGATCAAAACACTAATGTGAGTTATGAATTAGCATAACATTTTTTAACTATGTAGAAAGCTGTCTTCTTTTGCAAAAAATAATTAGACTCTTGGAAAGTTACATATTGATTTTTCAGTAAGGCTTAAACTCCTGAATGGATTTTTTTTTTTTTTTCTCTTTGAAAATGGAGGCCAACAGAAACATTTTATATATATAACACACTCTGTTAAATTTTGGAAGATTTTTTTTCTTCGGCTTTCTCGAAAGCTGAAAGATGCAATGAAGGTATGAGTATTGAATGTTTTCCAGATGCAGTGATATCTCTCTGTCCAAAGTATGCCTTTCCCTGCAATCTGAAAAACAAATTTAGGGCACACGAGCAAAAGTCATGGCTGATTGTTTCTTCTTTACGCTGTTACTCAGTTTAGACATTGCCTCTTGGAGTCCAGTTAGGGCATACCACTTTTCACTCACTGCTGTTCCCTCCACAGTGTGTGGCCTTCAAAAGTACTACATGGTGTAAACGTTCAAGTACTGTTAGCATGACTGCAGAAATATTGCTTCTCTTTGGTACTCTATTTTGGTTGGGGTGCTCACTCTTTATTGAAAAACACAGGATAAGAGGTTCTAAAATGTTTCAATGTAATACTAAAACGTAGCTTTGTCTGATGAGTATTCTCAATAGTAGCCAACTGTTTTGTAACGTGTCATGTGGTATTATGTAGGTTTCTGTTTGTTCAGTCTCAGTATTGTTTTCTGATTTCGTGTCTTGTCTGGGGATTAACTCTGCCACACATTTTGTTGAAATAGGGAGGGGGGATGCAGTACTTTATTGATTAACATGGGAGAACATTTAGGTGAAAAGAGCTGCAGAGCTTGAGAAACACACAGTTCAAAGTATACACACCGTGAAGAGACGTAGAAAAATTTGCTTTCATATAAATTTGCCAATTGCTCCTTTTTTTTTTTTAGTTTTTTTCTCTCTGCAGTAAATGCTTACATCAAATCTATCTTGCTGCATTTTTTTGCATTGTAAAGCAGTAACAGTGACCTTTGAAGAGGAGAATCATTTTGCTTTAGTATTGAAAGAGTTAAACACTGGAGTAGAGACTTTTCTATGGGTCTGCCAATAAATCATGTAGCATTCTGAGAGTGTTGAAATAAATAACTGAAGAAAATGTTCTGCTTTGCTTTCAGGAGTTGCTAAGTCGAACATCACTAGAGACTCAGAAATTAGATTTAATGGCTGAAGTTTCTGACCTGAAGATTAAGCTGGTTGGTATGGAAAAGGAACAGAGTGAATATGAAGAGAAAAAGAACAAAGCTGAGGTGAGGGGGTTTTTATGAGCTTGTTTTCTTTTTTTTTCCTGTTGTGTCTAGTCTATGCTGTCACACACCTGAGCTTTAGAGCTGAAATCAGCATGCAGTAGGATTTTCCATGCTTACAGCACAGTCCGTATCATTGATCCTGTGAACTCGGTGAGGAGTATGATTATGCATTTTTGGGATGTGGTTTCTTTTCCCCTCTCTCATTATACTTCAGAGGCTGCTGTTTGGCTTTAATCAAGGCACAAAGTGCCTTCCAGAAACATACATTACAGCTGGCATTCACTTAACCCTTTCCTTTTCCCAGAAGCTGGACTGGCATGGCCGTGTGAGGCCTACCAGAGCTCTGCTCTTTCCTCGTTTATAGGACAGACTGTCAGCTAAGTAGTTTCAGGGGTGCTACAAAAACTTAGATGATCACCCTTGGTGATTTTTAATGCATCCATGGCACTTGAGAAGGGAGAGAAGGTCCAGGGCATTTTCCTCAAATGAGCCTTTCTCCCTGTGATTACATAATAAATAGTGCACAAAAAATGACATGCATTGGAGGCAATTCTAATCCTTACTCCTCTTTGGATGTGGAGAGTTCTGGATATCAAAGAAGCTTTGCTTTTTACTACATTGATTGAAAAAGAGAGTATGGAACAGGGAATCATATGAACAACATCCATTTCATGGCAGTAAGCAGCAGGTGAAAGCTGGGAAGGAAAGTGATTACAGAAGAGAGTAATTCTTAGGAATTGCCAGGTATTGCCCTACTCAGTGGCACGTTCCGCACTGACTTAGGAGAATTTGAAATCCAGGCAGTGTTGGAAAACTGTTCCCCGTAATGTTGCTATTGGAATATTCAATAACTATGTATAAGTAATTTACCTGCAGTGATATAATATGTTTGGGGTGTGTTTTGTTTTTTGACTTATTTATCCTCTGAAGTTTTCTTTAGAGATTAAAAGATAGCTTAAAGAGAGCAATTTCTGGCAGCGTTTGCAAGCCAGAGAGGCAGCAGCTGCTGTTTTTACCATCTGGGGGCCTTCTCAAGCTCTTTCACCCATAATTGTCAGTGTCTGAGTACAGAAGGCCTAAGCAGTCTCACACTACGTGTAAATCTGAGCAGGTCTGTGCAGCGCCCGACTGCTACAGATGGCAGCCTGCTCCCAGCAGCCGCCTGCCCGAGAGGCCTTCAGCACTTCCCAGTTGGTGGCAAACACCAGCACCAGGACGTGCCCAGCCAGCCTGACTCCTAGAAGGCAGCAAGGTGTCTGCGTGCATTTGCATTGACAGGACTTTGAACCACCCAGTAGGGCTGGGGCTGTGATGAGGGTGAGGCTATGGCCTCTGAAATTCTTCTGCCACTGCAACAAGGTGTGTGTTCCCCTTAGATGGAAAAGTTGAGCTTTGTTGGCCCGGGAGCCTTTGTTGTATTGCTGAGTGATAGGAAACGTTCCTGCTGAGATGGAAAAGGATTCTAATCTGATGGTAAAGTTGAGAATCATTGTGTTAAATATGCGCTGAATTATTAACTACCCCAAGGTGTGATTAGATTTCTGGCCTGTTGAAAGTCACAGACCTGTGTATGCAAAGCAAGGAAAATGGGTGTTGTAAGTAAAGTGGGAAATAAACAACATTTTTGTTTGCTTGTTGAGCCATTTAAAAAATTATTTTGGATTGTCCCAAATAAGCATTAATCCAATCTGTCAATGTAAACAGGGGTTGCTTTCCGTCAAATTGGATGCTTACTTAAATTCTAATGCTTTAACCTTATTTTGCAGCATCTTTTACTGTAAATTTTACTAATCTATCAAACACAATTTCAAACATCAGAATAAAATTTATTAATATATTTTCTTTGTGCTGTTACACTACAGCTGCTGCTTAAATTCAGTGATAGTTTGGGTGTCTGCCTGAATCCTTGCCTCCACTGCCGGACTAATCCACTCTTACATATTCAGAGTCTACCTTTAGATTGCTGCTGTTTACCCACACGCAGCCGTGTTGTGCTAATCCAGTTGTTTCGGAGTGAGACAGTTCTCCAAACTGACGGTGACCAAATGAAATTAATCTTGCTGCAGTTGTAGCTCTGAATGTCGAGGCTACTACAGTGTGCTCTTGCAGCGTATAATGCCTCAAATAGCGGTTAGTATTTTTATGTAGGTGGAACAGAGCTATGGGTGGCAGAGCTAGAGCCTTTCTTACAGACTGCAGCTGGCCAGTTGAAGCTTTCAAGACTGATTTTAGGATTAACAGGTGAACAGAACAGTGATTTGATAGATTTGCTGCTATCAGAAGTAATAGGCCTCAGTTTTCGCTTTAGTGCCTGTGTTAGAGGCATGTAGTAGTTAAGCCATTTTAAACAGCTTGTAAATTATACTCCACGTCTACCCTGCCATTTCTAAATATAATAACGGGGTTTTAAAAGTTTAAAATTAAATGTGACATTGCAGAATAATTCAGCTAAAACATGTTTGCTCTGTACTCTAATGTCGGCTTACTTCACAGCAGCTGTTTCCAGTCACACAGAATTTATCTATAGAATTATTTCTCTGGTTGGGGGGAAGCAAAGCAAATTAAGATATCCTTCCAAATATGAGCAAGTTTTAATGTGTCAGATTCATTTCACTTTATCTTGTGCAGCTGTGGTTTAGTTTTGGTTTTAGTTAGCAGCAAAGAGTTTATCAAGCATCTCTAACCTCCTCTCAAAGGTATTAATTTCAACACTGAATGCCACTTGTCTCTGGCTCTTCAAAAGCACAGGCTAAATTTAAAGTGCCATTTATTTATATAGAAAACACAGGGGCTAGGAGAAGAGCTGTTTGTAAATGGACCGTCTCGCTCTTGTCTTTGTCGTTTTAATTCCTTTTTTGTGGAATAATGTTCTGCTTTTGCCACAGTGATGCTGTGGAGGTTTCTGAAATCCCACCTGAGGGAGCTTATGTAGTTTTTCTCTTACTGGAGAAGCCTTAAAAATTTTGGAAATAGCCTTTCTTAATGTAGCAAGGTATGAGCAACCAGCGTTGTCAAGTGATTAACTGCAGCCCGTGTGCGTGCTCTGAACACGGACAGAAGAGACCTTCTATCAGTATCCGGAGACTGCAGAAGTAATTCTCCATTTCAACTTGCTTAACAACCCTTTTTCTACCCTACTTTTTTTTTTTTTTAGCATGGGATAAATTCTGTGGTTTTTACTTTTTCGTGCTGAGGATTTGAAGTTTGCTATAAGCTGTTGGGAAGTGTTCTGTGGCTTTTGTGTGGGCACTACTGAATTAAATATGTAGTGCAGAGTTAATTGCAATTTCAAAGAAACTTGGGTCGGTGAGCCACTGACTGCCCAGTGGGGAGTTTGGTGTGTTGTCTCACCTGAATCATATTCAAGATCTAGTATATTGGTGTTAATAAATTTTCCTGCTGTGAAAGAATCTTAAAAATGAGAAGCCTTTTTTCTATCTTGAAGCTAGGAACAACTGTAAAGGCAGATATTGCAGCTGGAGCTCATCTCTTTCTCTTCCATAGTTCCCTTATCCTTCACTGGGATAAGGATTTCTGCCATTGCTGTACTGTCATGTTTGCCCTGAGGGAAGCCTCTCTGGACGCCAGAGTATTTCCCATTCCCATTTTTGATGTGAAGCAAAAGAGAAAAGAATTACAAGAAGTCAGCAGAAATGTTTCTGAACTCTCCCACATTGCTATAAGTGGAGCAGCTGTCAGTTTGTGCTCAAAAGTTCATGCATCTTGTTTGAGCAGTGGTTCTTCAGAACCTTGCATGGGTTAACAGTGTTCTCCACCAAAGACAAGTACAAACTAAAGCCTTAAAAGAAAGCAAGGGAGATGGACGTGTGTCCTGACGATTCAAATCTCCAGTTGTTACTGCTCAGTGAGGTGTCTGATTGTGGACAAGGTGGTAAAAAAGAAACAAAATCCAAGCATGGAAGATGGAGGGGTTGTGGATAGTATCTCAACTGGAAATACAGCTAGTAGTACGGGTGTTCTGCTTTGCAGTGCTCTGATGAGAGGATGAGTTAGCAGGAGATGTTCTCCGCACCAGGCTCCTGCCGTGTTGCTGCAAAGTGACTAATGTAGCTGCTGAACATAAAGGATATGGTTTCCCCTAGGGGAGCTTTTCTTACCCTGTGCAGCCCTGGCAGAACATGTCAGCCTGTAAAAGACTGGCTATTGCAGAGTCGGTACGCTATGGCCCAGTATTCTTTCTAAATTTTTTGATTGTTTATGGAACTAATCCTTATTTATGTGCACTGAAGCTTTGCTGGATGAAAGAGGATGAGCATCAGACATTGTGATCCTGATTGAGAATAATATGTATAGAGTAAAAGATATACAACGGCTTTTCTGAATTTTGTCTTAAGCACAGCGCCCTAGAAAATCAATTAATTTATATGAAACTCTTTTACTGAACTGATACATACACTTTTGAAAGGAAATCTTTGTGAACGTCTGAAGTTGACTGTGGATGCTGATGCAGTTTGAGATTGGTTGTGTTAAATATTTACCTGGTTGGAATAGTGTCCTGTCCTTGTAGTAGCTGTTCCCTAGCTTTGAGATAACAGGAGGACTGATCTGCGTTGTAATGAAGAAAATGGGGGGGGGAATAAAAAAATGCTATGTCATCTGTTGTTCTGTGCACTAAAATCTTTTTCACTCCTTTGGGAGATGGATTTCCTCAGATTTATTCCACTTGAGTAGATTGATAAATCACAAAACATATGTTGTTAATGTTCTTGAAACTTAAGAGAAAGACAGTCCAAAATCACAATACCTGAGGAAAAAACCCAGCACTATATGCTACTGCTTTTAGGGAGTTTAAATTAAATGTTATCTAGATTTTAATACTTTGCTTTGCTTTCTGTAGCTGGATATTTTTGTGTATATCACTGATACACACAAATCCAAGAAGCTGTGGCCAGCAAATTGATGCACTTCAAATTCATTACTTTTTATTCTGTGGTATCCCTTTGATTCCTCCTCTGTGTGTTGCTTAACTCTTTCCCCCTGACAATATACTGCCTAGCTAGCAAGCTAGGTAATGGAGTTATTTTTCTGACCCATGCTAGACCTGGAAACAGAATTACTTTACTGGTAAATTCTGAGTGTAAATTGTGAGAGAGTAGGTTATGGCCCCAACTGAGCACTTAGCAATTTCATCCTAGTGGATGATTTGGCTGTGTGAATGAAAGTAATCAAGACCCATTTCAGCAAAAGTGTGCCTCTGAGACAGCATATTAAAATATGTTCCCATTTTTCCTGATATCGGACTTCACGTGACTATGTTTCCAAAAATGAGGGGCCAAATTCTGATCTTCACATTAGAATCAGAATCATAAAATAGTCTGGAATATAGATTCTGTTCTATTTAAATTGTAGCTTTGTGCAATATTCCAGATTTATACCCATTCACATAGACTTTATCAGAAGGGAAACACATCATCTGTCTTTTTTAGTTTGCCTTTGGTGTGCTCCACGTATTTTTTTGTGCTGCAACTGTAGAAATATCTTCTTTGCATCATTTGCTTTCTCACCTGTCTTTTTTTTTTTTTTTTGTCTCTTTGTCCTTTCTTCCCATGTTTTCAGTCAGTAGTGAACCTGATCAGTGAGCTACAGGAGCAGATGTGTAGACTGCAGCTGGAAATTAATAATAGAATCCAAGAAAGAATGTCTCAAGATAGGAAGCCAGACCTGACACCTAATGGTCCTCAATCTAGTCCAAGATCAGTGGTAGAGACTCTCAGCCAGAAGAATTGTTCTCGGTGTGATGTACGAGAAGTTCACCTTAGCAGAAGCCTGTGTATTGCCTCTTCTGTTCTCTTGCAGAAACTAAATTCCACTAACCAGAACTACGTTGTGAATTATTGGCATTAATCTTTGTTAGCAAAGAGTGAGGTGGTCATAAAAATTACCAAAAAAAAACAAACCCACCCACAGTTATTGGGACAAACTTGGTCACCGTTGATGTCTGTCTGCTAAAGCACAGATATCTGTAAGACCCACTCACCTTTCTCAGATTTTTTACAATTGTCATTTCGCTTGTGGGTCTGTAGTGCTGGTGTGGTGTGGGGTTTTTTGATTTCTGGCTTTTGGTTTTTGGTTGTTGTTGGGGTTTTTTTTCCGTAGTTGAGATTTGTCTGTTTGATATGAAGCATGCTAGCATGGTCTGGTATTTTGCTGATTTTCCTCACAGTAATGTCACCCTAGCTGTGCATGATGGTGCACCTTAACCAGTCCTCTGAACACAGATTATTAATTCCTAAATATCTTAGTTTAACACGGGTATAAAAATACAGTTTCAGGTAAGAGTATCTGAAATGTATCCTTTGTTTTTCTAATGATAAAGTGAATGAAAAGAGCCATAATAAAAATAATCTGCTTGTACCTTTAAAACAGCAAAACCAACACATTTTAGTTTATTCTCTGACATTAGCAGTTATCAGAAAAGTATTTTTGCATTTACATCACAGATTTGAGTTGTATTTGATCAAAAATGTCACATTTCAAGATAAAAGCGACTTTGCCTAAACTGCTTAAATTTACTGAAGGTGGAATGATATTGGTATGCTGGAAAAAGCCCATTTTAATATTTGGTTTTAAATCAGTTTGCTTTAGTTGCCGCTTTTCTTTAGTTAAAATTTGGATCCCCAGAACTCATTTTATATGTAATCTGTTTATATTGTGAGGGATTTTTTCCATAATTTTTCTCATATGTTTATTTTACAAAAATAGCTCATTTGGGTATGATGCCTGTTGTGAAAAATAGTGCTGCTGTTTCTGAGCTTGCCTCTGTCCAGAACTGAGTAGTGAAGTGTAGACTACAGGACAAGCTGCACATTGGAGAAATAATCCGGGAGTCATTCAAAAGAAACGTTACTTTAGTCCAAGATACTAGTATGGCTGTTTAATGTAGATACTATACAGGATTCCAAAATTGGGTTACACTGCCAAATTTTTTCTTTCTTCGGTTCATTTTAAAACATTTGGTCTTGTCAGTGTTCCATCAAGGATTGAATAATATTGTCCATCGGAATGAACAATAAGATACGGTTCTATCCAGGTAAAAGGAAAAGGGACATTTAAGAGACAACTTTGTCAGAGGAATAAACAGGGAATGGTAGGAACCCTGCTTGGCTGCAGCTCTAGGCTGCATCAGCTCAGTTTGCAAAGTGGCAAACATCAACGGTGAAAGTAGTGTATTTGTAGTCGTATTTGACTGTATGTGTTTGGTATTAAATGCCTGTAACTTGCTAGTTTTAGGCTGAGTGATGTTTTTCTTGGTAAGTAGCTTAAACAGCTTTTTGGGGAGCGGACTGTCACTTTAATGAAAGCTAGTAATATTTTAGCACTGCACATATCTGTTTACTTTCCGAGTGGCTGGAAATCCAAAAGAGCCCCTCAAGACACATGACTTCACGAGGCTCAACTATCTTCCTTAATATGACTAAGAAATTTGTTCATAACAAGCGGAGGGTTTGAGGAAGTATTCCTCATCTCTTAATTCAGTTTTTGTCATCTTAGCCTAGGTCACAGTTTTTAATGTGTGGTTGTGTTCATTAATGTGTGGTTCATGCATGATCACTATTTCAGGACAATGAAAAATTAATATCTACCAGAGAAATCTTACTTTTAGCTGCTGTTCTTCCTTTGCAGGGTTTGCTACAGGAACTTAGACACCTCAAAATTAAAGTAGAAGAACTGGAAAATGAAAGGAATCAATACGAGTGGAAATTAAAAGCAACTAAAGTAAGCAGAATACTTGGCATTTACTATGACAGACTTATTTCAGCTGGAAAGAAAAATGCTCCACTTCTCATCAATGTTTACTTTATGTAGGGTTGCCTTGTGTCAGGGCCTACTATAAAGTCAAGTTTTCTGCAACCATCTTTGGAATAAGTATTTTGGTTTAAAGTTTTTGCAGCTTCTTTTTGTGCCTTTTGCTACCTCCCTACAGTTTCCAGTCTTCTACCCTTTTGTAATTCTTATTTAAAAAAACAAACAAACAAACAAACAAAAGCCAAACCAACCCAACCAAACCCAAAAAAGGCATTTTGACTTAGGAAAGTCCTGTGCTGTGAGAAGCCCTCTGTGAAGGTTTTCTGTCTTTTATTTGTGTAATGGTGACAGGCCTCTGTGGAATATGCTTTCCACACTGAAGGGAAGAGACATGCAAAGTTGGTTGGGTGTTCACTTACTGTGGAATTTATTTTAATAGACTTTAAACTCAAAATACACCATTAGATCATCTGCTTTGACTTTGTGTATATCAAAGTGCATAGCTGCTTACCCTTCTGTTGACCTTAAACCCTGGAAAGCTGTTGGATTGTAACCTGGAGAAACTCAACATTTGAAACATTTCATCATTTTCCCAGAAAATTAATTTTCTGTTTGAACATTCTCATTGTTAAACAGTTGCACACTATTTCTAGTTTGAATTTTTAGCCCTTTTTCACTAGATTAAAAACCACCTTATTGTTTTTCCCTGTTGAGGTACACTTCTGTGCTGTAATTGCATCTCCTTTCATTTGTGTAGTACTATAATCCCCGTTCATACGAATGACTGACTTTTTTGAGTTGTGGTTGGATCTTGGAAAAACATTTCATATTAAACTGAGTTCTTTTCATAATACTTTACAGCTTCATCCCAAAATGACAGACAGCTATTATTTGTATTAGCATTTCTTTCTTTTGAAAATTCTTGGGCGAATGTTGAAATGTTGCTATCGTGTCTTTTTTCCCTATTAAGATAATACCTCTTGTATCCTTGAAAATGTTCTCTCTGACATGGTGGATATGAACAGTCTTTGGGAAAATATTTTCTCAGGCAGTGTGTGGCCAGCTGCCCAGACAGATAAAGATTATGAAAAGTGTAGGAGCAGAATGAAAATAAGAAAGAGGAATCGTAAAACCCATTGAGTGAGAGAAGATGGAGGACTAGAAAGAAAGAAGAATACAGGGAAAGAGAGAGGAAGCAGAAAAATCATCATAGTGATGACAGGAATGAGACATTAAAGGAGAAGGCGGCATTTAAAAGAACTATGAGATCAAATAGACCAGGGGAAGCAAATCCAAATCTGGTATTTAGAGGTCTGCAGCTTTTGTCTTCCTGTTGCTTCAACTTCTTAGATGAGAAATTGAGATATTTCCACGGCTGGATATAAAAAGCATATTAGTCACTGGGAAGTGAAGTGTAGGAGCCCTTCAGAGATGCAGCAAGGCAGATTCTTCTATTCCGTATGGAATTGCAGGCAGAGCAGTGATCGTTTGCTGCCATCCAGCTGCATGCTTGCTGGGGAAAATAGGTTTGGATTTTAGAGTAAATTAGTCCATGTTTTCCCCTGTTTGGGTAATGTTTGGTGTTTTATATATTTTCCTGCTTTATTTTAGTATTTTAAGAAAGTGGTCACATAAATGATTTTTTGGGTGTTTTGGTTTGGTTTGTTTTTTTTTTTCCCTTTAGCTACAAAGAGGTTTGATATGCCTTTGCTGGGGGAAATGCAGAATGTTGATACATAGAAGCTCTAATAGGCTGCTGAAGAAAATCTTAATGAAGCTACTGACTTAGTAAAGTGTGCTGTGGAGAGGTTTTTTTCTCATATATAGGAAAAATAACTGAGTCACTGTATTTTGAGTTTAACAGTCCCAGAATTCTCCCTCTGTATTGTTGAGACCTTTAGTGTGTGATATTCCAGCCCAATCTAGTGGCAGCACAAACTGCAGTTCATGTAAATGAACCCCTGGTATTTTGTAACGTGTGTGTGTTTGTTTCCCAAGCCATGCTTTGCTTCTAGCCTGTTCGCTGTAGAATCTGATGTGAGGAATAACAGTTTTGTTACCCTGCTGAGAGCAGGGCTCAGCATTAGTAGATTCTCAGTTATATTAAGAAGTAGTAACTAGCATTAAAAACCAGTATATTTTTTATTTATATTGCACTGTTATATTTTAGTGGTCTTCACGCAGAACTCAGGAGTTGCCCTATAACAGTCATTATTATATGACCAGCATTACAGCATTTAGAGCTTTCCAGAGTTTCTTCACTTATGTAAATCCTTGAAAATTGTATCTTTCTGTAAGTCTCTCCTCAATGAGAGCTAATTGCATTAGAAAAGGTGAGCTTCTGTAAAAGGAATAGAATAGTAACACCATGAAGTATGTACGGTAGTTAGATGGTTTATGAAATGGCCTGAATTGGGAACAGGACATCAGTCAAAGTAAAGTGTTATGCTTTGAAGTCTTGTAGTTCACGGGAAAGAATCCAAGAGGATGGGTGACAATGTTATTCTGAATTTGTTGTACTCTCTTTCAGGCTGAGATAGCCCAGCTTCAAGAACAATTAGCTCTCAAAGATGCAGAAATAGAACGCTTACAAAGTCAGCTCTCGAGGACCTCATCACATAGTGAAGTGGCAGAAAGAGGTAAGAGGAGGGGAAGTAAACATCCAAACCCCTACTTTAACTTCACTTTGCTAGCAGCTTGGCTCGGTATTTCAAAGGAATACAAGGAGATAGAAGAATGAATTGATAGAATTTATTTTGGGGAGGAAAAATGGTGCAAATTTATTTTGTCTTCTAGTAAAGTAGAGGCCTTCAACGTATGAAATAATATCCCAATCTAGAGGTGGCACAAATTTCAATAAGTATTCTAAGGACACTGAAATTTTATTTATAATTTGAAAGAATCATCATAGTTGAGTGGGAATATATTGTTTGTGTATACCGTCAAAGTTTCTTTGAAAAATCTTTACAGCTTCCATTTTTTAAGGGGAAAAAAAAAAAAAAAAGTCATAGGAGTAGCTAAGCATAATGTTTAAATGCCCAAACATCCTAAAATATAGTCATTGACTCACGTTTTTCCTTTCTTCAGGACTATATCTCATTTAGGCTCCCTCTCCCATGAAAGGTTGGACAGAAGGTCTGTCAAAGTCCCTTCCAGCCTGGGCTGTCCTATGATTCTATGATACTGCAGGTTTCTGGTTTAAATCTGCACTGTTGATACAGGCCAGTGCCAAATAAACTCGTTTGTTTAGCCTTTGGTCTCAACCAGTGGTGTTACAGCTCTCTGAAGGGTTGACTCCTTGGAGCTTCTGTCAGTTGCTGAGCTGAGAGCAGTATGATACTTGTGACCTTTTTCTTCTATAATGCTGACCCTTAGCCACGCAGGAATATTTCTGTGTAGTTTACTGCAGTGCATCAGCTTAGCTGCACTAACTTCTTTTTGGGGTGTTAACTAATGCTTCCAAAGAGTGCCCTTATTGAGATGTGACTTTACATGCTACCTCTTTCTCAGGGATTACCAAGAATCTCCTTACAGAAATTAATGCAGATGTGTTGGTTTTTTTTTTTCTAAGACTCTGTATTTTGACTGTTGTTTATTCCAAAGGAGTGACTTAACACGTAACTTGGTGCTGATTTCACTCAGCTGCAGAGCTTGTGCATGTAGAGAACTGCATGTCTAACTAGGAAATGTTTGTCTAACAGCAGTGTTTTGTAGAGAAACTCCTCTGCTAATAGAATTATGTATTTTCCATGAGATTCCCAAATAATTTACGGTATTTCAAAGGAAAGATAGTGGTGTGACAATAAATCAAGAGCCCAGCATCGTTCAACTTCTAGTAATGTGTCTGTTCCTGTTCATGCTGAAACTGGCCTTGATTCCAGTGGGAGAAGAATCAAACCCTGTACAGATTTTTTTAGGCTGCATTGAAGGAAACCACTTAAACTGTATTTGAATGGAAATAGTTTGCAGCAATAATAATTCTTCTGAAAAAAAAAAAATTACTGATTTACCAGATTTTTAGGGTGGTCTTCCCAAGTAAAGTTGAAAACTAATGTGAATGTATTTGTAGTATGCTAGAATGCATATTCTCATTAAATTGCAAAATTTATCTAATATGTGCTTTTTCTACATACTTTATTGTGACTCTCACCATTTACCATCGTAGAGGAAGTTTATAGGAGAAGGCTAAAAGAAAAACGTAAGCCTTGCAATTCACTTTTGGCTTTATCTCACTGTTCCTTTCACACAAATTATAACTCAGATGCATTCTGCAGCAATAATTCAATCTTTGTTTAGATTTGGCTGTCTAATTGTAATATACATGAGATCCTGCTTTCATTGCTTGCAGCAAGCAGACAGCTACTTGCCCTGTTTAGTAAGATTTCACTTCAGAAAAAAAAGGCAGAGGCTCACAAGTCAGATAGTTGGACTTCAAAGGGACATTGTCAAGGTTGAGAGAGGCAAAACTTAATCTTTACCTTTTTTTTATTTGTACATGTGTAAACCCCGTATAATATCTGGAAAGATGGCTGTAACTGAAAGCCTCCTTCCTTGGAGGGGAAGGATTTGAGATTTTTTTAATCAATGCAATAAATTAAAAGAACCTAAATAAAAACATTTTAAAACAACCTAATAAAAATGTTTCCATACTTGATGATGTTATAAATATTTTAAGTAAAGTTTGCTTTAATGTACTTAAACATACCTTGACACCAGTTCTTTTTGAAGTCTAATGGTTGTAAAGAGAAATTAGGACTTTGATTTTTAATGGCTTTTTAAAAATCTTCCAGTTGCTTGCCCACTGCCTGCTGGCTTTAGTTTTTGATTTGGCTGTGTCTGTGCATGTCTTGTGCTACTAAGTGTTCCCTTTTGCAAGAGAAATGTTTGCAAGGATCATTTACATGTTTTAAAACTTAATCATTACAAAGCGTGTATTTTTCAGAATCACTACAAGAAAAACTAATTAGAGTTTTTGCGAGTAATTTAGATGTGACATTGTATATTCAACATTTAGTTGTAAAACATTTTTTTTAAGCTGCTCTTTAGCACTGTTTCTTTTCTTTCTTCTCTCTCACTTCATGCGTATGTTTTTCATAGTCTATAACATGCCTGTGTTTTTCATAATCTTTTGTGAAACAAGTGTAGGTCTGGTTTAGTGTCAAAGCATGAATTCCGTGAGTGGCAGTTATAACACATAAAGTATTTTGGGTTCTGTCTCCGTCATCTACGTTTGATTTAGTATAGGTTGGTACTGGAGGACTTGCTAGGAATAATAACCTGTAGGGAAGAAATGAAAGCTTTGGCTCCACAAAGTCAGGATGACGTGATTAACAACCTCCTAAATTTTCGGAGAGTGTGTTTTAATTGATTTGACTATGGCATTCCTGAATAGCCTCTATCTTACACTAAACTGTGTGTGAGGCAATTCTATATTAGCTCTTGGTGTAGATTTTAACTTAGTTATTCATACTGAAATGGCACAAGAAAAAAAAAATTACAAGTCGTCATATCAAAATAGGTTTTGTTGTTTTTCATTTCCAGGTTTCATGAATGTCCTTGAACTACTTCTCATAAACTGGGGAATATTTTTCCCCGATGGAAAGTAACTAATTTTCAATCATACTTACAATTATATCCTTGAGTATGTAACAGCAAACACACTCTCATCTTTTGCAAAATAAACCTCAGTGTTTCTTCTTTTTCATCACTTGACTTTTAGAGTATAAAAAAGTACCGTGTAGCCTTTTATAAGCAAAACCAGCACGTTTGTGTTTTGCGATGCCTTTAATAGTTCAGCTTTTGAACAGCTCTATTTTAACTGCAGTTGAGTAGTGCATTTCCATGCCACTGACATGGTTTTGGTTACTGACAAGAATCTAAGGAGAGTATCACGAACCAGGTATTGTTTACACTAAATGTAGCAAGTATGTTTTCCTTATAACATTTTAAAAACATTTTTAGTTCAAGAAGTTCAACGGTTGAAGATAGGAATGGAGTCGTTACTGGCTGCAAACGAAGAAAAGGTGAGAAAATAATCCTTGTTCTCCCTAAGAATGAAATAACGGGTTTGAATCTCTGAAATGCTTTTTACGAGTGTGCTATTGCCCTGATTTTTTAATTATCCCATGAGACTGTGACAGAAGGTTGATTTTTAAATAGAAAGTGTGCCTGACCTTGCTAACCTGACTGCAGAACTTGGGAGGCTCATTAGATTCCCAGGGGAGTAGAAAGCCAAGGCTGTAATGAGCAGAATCTCCTGCTTTCTGTTATTAAAAAGATTGCTAAGGTTTGTTCATCTCTGGCAGCTCTGCACCTTCCAGCCTGCATTGATATCCCCAGTTGAGGTTGTGGTATTAAAATAAAGTCAAAGTGGCCTTTGAATCAGACTCAAATTTGGGGAGAAAGGGACCAGGATTTAAAGAGAAAAGAGTTTTTAAAAGTACCCAAAAAAAGTACTAAAGGAGAAGAGTGAAATTAAACCAATTTAAATGCTAAATACGGATTTTGTGTCTTATCACCTGTCACTGTTAGCCTGCCAGGCAGACTATTTAAGTGCAGGGTTTAGGGCTCAGCCTTGGAGGGTGTGGAATCTTCCACCTTCAGATGCCGTTGACTTACTATGTAAATTGTTCTCTATTTTGGGGGCAGGGGGATTAGTTCTTGAGAAAATTGTAATTCTTGTTTTATGTTAATAAACGGTGTCATAGGATTTTCCTTTATGGTGACACACTCGTGTATGATAAAATAGGCAATAATATACATCCCTAAAAACTCCCTTTAGTACGTGGGGAATCTGGACAGGGCAGTGTTAATTCTGGAGAACATTAACGTGACTCATAACAAATTTTAGTTCTTAAAAAATCAAAGAGCCAACATTTAAATCTAGAAAATAAAGGTTGTGGCTTTATCTCTTGCCAAAATTATTCCAAGTCTACATAAGATTTCTGCATTTGAAGGGAACACAAAATATTGTTGCTTATGTCCTAGTATCTGGATATACTCCCAGGGAGAGGAGGGTTATTTCCCTGGAAACTGTAGTGTTTAAACTAGTGGACTGATGGTTGACCCACTAGTTTAATGTAGAACTGTTACATTCAGTAATACTACAAAATAAAACATTACTCCTGAGGGAAAACAGCTCTAAATAGCTTTTGGGATAACTAAATCTTTCTCGTGTCATTTAGGACGAGAAGTGCTCAACTAAGTAGCTAGTAAGTGGTGCACATATTTCCTTTTAAAACACTGGGTACGTTAGTCTCAGTTCTTTGCTATGAAGAAGAACCTATTGCTTCTATCCAGAGTTGGGATAACTGGGTGTCTGGTTTAGGCCTCTCTTGCCTTGTGTATACGGGAGCTCAGCAGCAGCTACCGTTCTGTAGTGCGGTACAGGTCTGGTTTCTGTGCAGTTGCTCCTAGAACTCAGTTGATACCTGCTGTGACTGTAATGTACCACATGTGTACTGGAGCAGGTTTTAACTGAAATCTCTTTGACACTGACCTAGCTATGACAGTGCAGCAGCTCAGTATCAGATAATCGCCTGAATACCTGCCAGCTTCCCTGGAAGGTTTTTTTATTTATTTTTTTTTCCCCAGTGCCCACTTCTCTGCTTCTGTGGCTTTGCTGACACCTGCTTGTGAAACCTCGTTCTTTATGACTTGCTTGGGTTTGTATTCAGTGCTCTGTAGTCAGAGCACTGGGCCAGATCATTGCACCGGAATGGTTTAGAGCTGAGGTCAAAGAAACAGGACAAACCATAAGAGTGCAAATTGCAAGATCACACACTTAGTGACCAATAGCGAGGATTTATCATCATCAGGGACACAGTATCATATACAGAAAGGAGAGAAATGACAGATCCAAACAGTGATTAGTGCCCGTTGTTGTGTTGTGTGTGTGCAAAAGGCCAAGTGCCCTCCCTGAATACATGACTCCAGATGCTTTCTGTACATAACAGGAGAGCGCTGGGTATTGGAGGAAGAGGGGAGTCAGCTAAAGCATCAGGCATTCACGAGAGCTCATTTCTTTGGTTCTGTGCAGGTTGGACCGCCTAAGTTCAGAAAGGTGTGTTCAAAACTGGAGTAAGTGTAGATGTTGGAATGCAGAACATACCCTACAAGAGAGGAGCAAAGGCCACACCTAGACCGTTAAACCATACAAAACATAAACGTGCTTTACTTTACAACAAAAGTGTGATGTTAGCAAACAACAAATGACTGCCCACTTCAGGCAGTTGAGGTTCAACTCCAGAATATTCCCTGGACTCTCAGAAGCAGATTTCCAAATTATGTTTCTGTAAATAACTAATCTACTAGTAATGTTCAACTCCTCTGGTTCTCATATAGCCATAATTTCACACTGTCCAGCAAGTATTATGTACAATGGCTAATAAAAGCCAAGAGAATTTCCTTACAAGGCATGTGAGAGACTTGATCCTGCTTTCTGAAAAAGCAGGCCAAAATCACAGAAATGAGTGTGTAATACAGTGTTTCAGCAGGGCAAAAATGTAGGATTTTAAACATGATTTTATTTAATGCTTTTCACAGGACCGTCGAATAGAGGAGTTAACACTACTGCTAAGCCAGTACAGGAGAGTCAAGGAGATAATAATTGCAGCTCACGGTAAAATGTCTGGTGAATAAGTTTCTGATATCAGGTCTTCTAACACTGCATGCACTGCGACTGCTATTTGTTGTCCTTTTAAATATACGTGTATAGTAATGCGTGTGTTGTTACGCATAGATGTGTATCATGTTGGAGTGCTATGAGAGTAAGTATGCACTCTTTCAGATACAGAGAGCACCACACTGTGTCTTGACCAGGCTTGTGTGTTGTTGCCTGTAGTTTGTGGAGATTTCATTTTTGTTCCCTGTGCTGTAGGCAGTACCAAAAAAACAGGGTCAAAGGAGGTCAAAATAGGGTGAAAAGGAGGGAGCAAACAGCAGGACACTAGTGCAGACATAGAATTTATTGACACAGGGGCAGTTAGGAAAGTTCCTTCAAATTAGCTAAAGCCATGCGCTTACCATATTCTTATCAAATTGTGTTATGTCCCTCTCGAGAATCTGTTATTCAAAATTAAAATGGCATCCAGTTTGATTTAAAGTAATGCATCCGTAGGAGATGAATAAAGTATACAGATAGGTATTAAGTTTGTGTGGTGTTTCCTGTGACCATTGTGTTAGGAGTAACTGGTTTTTATGGTGAAAAATGTTATCAGGACACACTAGTGGATTACTAACATTAATTAAATATATCCTGTATTCAGATTTCCTACACTGCAGTTCAATTCGGGAATGGCAGCAATGATCAGCTGCCCCCAGCTAGTGTTAATGACACAGTGTTTTCCTGTGATGTCATGTTTTTTATATGGCATTCATAAAAAGGGAGCTAATCTCAGGTGCAGTTTGATACTGTTAGGAGGACTTGCTTTTCTTTTTTGCTAAAAAGAGTTGCAGTGAATATAAGTTCTATTGCCTTTCCCTTCCACTGAGAAAAGTCCTGACAGGCAACTAGGCAAGTTCTGGTTTGGAAGGAACAACCGAAACCTGATTGTTGCTTTGGTACACACATTTTATATTTAACTTCAAAATCTGGGGAGAAATCTTTGTCCCATTTCTCAACTGTGCTGCAGGAAGTTGAGTTGGGTTTTAGGAAGATCTTGCCGCCTTAGTTTTCAGTACTAAATATAGTCTGGGAAACTTGACCTTCTGATAGGAGAGTTTTGTTCAATGAACGTCACCACATTAACACACAGTATTTTCAGGTCTCATGGCAGAATGGAAACTTGTATTTAACACACAAGAATAGGGAACAAGTTGGGTAAAGCTCTCAAATGTTCATTAAAAAAAAAATCTCTCACTTGAAAGTGTTCTGAAAGGAAACCAAAGGTGCGACTGCAGCTTTGGGAGACATTGAGGTTAACGGCCAAGATAGCTACACCACCCTTACCTAAGAGTTGGTGCTCTCAGCAGTAGCCCCGTGGTTCCCCTCTCCTTGGCCGCATCCCGGCCGTACAGGTCTGAGTGCAGTGTCCACCTGGGCTTTGGAGCACACCTGTGTGTGTGTAAGCAGGGAACAAGCCATGCTGCTCTGGATTATGGAGCTGGTGCTGCAGGGAGCGCGGTGGTGCTAATGTGTGCTAGTACAGACCTTCAGTACAGGGTAAATAAAAATGCCCAGCGTAGCAAAACAAACCCCAAAACCCGTGTAGGAACCAGAGTGTATACTGAGATTGTGCATACTGTGATGGCTACAACACTGTCACAGCCCAAATGAGCTTGTTACCGCTCCTGTGTCTGGGGGAGTCTCATCCCTGAACTGAGCACGGGGCACTGCACTGTGACACAGACCACCTCAAACCTGTGGACTCCCCGAAGCGATACCCCGCGAGTAAGGAAACCAACTTGAACTTATCTCAGAACATCAGCTCTGAATTCGAGTGGTTCAGAGAGCTCAGCTACTCACAGCAGAGCACAGCGTTTAGCTACAAGTGGGAAATTTGTTGCTCTAATATAAATCAGCTTGGTTGTGAGTCAGAGCCCAGAGGAGGGGTGGGGAGCGGAGAGGCTGGTAAACGACATGGGCAGATGAAGACTGAAGGGAATTTGAAGTATTAGACTGTCTGGTATGGTCCTAAACGTTATTTTTCTGGCCTCTTTCTCTCCCTTTCTACTTCTAATCTTTAATGCTCACAGGCTCTTCTGTCTCTGGTGGCAGCGAAGAGGAACTTGAAACAACTTTAAGGAAGTGGAATCTTTTGAATAATCCTCAAGGAGAATTATTTAAAACAGAGGTACTTAGTAATGATGTTTTAGAAGCCATTCTGATATATAGATATATATACATATATATAGATAGATAAATATATATGATCTGTTTGTATTGGTTTCTCTGTAGCAGCCAAAGTAATGCAGATGAGAGGTAGACTCTGGCTGAATTTTTGTACTTCTTGGTGTGGGCACAGATTCAGAATCAGACACTAGAGTTACAGGCTTGAAATGTTTGTATTTTACACAGGGCTCTTCAGGAGAACTCTTACCAGCCGTGCTCTCTGCAGTGCCACACAAAGCTATGGAAATCAGGCAAGACCTTTGCTTCTTGGTTTTCGTTTGGGTTGTCCTGAGTCTGTATTATTTAATCTGTTTAACTGTTGGCATCTTGTCTTGCCTGTTCTTTGGCTTTGCAGGAAGGTTTGAGTAGTAGTAAAAACAGTGTTTGTGACGGGATTTTGCAATACTTAGTTGTATAAGGTTTGAATTACAGAAATAAATTGGCATGTTTATATATCAGAAGATAAATGTATTGTAGTACTTAAACCAATATATTTTATTCTGATTTAAAGTGGAAGCATTCCAGTATCTTCGAGTAATTTAACCTCTCCTCAAGAAGAATCTTTGGAAATCATAAATAGGTAAAAACAAGTAACTTTAATTGAAATGTATAACATACTGCCAGAAATTTGTTTTTATAGTTCTGCCTTTTTTCATTTTAAAAATTCCTTAATGTTGCCTGCTGTCCACAGAGAATTTTTACTGTCTACTTCTGCTTAAGAGCTTCTAAAAAGCCGTCTACTAATACAAGGTTTAAAACTGCATAGTGTGCCTTGTTGCCTTTCATTGCTGATCAAAGGACGTCTTCTTGCTGGTTTTGACTTGCATCTATTGCAGTTTCCAGTACTATGAGTTTTAGGCTAAAAATAGAAGCAACTAATCTCCTAATTCTGAATGATCTGTTACATGCAGACATCACGTGACATACAGCTGTCATATGATGTAGTTGTGGCACACGCAAACGTACCGTGGTCTATTAACTGTTGCTTTTTTGCTTGTCATTATTTTAAGGGTTCCACAGAAAAAAAAGTCAAGTAGTTTAGAAGACTTGCAGAGTGAATCCCTGGAAAAGGTTGGTTTATTTGTAATCGCAATTTCTGGTGTACTGTATGTGAAACAAAAAGAGTATTTATACCTTATCTTTTAGTCTTGGTATTATAGTAACTTGAACATTGTATGTGGGGAAAAAAAACCCAATGATAGAACACTTTGGGTTCTTTTTTTACCCCATTGACAAGCTTAGAATAAGCAAACCAGTTGACACACCCATATGTACACATCCTCAAATTCAGCTTTTTGCCCAAAAGAAAAATATTTAAGAGAAGTACAACAAACAGTGTTAATGAGGAGTCATTTTGTTGAACTGCAGTATTATTTTGTTTATAGGTAAGTGTTTTTTAAATAATTGTGACTTCCGAGTCACTAAAAATGTTAAGGCAGCAAATCCTGAAAGTAATTAAATATTGGGACGGGGTATTTCCACGTAGGATTCCTTCCTGAGTGTTTGCATGTAAATATGAGTGTCGCTCCCTAACTTAGACTTCTGATATAAATGGCATTCCTGAAGATGGCAGTGATGCTGCCGTAGTTAAAACAGCAGGAGTGCTGTTACTAATTCAAAGTCTTAATTCCATTTCTGAATAAAGACTTTCCAATTTACAAAGTCTCATTACATTACGGTCCAGAGGCTTGTTTTGTCATTATGTGCACTGAAATTTTTCTGCACTTGTAATTATGCTTTGTGAGACTGTTACTGACCCTTTCTGTACTCAGGTTAGGCCTAATTCTAGATTACCCACACCCAGCAATGCCATTTAAAACAGATACCAGTAATATGATTGTTCCAGTTCTTCAGCTCTTCATAATGTTTGGGGTTTTTTATTTTTCAAATCTCTGAAGATGACGGTGACCAAATAGAATGTTTGAAATTTGTGCTGCACTCCATTTGATTGTGGTCACACCTGTGACAAATCAGTTCAGAACTAACATTTCATTCCATGTGAAACTTATGAAGGTCTGTTTTCTCTTCATAACTTTTAAACTATTTTTCTGTCTTAAATTCAAAAACTCTTATTTGTCTCCGTGATATGATGTGATAAGACTGTATCTATACATTGGGGCTATAAATCTGCTCTGTCCATTACATCAGAGTCCACAGAAGAAGAAGAAACCACCAAGGATACGAGGGAACTGTAGAAGCCCGCCCCGTGTTCAGCAAGATATTTAAATTGTGTGCCCTAATTTAGGCATGAGGCTTCTTAGTGAAATAACTGAGATGTCCCTATGCCTGTGAGTGAGTGGCTAAATGTGAATTAGTTACAACCCAAACTAAGGCCAAGAAAACTTGTTTTGCTGACTCGGAACCTGTGCTAGCAGCACTGTTTGCTGGAACTATTCTACTTTGCACAAAACTCAAGTTCCAATTACGTTCAGCAATAATATAATAAAATAAAATAAAATAAAGCACACCAGTGTCTCTGACCTAGCCATGCTGGTATTTTTATCAGTTCTTTTCTATCACAGCTCTTAATGGTTTCAGCTGGCTACATACAGTATTGTGTATGTTCTTTTTTTTTTTTTTAAATGTCATTTTCATATTTTTTTAACTGTTAAACAACTGTTAACATTCCCAGATTAAAGTAAGTCTAAAGCGACCACTCAGAAGCCTGAATATAGAAAAAAATTCCTTTGATCACAACAAAACCTAAAACAGGAACTGAATTTTGTAGTGGGTTTGAACAAACACATTTAGTATTTAATATTTTACTGAAATGAAATGAAGAGGCAACAGACCTTGTAATATATTGTCAATGCATTAAGTAGCATCACTATAGTAATAAGACTACGATTGTTCTGTGTATGTATGTTAATACTAACATTTGTCTGTTGCTTTTTTCCATAAAACTTTGAAATTACCCTCCCTGCAACTCCATAGTATGTAGACGGCAAACCAGTACAGCCTGTTGTAGAACAAGAGGTATATTAACTGTACGATCTCTTAACATTTGTCTGTTGTGATGTGCTGTGATGGTATGGCTGTGTTTTCATTTTTATATTCATTTTTGTTTTAAAAAAATATTTGCATAGTTCCAGTACTGACAGACTCTGAGAACAGGGCTAAGGATTTGAGAGGGAAATCCTTTTTTCAATCTGAAAGCTTTTCTGTGAGGTTAGAAACCGAAGGCAGTCAATTTCAGAAAACAGAGTGCTAATCTAATAAGGGCAATAATAATTACAGTAATGTAGCAATTTCTCTACTGGATACCATTTTGGCTACAAGTGAGGATGTACTCCTCAGGTGCCAGTATGGGAGCAGGGCTGAGGAACCTGGGTGGCATTTACAGTATCACAAAGATCCCTCTGGGCCTTGAAATAAGAACAGAAAAACCAGTGATTCTCTCATTAAATGTTTTGTGTCTCATCCTGTCACAGACAGTGTTTTAAAACAATCTCATTAGAATGGGGTTACTAAACAGGAGCATACCATATACTAAATACGTTTTGCAGATTTTCAGTACAGAGTTCTCCTACATAACCTCCTCTCTAATAGAGAAACATGTACCAGTGTGAGCTTGCTCCAAAGCACACACTGAGTGTACAGCACTCCCACTGATGTCAGTTGGAGTTGCAGGTTCATTGCTTCCCTGGAAAAGCCTCTCTATGCCTGTAGTGTTGACAGCTGTGGGATACCAGAGCGATGGCTCCTTCATCTTTCCGTTGGGTTTCGGTATTGAACAAGTCTCAACGTGCCATTTCCAAAACTGTAGACAAGTACCTCTGTGAAACACATACTTTGGCTGGAAAAGTATCTTGCTCTGCTCAAAACTGTCACATTTATACGCAAATTCTAATCTACCCTTGTACGAGGAGCAAGAACTCAAGCAGCTGATCACTGAAAAGTTGGATGCAAGGAAAATTGAGCTAGTGTACTTTAGCAAAGCCTGCAGACCAGTTCCCCTCTAATACAACATAGAGAGTCCGAGGCCCACCTCCTGGGAGCTCCGTGGCTAAAGGCAGGCCCTTCCAGCATTAGCAACCTCACCATGCTCCTGACACTATCTGTGTGTGCCATAGCTGGAGGCAAGCCGTACGTTAGACTCTTATTTTAGCCTGACGTGGACAAAAATGGTAGCCAGCAGCTAGACTAGCCCTAAAATACAGCTCAGTCTATCCTTTTGTTTTCCCCTGGCTTATATGAAAAGAATAGCTTGTCCTTACATTCTATGATAAAATTGACAATTACATATTTAGCTATGTTATTTCACAACTGTATATTTAGATACATTTTTTTTTAATCTTGCATTTGTCATGTTATCTATACAAAGCGATCTTAATTCTTACAAAAGTTAAATTTTTGCACCCTAACTTCGTTGTTGATTTTTTTTTTTTTTACTGTTATTAATGGTGGTGGGCAAATATGTTTGACAAAAATTTGAGTTATACGAATACTTTTGGCTTAAATTCCAGCAGGATACAACTGTGAGTCAGAAACATAGTCTGGTGAAAAATAGGGGAAAAGATTGACAGAGCAACGAATGGGCTGGGAATTAACTAAATGTATTTCTGGCACTATCAAAGCTGACCTTGGAAAAAACAAATTAATTATTATATAGTGCCAGGGTCCGAGAGGAAAGGGAGACAGCTAGAAAAATTCTTATGACAAAACCAAGTAATACTCAGCATATATTTTAATGTAATACACAGTCTGGCTGAAGTGGGAGGGGTAGATGAGGAAGAGAAAGCTGTGTCTTAGCTAGAAAACTTTGTCAGCTAACTACTGGATTTATATTCAGTTATCTGTAAGAAGGAACAGGGAGGGGGTGGTATGATTTTACAAACGTCAAATACTTTTTCTCAACTCTTAAAATACTGTCTGTCTGCAAATGCTATGCACAATTTGATTTTGTATTTATTAACTTTATTTTTCCTTCTAAAAAACCCCAGAGTAAGCCACACGTAAAAGGCAGCAAATACCAAACGTTGCCAGGAAAGCTGCCCCGACCCTTACAGAACGGAGAGCAGGGAACCTACAGTTCACCAGACGGGTGTGGCATGAACGACAGCGATGACAACAGCATCCTGAGCCTGAGTAGGTGCCCACGCCTCTGGGGGTTATGCGGGAGGGAAAAGGCAAACTGAGGGCTAAGGACATTACTGGTGTACAGTCTGCTACGCCAGGACAACGGACTGTGACCTTCACGTGATTCAGTTCGGGGAAGTTCTTTTTTTTTTAACAATATACCAGAATGTTCCACATCAGGTCACTGAAAAGTAAAGGTTGGGTTTCAGGTGGAGTGTTCTTTTCTGTTCCATTGGATGATACAATTTGGTGACATCGCTGCTAGCATAAGGAATGGGAAGACACTTCTGTAGATTGTGGAGAGAGCTTTCTGAAAGTCAACAGATCTGTAACTAAAAATTGGCAGTTTTAGAGATGCAAACGTATTGACAGGATGAACAAGCAGTATTTTTTCAGTGCTCCCCTGAGCTTGCTGATCAGTTTTCTTAAAAAAAACAAGCAAACAAAAATGTACAGCCAAGCACATCATCGGGGCTTTTAAAAAATGTAGACTGGATTGGAGTGTTAAATGAACAAACCAACCCAGCCCTTGCCATCCCACTGCATTTCAGTGTGTGAAACTTTAGAATGTAACTAGCACTAATGTGCACGTTTTGGGCAAACATCCTCGTGCCAGCGCCGTTGGTTGTCATAGCTTGTGGGGACCCACAAGAGGAAAATAAACTTGCTAGGTGCAGAAAAACATCAGTAGGTTTTGAAAATACAAGTATATTGTTGTTCCACAACCCTAGCCATGTGTGGAAGCTTTTATTAATTACTTTTGAGTGACACCTTAAGCCTGGATTTATTGACCAAAAGTATCCCAGCGAGGCACAGAACCAGGCGTTTGCTGAGGACTGGAGAGCTCGGGAGCTCAGGCACAAGCGTGTCCCTTGTGATGCTGAGGTGTTCCTACCCTTTAGACGTTAAGGTGGGCTCTTTTGTTTGGCTGGGATCAGTTTTGTTCAGTGGGATTTTATTTATTTTAAGGCTCCGTGGTCCTGAAAGCTGCTCTAGGGTACTGTAGTCCCATGTTTCAATAGGCTGTGGGTTGTTTTAGGATTTTTTTAGGGTGTTTTTCTGTGACTGCACATTTAGGCACTGCATAAACCATGCTATTATGTCTGTAACAGCAGGATTATCCAAGGATGGGTGAACTCGTAAAGGAAGATGTTCTTTTTCTAGAAACAACCAATGACTCCTTAAATATACTGAATCAGCAGAATTGTTTTTATGCAGCTTGGTTTGTTTCTTGCATGTGCAGTAAACTCACTGCACCTCCAGCTCTGTATTTCAGAGGCACGTGACATAATCTTAAGACATTGCTTCATTTCAGATGTTCTGCAGGCTTTGTGGAGCTCTGTAGTATATGCTTAATATATTAAAATTGTCTAAGAATAGCTTTAAAAAACCCCAAACAGATAAATGACGACCTGTATATGAATCTTGGGGCTTGTTCACACTGATGCATATTCACTTCCATGTCAAGCATAACCGCTTCTTTTCATTTCTGCTTTTAATGCTTAGCTTACTTCTTTGCTCTCTGTAACTTTATTTTGCTGGTGTTTTATATCTTCTTTGCTTCTTCATCTGGCTTTCTGCTTCTTGGGATGACTGAAGATCGCATCAGGAGTGTCAGTGCGCCAGCGCTAGGTACTGTATCCAAACCAGATGCAACTTCAACAACATGAATTTGCTGCTTACCTTCTTCCTTTCCCTTTCCCCTCCCTTTCTCTGTGAAATACTAACCCCAAGTGGGCCATTCACACTGAATTCCTTAAGTGCAGTACTGAAATGAAGTAAGAGATTTTGCTAAATGGCATTTGGACAAGATTTCTTTCTAAGATAGTTATCCCTGGTTTCATTCTGCTTTCACTGAAGTCAACAGAAAAATTCCCACTGATTCTGATGGAAGAGTTCTGGTATTAGGAATTGGCAAGGGGCTGAAGAGTCTGCTTCAGTCTGAAGAACCTGAATTAAAATAATGTATTTAAATACAGATGACTAAAATAACAATACTGGTTTACTCCATGTGACTTTCTTTTTTGTATCAAATGTACAGCTACTACTTTTTCACTGTCTGAGCCTGTTTTTTTTAATACAAGAGCAATTTTATAGATAGCTTTACTTTTTTATTATGTTCTGCATTTGAACATTAGTCTCCCAGATAACAAGTTTGATGATATTTAGTGTAAAACATGACTATATTACTCTTCTTAACCCAGGAGAAACAGAGAATGTGGATGGTACAGTAGTGTCGGATGACCTTTCACCTCTTTCTTCGGGAACAGATTCAGGTCCACAGTCTCCACTGTCTCCAGAAAACAGAAAGAGTCCAAAAGGGATCAGGAAAATCTGGGGAAAGTAAGGCCTTTTTTTATTTAGTTCCCTATTAAAGCATTTTGGCTTAGAATGAATCCAGTTCTCAGCAATGTTACAATACCTACAGCAATCATTAAGGAAAATTCAGGAAAAGGAGAAAGGCAGCTCTGTGATTGTAGGGGGGTGCCCCTGGGGGGACAGAGCGGATGGTAGCGTTCACAGCCTCATGCTGCTGGAAGAAATGAGACTCTGCTGTCATCTCAAGGCTAGTAATTCAGAATGCCGACAGTTTCATCAGCTATGAAAAGTTAAATTGATAGTAAGTTGTTCATTACAGAAGGCCTCAGGTGGGAAAAAAAAAAAAGAACACAGAAGAAATAAAAGCAGGAGGCCTGGGTTTTCCTGTGTTGCCTTTCTGTACTTCAGGACAGCAGCCATGTCCACGTCTGGCCTGCAGTGTGGGTGATTGAGTGGACTGAAGGGCTGTGGCTGCTCTGCAGAGCTTTTTTCTTTCCCCAGAGGTAGGTCTAGACAGTGTTTGCCTGGAACTTCTTCAGCTCCCACTTGAATTAGATGTTTGTGGTTTACAGGAAGACTAATACAGCTTCTAGTTGTCACTGTAGTTTCCATATGAAAGAAATGTTCCCTGTTGCAAGCTAATAGTACTATTGTGGCACTCTTGTCTTGAAAGAATAAGAAGAACTCAGTCAGGTAACTTCCCTGCAGACGATCTGGGTTTGGCAGAGTTCCGAAGAGGTGGTCTCCGTGCAACGGCTGGGCCTCGCTTATCCAGATCGAAGGAAACCAAAGGCCAGAAAAGGTAACAGCTGCTCCCTCCCCTTGCCCAGCTGTTAGGTGGTATAGTTAAACGTGCTGAACACCACAGCCTCCTCTCCTGAAATACGGTTTTCCCAACGTACTTCTTTACGTGTGGAATTCCACAACAACCGGAAGGGATTTCTCTGGTAGAGAACGTGTCCTGAGGAGCTCCCCTGTCTGCACTCCTTCACCTGCAGGTAGCTGAGGGAGTGTCAAACATCTCACCTTGTTAAAGAACGAGAAAACTCATCATCTCCTGTAGGAATATCTGCAAAGCAGTGAGGATTCAGAAATTCCCTTCTTTGTCGTTTCAATTAGAAAACGGGGAAATTCTTACTCACAGGCACCTCCCCTGCTCCCACAGCCTCGATCACTAGCTGAGGCTGGGTGGCCGAGTCAGCAGGACCCCAGCCCCCGCGGCTCGTGTTACAGCTGCACCTCTGGCACACCGTCACCTTTCTGATAATATTTCTTGTACTTTCCAGTGACCACAATGCTCCGTTTGCTCAGTGGAGCACTGAAAGAGTTTGTAACTGGCTTGAGGACTTTGGTCTCGGTCAATACGTCATTTTTGCACGGCAGTGGGTGACTTCAGGCCACACGCTGTTAACTGCGACGCCTCAGGACATGGAGAAGGTAATAACCTCCAACTGATTCTCTCAAGCAACCACACATGTTGGTTCTGTACAGCCAGGCCCTTCACAAACACTTGGCAGTTCTGCCTTTCTGAAACACGCAGTATCAATTTTTGTAGATACCTAATGAGATGAAAAGAGCCCGAGGCAAGGCAAACTTTAATGGTTATTGTTGCAGGAAATGGGAATAAAGCATCCGCTGCACAGGAAGAAATTGGTTTTGGCCATTAAATCAATAAATGCAAAACAAGATGAGAAGTCTGCACAACTCGATCATATCTGGGTGACACGTAAGTGTTTGAAGTGTGGTGCAACTGTTTGGAAAGGAATTTCCCCCACCCCTGTGGCTGGGCTGCCTGGTACGGGTTTATTTAAGCAGTTACCAAACACCTTTCTAAGAGCACCAAGTTTCAACATCATCGAATTGAGGATTTTTGTGGTGGTCTTGACATGCAAATATGCAGCTACAGAGTGTGATCTGCCAAGGGGAACTCTGTCACCCAGGCTGCAGGAAAGTGAAGGGGGGCCCTCAGCCGTGCAGGAGCTACGCTGTGCTGTGGAAGGGGTGTGCTCAGTCACACACGTAGGGAAAACATCACGGGGGGAAGTGCTTGTAGGCTTCTGGTACGAGGCTGTGCTCCTGCGAGGTGGCAGGCGGAGCGAGCTGCCCGAGTGCCACGGCAGCGCCAGCCCAGGCACCAAGGGGACACAGGTGTCACTCTCTGTCGTATCCGCAGGGTGGCTCGATGACATCGGTTTGCCTCAGTACAAAGACCAGTTTCATGAATCCAGAGTTGATGGGAGGATGCTGCAGTACTTAACTGTGGTAAGCTACAACCCCCTTGCCTCAGCTTAACCAAATTTAACTTCAGAGTGAGAATTTTTTGCAAGACAGATAGTGCCAGTAGTAACTCATCTGTGTTGTCTAGTGCATGATGACTATTCCTGAGGTACATAAGTCATAGAATAGGTTATCACTCAGTTCTGCAAAGTCTTTCTTTCAATATCATGTGGCGCACCACAATTAATGATAAAACTCCACACCAAGGTAGCAACAATATTCAGTGAACTAAAGGTAAGCTGCAAATCCAGATATTTCTACAGCTCCAACCACATCAGTGGCAACCCATGCACTACACGTAGCTACTGTTTTCATAATTATCTGAACCTGGGCAGAGAAATAAGTATTTGGTTTTAACTGTGCTAGGCATTTTTTTTCATAATTTACCTGTTACCAGAAGCACAGCCTTGTCTACACTGCTGAAGGAGCCTGTGTTACAGGAGCACCGTCCCTACTGTTCGATGGTTCGGTGTGTGCTGGAGCTGCAGTGATCCTCTCCCAACAGATCTCAGCCAGATCAGAAACAGTCCAAATATTTTAAAACTGTCCATGAGCCTGGATATTATTTAATTGGCTACGAGCTCTCCTTCATTTTTCAGCCAGGTCCTGTGATGGTGCATGTTTAAAAAACAAAACAAAACACACAAAAAAACCCCCAAAACCCCTACTTTAAAAAACCCTCTTTAAAATATAAACTTTCATTTTACCTAAACCACAACTCCTGCAGCTTATATAAAACCACATAGGAAGCTTAAAATCTTTCTTCTTGGGAAAGGTACCTGTGTGGTACGTATTCTGTGCCACCTAAAAGACTCTCTCCTTTCCAGAACGACCTTCTCTTTCTGAAAGTCACCAGCCAGCTGCATCATCTGAGTATTAAATGTGCCATCCACGTGCTGCATGTCAACAGTTTTAACCCCCACTGTCTACGCAGAAGACCAGTCGAGGAGGTAAACGAATGTTTAAATAATTTAAACTAGCACCAAGTACCCGATGCCAGCCAAAGGGGATAAAAAGCGAGCAGTGCCCCATGATGCAGCAGAACCACTGCGAAAGGGAACAGCATCTAATTAACGCTGCGTTCCAGCTCTGGAACGTGGCACTGGTACCACTCACTGAGGATAAACATCCACTCAGTCCCTAAGTGCTTGAGCTGCTTATTAGTTGAATCTCAACACCCTTCCCTTTAGAAATTACTCGCCTGGTTTAAAGTTAATGCAACTTCCAAGGGAGTAATTTGGAATGTTTTTTCTTTGCCTGTCCCGATTTGTAGCTCTGGAAGACTGTAAGGTTTGTGCCTTCCCTGGTCAGCATAGCTTGTTCTCTCAGTATTAAAGTCTGACAATAATAAGGTTTTCAAAAAGCTCCTTTTACGCCCAGCATCTGTAACCTCTGCTGTTCTACTTGATGCAACATCTGGGGTTTCACCTGTGCTCACCTGTGCCTGCCATCCCCTCAGAGGATGTCTGAAAGAGGCCTTGAACAGAAGCAAAACCTTACTGTCAGGCAGGGACAGTGGTTTTTTCAGAACTGAGGATACATACTGCGAACGTGCAGTGGCAGCGCAGGCTACGGCGCCATCACCTCCTCTGGTTGCTTTCACAGAACAACGTTTCGCCCTCGGAAGTAGTTCAGTGGTCCAACCACAGAGTGATGGAGTGGCTCCGATCAGTGGATCTGGCCGAATACGCCCCAAACCTGCGAGGAAGCGGCGTGCACGGCGGCCTCATTGTAAGAACTGGTTTTAACATTTCACTACATATTACAGTCTGTTAATTTTTAGTAGATACAAAACATCTTCTCTGGTGTTTGTCAAGCGGGACAGCAATAAGACAGCACGATCGTGCCTTCTAAGGGGAGCCTCTTTATCTGATCCATGCATCTTAATTTTATAAAAGAAAACAAAAAAAAACCCTGCTAAAGGGGGTTTTGTAATCAAAGCTGAGTTGTGCATAACTGTTTAACACAGCAGTACATAAAAAAAACCCCAAACCAAACAAAGTTATTTATTGGTAAGGCATCACTGTCTCCTTGAATGGTTCTAACAGAATCCTGAGCCAACCGTCCTGAACTTACAGCGGTCTTGACAGCAATCAGAAATTATTTTTTTTTTAAATTTCAAAACATTCAGAACTATTTCAGCTTAGTAAAGTCAGAGTTCTGAAATACTGTGATTCTAGTGTTGTAGAATTGTTGCAAAAATGAAATAGAAAAAATTGTGCTAAGATTATGTTCTGACTAGAGCAGAAAATTCTGAAACCAAACTTGTTCAACCCAAACAGAAGGTTTGCTGATAAATATAAATAAGTGTTTGCCTGACTGGGCGCTGCATTTCTTAGTGCCTGCTTTCATGGATTCCCATTCAAACCCCAGTGAGGTTCATATTGGCAGCGAGCTATAAAAGGGTTGATGCAGCTAGATAGTGTAGTAAGAATGAGAAATCGCTCTGATAAACACTGTGATGGTATTTAACCGTATGAAAAGTTAATATTCTGCCGTTTTTTCATAGATTCTTGAACCTCGCTTTAATGGTGACACGCTGGCAATGCTGCTGAATATTCCACCTCAAAAGACCCTGCTGCGACGCCACCTGACAACCAATTTTAATGTATTAATTGGACCAGAGGCACAACAAGAAAAAAGAGAAATAACAGAGTCGACAGCATACACAGCTCTGACCACCACTGCCAAAGTCCGGGTAGGTCCCACCTCAGCATCTCCGAGTGCCTCGCCCCTGCCTTACGAAGAAAATAGGGGACAAACATGGGCAGGGAGAGGTCAGTTCTAGAAGGGTGTCACATCCCATTTGTATCTGTTTAAATCAGCTTCGGAAATAAGCGTGGAATCCCTTCTGTCTTTCTGTAGAAGGAACACGACCTAAATGTATTTAACAAATATCAATAGTAACTCCCAAGAAGAAAACATTTAAATTAGATTAATTTAGTTCAGAATCTATCTATTTGAAGGATGAGGGTATAGCAGTAAATAAAAAGGAGAGGATTTGTAATGTTTAAAGGACAACCTTATTTTTCATAATCAAAACCTGTTACCTTATTTTAGCCAAAGAAGCTTGGATTTTCACACTTTGGAAACTTGAGAAAAAAGAAGTTTGATGAATCAACAGACTACATCTGTCCTATGGATGCGAACCCAGCTGCTGCCAATGGTACTCAGAAAAACTATGGTGGGCACAAAGGAGTGAGCCCATTGACTGACAGGGAACTGGATCAGGTGGGGCAGACAGACTGATGCCATTCCCATCTCATCCTCCCCCTGCATTCCAGAGCTTGCAAATAACCAAGCGTTAGCATGTCCCAAAGCCTGTGCTACACCCGCATGAACTTACTGAGAAAGTACGGGCTGTGGACACTGGAAAGAGTTTGTACTAAGAGTGTCAGCTTAATCTTTTTTAATCAACATCCTAATAAACTCATCCATCTTCAAGCCCTTTTTCAGGAATATAACACCTTTTACACGATGAAGATCAATGTATTTTGGCAATTAAATTAAGGTGGTGGTTGCAGTAAACACAAGACTTTTGTACTTCTAGCTTTCGTAGTCTCAGTATGGCAACTTTTTTCATTATCTCTATGGGTGGTTTTTAATGTAATAAATTTATTTGGATTAATTTGTACAAAGCTATCAAGTTATATATTAAAGTACAACAGGACTGTATATTTTTAGCAGCCGTTAATCGAAGAATCCGTCTCATTATGTACAGGGGGGACTAGTCATGCTTAGACGGTGTATGTGAGCACAACGCATCAGTAATGTTCAAGCTTATTAATAAACCAATACTTGAAGGATTCACTTCTGTTACCTAGTAGTGAACTTACAAATGAAACTGTCTAGACATCAATACAGACAAATGCTGAAGACTAAAAAAACCCAATTTACTCAACTTTGCTGTTGTGTAAATGGATGTAAACCCTGAAAAATGGAGCTCCTGGAGGCTTGTGTGACCTTTGGCAACACACAAGAGGCAGCTGGGGTAAACTGTCCTACCTCCAGTGGCACTCAGTGAGATAAGAACAGTTTCAGCCTGATAAGAGAATAGTCACAAGACTGAAAAGTAATTGTGAAAGCCCTTTTTCCATGTGCATGGTTGACTGCATCTAACCTCTCATCTGTGTTCATCCTCTAACCCTTGTCTCTCCCAGCGTGCGCCCCCAGCCCTGTCCCTCCTCGGCAGGGACAGAACCCCGCACGGGCTCTGCCTGCACAGCCGGGAGCTGCACCCGGTGTCCAAGCACACGAACCACCGGAGTTTCCTGTAGGAGCTGGTCCCTCCGTTAAGGCAGGGTCCTGCAGGGACACCTCCCTGCCCCAGAACCCAAAGCCTTCGCCTCTGAGGACAGGGAGGACTCACTTCTGGCCGGGGAGAGACGACTGCCAGAAGGAGAGTGAGGCTTACACCACTGGGAAAATATTACTCTTCATTGACAATACCAGTTAAGCTTCAATTCACACAAGAAAAGAAAAAGCTTAAGTTTCATGGAATCAGCCTGTCTTAATCAGGATTCACTCCTCCTGTTGTTAAATGCATTTTCACCTGCCTTAGAGCATGGAGGCGTTTTTGTTAATAAGCAGAAATCGGAGCTTTTAAACTTATCCCAGCTTCATCTGTCCCGGCACAGATACCTCCCAAAGCTGCATGTAGAGTGAATAAAACTGCACATACTGTCTGATTTGAACTAGTTCCTGAATACTTTTACAGATGGAACATTCAGAAGGAACAGTAATGCAAATAGGGGCCCTTTCTCAAGGCATAAGCCATCTCACGGTAAGTACTAATTCCTCTCGTTTTAAAGTCACAAATGTATGCTAAATTCAGTGAAAGTCGGTCATTGCTGGCGGTAGTTAAGAGTAAGTGGGTCACTGTTCTTGTTAAATTCCTCTTTATAGCCTTATTGCATATTCTCAGTCAAAACACCCCTGCTTTTAAATCACACTAGAAATGAGGTTTCATTTAGGCCTATTTTAATTTTTCATGAACTTCACTATCTCTTTGACCCAAGGAGAAATATTTATGCCCTTAAATGAAAACAGTGCTTCAAAGATTTTGCAAATAACCACCATCAAATGCCTCAGTCACAGCAAAGTCAAGCAGAGGCACAGACTTGAAAATTTACATCAGCTAAAACTCCACAGAAAACAACCGAAAAATCAATATTAATTCATGACTCCAGAGCAGCTGATTTTTAAAATAGTTGACTGAAAGGTATAATGAAGAATTACATAACGTAGTAGAGTCACATGCCACACACAAAATCTCTGGGAATTTTCCTGAGCAAATAATAGTTTATTTAAACCTGCATTCAAGAAAATCCCTGTAATTTCATGTGGCTCTAACCCCCTCTGTTGTGGATCTGGTCTCATTACAGTCGTATTTCTTTCACTGTAAAGCCTCGAACTGAACACGCTTACTCATTCCCATCTTGTTTTTTCAGACGATGTTAAGCCAAGATGAAATGCTGAACGACAGCAGATTTTTAACACCTACCTTTGAAGACTGGAGATGATGTTTCGACACGACCAAGGACGCTGCTGATACCTCATGCCTGTCCCGAGGGGGGCCAGGAGAAGCCGGATGCTGTGGTGCAGGAAGGCGTCACCTCTTCTCTGCCAGTGAGACTTTACCACACAGCATTGAATAGTGTCAGTGTAGGAACACCTGACAGGTAACTCTCCTCTGCAATATTTTCTGTATTTCATAATGGGAAATCGGTGTTGAGAGAGAAGTGGTTCTCATATCCCGAGTCTGGAAAGCCAAGGCCAGCAACACATCTTACACCTTTTTATTTGGTCATCTTTTACATGGTATGTTTATGTAGTGTTACGTAAAAGATCTTTTGTATTTTTTTATAATTAACCTGTACTGCAGAAATCATTAATCATCTGTTATGCCATGTGGACTATTAAGAACCACCTAGAAACTCAGAAGGATGGTGGTGAGCGCAGCAGTAATGGCTCACGGCCTACCACGGCAGCCTTGCCTAAAGGCTGTTTCCCACTGAAGGATTTTAATCTCTCACCCCTTTCATTAGCACACGTCCCGCTCTCTTTTTGTTTAAGTGCGTGCAGTGTAGAATGGGAGGAATGGATCGTAATACTCTCCATCGAGCCCTTGCTTTTATCAGGAGGATGACAGGATGGCAAAGAAACCTTTACCTAACCCCAACAGATGCTGAAAACTGCCAGAAAGACTGATGGACTCAAAAGCTGGGGCTTCATTTGAAGTGATTTTTTTTTTTTTCAATCGTGTGATTTTTACATGTGTACTAAATGTTCACTGTCAAGGAGAAACCACAACATTTAACTAATGTAAAATGAAACTTTAAGAATGGTGTTTGCTGCACTCTGGAGGGCAGGTGCAGCAATTCCCCGTGTGCTCAATTGTTTGGTTTTAAATGACAGTTCTGTAAGTAGAACCACTGAATCTGCTCACAAGCCTTCTCAAAAGTGGTTCAGTTTTCTGAGCCCCACAGCTGGTTGGTGTGAAACACAGTACTGGCTCTCAGGAAGACAGGGATGATGATAATAAACCTGTTTTCTTTCCGTAGTTACACCTAATTAAAACACAGGGCTGCAAACAGTCCTGAGGATTGGAGATTACAGTAGAAACACTTGTGTAACATTTGCATGGGAAGGGGTGATGCTGTATACAACCTTGCTGTTGGCTTTCAGTTCTCTCTTCATTCCAGCTACAGATAGATTTTAATAGAATATTTAGCAATAGGGGACAAACCTTACTGCTCTGTGATGTCTAAAATGTGACTAAGGACCATCAAGCAAGTACCACACTAAAAGTCCTTTTTTCTTTAAAAAAACTGACAAAATAGATCTGTTGCTGTTCTACTGAGCTGGGCAGGACTGCAGTGCTGTAACACAGGGAAATACGGCCTCCTGCTGCCTGCTTGAGGGGCTGTTCGAGGGGGAAAGTGTCTCCTTCACGGCAGCAATTACATGTGCCTCGTGTATTAACAAGGTATTAACAAGATACCTTAGTAAATAAAGAAATGCCAGAAAATATATTTTAATTGTAAAGAAGAGACTTAGGATATGTATTGATGGTTTGTGTTATCTCTCCTTGCTGACTTGTCACTCCCAGGCACAGCCCCCCCAGGCCAAGGGGAGGCTCCGGTACTGTCCAGAGCTATCACTGGCAGTTCCTCAAGGTGACCTGTTCTAGTCCTCACTCCATGAGGGACCCTGCACTGTAGGGTCACATTTTAGAAGCTAAATACATGATTTTATTGTCCAAAATGGTAAAACCAAGGCAATTTTTTTTAATCACTGAACAATGAAATGGCAATAGAAAATCCAAAGCAATGAGAAGTCAGTCTACACATCAGCAAACTAAAAATGATTAATAAAAGGTATTAAACATACCAGTCAAGTACATCCTCAATCTGTCAATGCAATCAGCAATCATGTACTATGGGCATTTGAAAGACTTCGTCAGGTAATTAGCCAGCAGACTTACTACAGCACTACAGACAGGATAAGCTGCTCCAACAGATGCAGCCGTAACATGACTGAGATAGTCCAAGTGGCTTTTCAGATTTGGTTTGGTGATGTATTTATTACTCTGTGTCTTGTGCTAACTTGGCTGTGAATAGTCAATATACAGAATTACTGAATTTTTTTTACTATATACAGTAAGAAATCCTAATTAGCATAACACTGGCATAAATGTGGGGTTTTTTTGACTGTTATGAATAAATTCTGAATGTTCCTCCATCTCTTGCTGACCATGGATGATTCTAACAAAGACACGTGGTTCATCTCTCATCAGGGACAGAATCACAGTCTGAATCACTGTTGTCTTTCTTTGCATTATTGCTACAGATGTAAGTTACGAAATACAAAACCTCTGTGTCATTTTATAACTTGGATTCCTTTTGATTTGCTTCAGATGAATAAAAATATTTAGTAAACATATTCATTAGTACCTGAAGAAACAAGTCTTCTGGCTCAGGGACCCTAAACCAAATGGAGTATCAACAAATTCCTGGAAATGAACACGCAGTCCTTCTAAGTATTAAATGCTATGAATGAAACGCGACGTGGTAAAAACACAAAGGTAAGGTATTAAGTGAATACGAAATGGACTCAGCATAGCTCACAACAGGAAGCCAGAAGCCATGTTTTCTCATAAGCAAAGACAATTTCTGAGACTGCCAAAAGAGCAAGCACCACACTTGTGCAGAATGCCAGGCAGCTGATGCAGCATCACTGGTCATGTCTGTATATGCAGCCCTGAGCTTCCACATGAAGTTGGCAGTGATTGTTTAGCTCAGGGTGTTGGACAACAGTATGAAGTTACATAATTCTCCCAAATAAATTTCACACGAATGAGAATTTCTGTTACAGTAATAAGCAATTCACATGTTACCTAAATTCTGTTCACTTTGGCATACTGTGACTTTGTTCTTAGTCCCTGCTAAAGGGCTGTAAAACAGCATGTAAAAAAAAAAAACCCCAAAACCCACTGTTCTTCGTACTCTCCTTCCCCAGGGTTCACTAATGAATTACCTGTTGGTTACAGTCAAATAATCCTAGCCCAGATTTGGGACCCTAGTTCCAAATTCCATGCATGTTTACAAATACTGTTATCTCTGCTCTACCTCTCTGATTACACTTTTTCCTCAGAATTAACATTTCCCACTAAGTTACTGCCCCACAGTGCAGGAAGATCTCTCAGCTTCTTAGTATTAAAACATCCAAAGGCAATTATGAAATTATAAACCACAGAAATCATATTAAGTGGTTAAAAGACACACACATACACAAATTCTGCACAGTTACATACCAGCTGTTCCCGCAGGACAGTATGCAGTACTTACGACAAGGTATCAGGTGACATCAGCGCTAATAAGAAAACCTACTGCTCTTGGGATAGCCAAGTTTGTCCAGGCTGGGCTGACACGCCAGCTGCACCATGGGCGGGGGCCCACACAGCAGGATGAGTGTCTCGCTGCCGGGCGGAGGCAGGTGGCTTTGAATCATGTCTGCAGTGACGAAGCCAGAACTGTACTTCCAATCTGAAACGAAGAAATTCAGCTATTCACTTGAATCTCTGTACGCTCTGAAGCCTTTTTAAACTGTGTACGTTGTACTCACGACGCAGCTGAAGAATCAGCAAAGTTACGGCACCATCACTGTGAGCCAAGAGAGGGTTAAATCTCTCAAAGCTTGTGGTCCCCTCTGACAAGGACAACTAGCATGTGGCTAACGAGGACCTGGCTGGTAAGTGTGACAGTCTGTGAATAAATGATAGATCTAAAAGAAATTAGATAGCCAGTAGGAATAAACAGGAAATCAGCTTTTCCAGTGAACAGAGGTCACCCCGGCACAGCTGCACACAGACAGATACTGAGACCTGTGCCATGCAACACAGAAAAAAATAAAATCAGAAAAGAGATCAAGTGGTAAAGTGACTAAGTTTGATGATGACAAAAGTTCTGCCATGTAGTTAAGTCGTAAGAGGAAAAAAATTTTTTAAAAAGAGGAAAGGAATGCAAAATGCTTTCAAGCAGTAGTAGTATTGAATGCATCTGCCATTTAAAGTAGGCCAAGTAGTAGAAATAATCCTTCCTTCATGTATAAAATTGTGTGCTTTAAGTTCATTTATCAGGGGTTATGAAAACAGCAGCAGTCACAAGGCATATGAAATGTTACATATCAGGAAAAGGGAACACCACATTAATGCAAAAATAGAGTCTGCCTGCATCTCGACCTCTGCTTTCAGTTCTGACCCGCTCGGCTCAGAAAGGGACACAGCAGAGCTGGTAAAGGCCGGGAGAAAAGGATGAGCAAGGGATGCAATCACTGCTGTGTGAGGGAGGCCAGCAGCTGTCAGTACAGAAGAGACGGGGCTGTAAAATTGGTAATGTCAGGGCAGTTGTAGGCACCTTTTGACACAAGAATTAACAGGAAGCAAACCAGAGGAAGTGACAGTACTATGGAACCACTAACAAACTGCCAAAAATGTCACAGAGGCTCTGAAGGAGACACACCAAGTTCTTAGGGAGGGAGTCACTCAGAGTTCCTCGATCTGCAGACACACATTTGGTTCAGAACCGAGAAATATTAAAGACTGGAAAAACATCAAAAAACACCTTCTTTGGCCATGGCTATTGCTGACAACGGGTACAGAACTTTGACCTGACTCAGTCTGGCTCTTAGGTCTGTTAAATAAAACCACAGCTCGCCCACATCAGAGTATGTTGTAATACAAATACCCAGGTTTCGAAGGCGGTTCAGCAGATCAACTTCTCCCCCCTCTCTCATTCAGTGCCACACCAGCCTGCAGTTCATGCCTTATCTATACACATGGCAGCTCTGTTTTGTTCTGCAGCAGTTCTCGATAGCTTCTGGTAAAAGATGTGCATGTACTATTTACGGGTATTAAGCAATTTAATGCCAACAAAACTCTAACATAACCTGATTTGGGAAACAGCCCGAAACAGAGCTGTAACATTTACTGAAAACTCCCCAAACCTGGCACATCCTGAACCACACCAAAAGACCCAGTAACATGTCCGGCCCAACAGGAGTTAATTATTAGTGCACACTTTCTAAGGCCCACCTCGTTTAGATCACTTTTCAAAACAGATGGTGAGTAAAGCTTGTTTCCGAGGGGTTGGGGGTGTCTTTGTGGTTTCAAAGCGTCAGACAAGAGGCTGTGATATTATACTAATGGCTCCTTGAACAAGAGGAAACCTGACTGTTGTACAGCGACGAGCAGAGGCATTTCCAGCCTGCACCAGCAGCCTACCTTGGGGGGGTCTGTCCAGTGTATACCAAAGCATGAACTGATCAGGATGCCTCTTAGCAACGTCTTCTAGCTCAGCTCTCAGCAATATATCTTCTTCTGTCTGCAAAGGGAGACCACTGTTCAGCAATAAACCATCTCGAGATGCCCCCTCGTGTGAGTTCATCTGGCATCCAACAGTACAAACGCAGTGATAACTCTTTCAAACCAAGAAAATTATTTTTATTCCCCCCCCCCCCGTACATGACAGTTATTATCATTACAGGCTTCTGTAAATTCAGATTAAAGACAACACTGTGAGACTTAACAGCCACCTAAACTCTGTTTTAAAGACAGACATCTGAACAACTTTTTAATCCAGGCTAGTATCACAATTAGCTGGATTTGTCTCTGACCCTGGCAGATCCAGGCCTGTACCAGCACGGTGAAGGCAACCTGTAGAAACACATCCACGGAACAAAACTCTTTCCTTCAAATCAGTGAAGCAGTAAAATGAGTAGAGGGATCAGAATCTGTTCACACTATTTATTTCCTAATATAGGAACTGGGGGGTGCAAATGAAACTATGAAGAGCCATCATCAAAAGAAATAACATCTTCATGGGAACTATGACAGCACCACACAAGTATTTATAAAAGGTCTTACGGATAATTTTTTAATTCTGTTTCTCCTTAAATCCTTTTAACCCAAGACAATATATTTATTAAAAGCTTACACAATAACTGTTTCCTGCTCCTCCCTATACTGATCATTCTTAGATGTGCTACCTCAGATAACATTGTCTCACAGATGGTTCAATGACAATGCAAACCCAAAGTCACTGGAAGAGTATGAAACACAGGGAGCAATCTCTTCTCCAGGGGTCAATGCCCCATCAGGTTAAAAAAAGCTCAGAGGCCATTAAAGAAGGACAATCAGATGAGTCAGTGTACTCACCTGATTAGCAAAAAGAAGGTAACATTTTGTGGAGTCCTTCGGATCATTTGTGATACGACGAATCAGCTGCAACATTGGAGTTATTCCTGTTAAAAACCAAAGTGGTTAAAAACCAGGTATTTCCTTCTGTGGCCACAGTTTCAATATTAATGCTGCCCCCCTTCAGTCTTCTGGGAGCTTAGTTTGCTCTAGATACCTTCAAACACATGCCAAATGCAGAGGTTGGGGGGTTCTATTATTACAAATCATTTCAAAGCAAAACCAAAACCACAATACTTGTATCTGGGGCTTTCCTTTCCAGCATTCTCCATCACATACAGTAATTTTACCCTCCAGACATTCTCCTAAAATACTTTTTTGTCACTGAGACTGAAGCTCAGAGAGACGAAGTGACTTCTCTGAGTCACGTGGTTAAATCAGGACTAAAGGTCTGAAGTTGCCAGCTCCCCGGACTGAGCCCAAGCCACTGGAAAGCCTCGGTGTTGCCAAACACTCATGAAAAGAAACACAGATGAGAATGCTCTGCTGCTGAAGTAGTGTTTGATACTCCTCACACGCATCCGCAGAGACATCTTCGTTCTCTAGACATTCCTTGTGATGAGAATAGTTTTACCTGTTCCTCCAGCTATCATCCCAAGATGCTTTGCAAACTTCTTCTCTGCTTCAGACTTCTTATGAGGCTTGATAAGAAAGGTACCTGGAAGAAATATTCAAAAGCTATAGGTACATTAACTCCCAAAGAAACATGCGTACAAATTCCATGGGAATAAATTAATACAGCCTACCAATTCATTAAGACAAATCTTCTGGAAAGGTTAAACGGATGAGCACAGCATTGAGCACAAAGAACAGAACCCTCCTCGCCTCTGTGAACTCCCATTCTAGCTTTGGACAACCGATTTACTTCTTCCCTGCCACCCAACATTGTTTATAATAAACTCCGGGATTCCCACATCACTGCCTAGAACACAACTCAGCAACTGTGAATGTCAGTGGTAGCTAATCGCAGCCCTGCTACAGAGAAACAGGATTTTTAGGCCATCTTCATCATCCTCACTTGTGTCACGGATCCAGCCATTTGGGTGTGTCCACATTCGGTGGTGGTGTAATTAAACCAGCATCAAGCACCAACCCTTGCAAAGATTAGAATCGGGAATGTCAGAGCCTTGCACACTTCTATCAAGTACTTTATTACCGTAATTAATTCCCAGTTAATGAGATCCCCAGGACACTCACAGTCAGCCAGGTGACTACCTTCTAGTACCCTGGGATGAGAAGACCTTGCTGACTTCTGCTCTACACCTGGGTACACCACTGCTCCAGAACTATCACAAAACCAGAGATGAATTTATCTCCAAAGGCCAAGGCAAATGAAAAGCCCCTGAAAAATATTCTAAACGAAAAGCACTTGACATGTTCCGGTCTTAAGAGATCTGTAACTAGCAACAAACTTCCCTAGCTCTTTACAGCAGCCAAAGCAGAGCAAGAAAGGAACGTCTGTAAAACACCCATCACTCGTTCCCTCTGAGATACACCGCACTCGTCAGCGTAGTGCTCGTCATAACCAGTCTTCATCCAGAGGAGAGCTGAGCTCTTATCCCCCTGAAGAGGCAGTTAAGTGCAACGTCGCTCTCAGTCAAGATCAAAGCAAAATCTTTCACTCGCCCTTGAAAGAGGATTACCTCTCTGAACTCACTTCCTCCCAGTCAGCTCAGACCTGGTGTCACCATGAAATGGAGCTGGGTCATAGTTGGCAGGTTATTCAGTAACAACACTGAGATTCTCGGATGGCATTGCAGGGCACAACCTCCCTTATGTAAGGAGTATCTGGAACATCTCCCTCCGTATGTACCGCTGAGGTACGATGTCCAGTGCAGTCTTCTCAGTAAGATCGTGTGACAGTGATCTCTTCAGATGTAGTTCTATGGCCCCAGGAGTGAGACAATAACCACAGAAAGCCAACACAAAGTATCCTTCCTATCATATCAATTCTGATGGGCTCTTAGTCAAGAGCAGGAAAGGCGGATTTTCTATTTTCTACTTTTTAAGAAAAAATCTTCTACAAATCACTAAGTTTTTAAAAAAAACACCTCTGAAAACAACTGATACAAGTTTCTCCCTTTTGCTCTCCCACCTTCATGTCTCAGTACCTGCCCCCTTGTAGACAAGGAGCCCATTTGGCCCTCTGAAATCAATAATATCGCCAATCTTCATGCCATCTAGGTACTGGGACATCTTCCCACCTTCTGGAAACTTGGGATTCACATTTTTGTGGTAGACCTGCAAAAACAATAATTTGTATGGTATCAGCCACTAGCTTTCCTGCAGACAGTATTACAAACTGTGGAACACAATATCGCAGGGCTCAAATTTAGCATCTGAGAAAGAAACTGAGACAGTTCTTTGCTCTCGGCTATCTGTTGTGCCTTGCAACAGGCAGCAGCCAAAATAAGTGAAATGCTGTCACACACATGTTCCTATGCTCTCTGCAAAGAGCCTGGCTAATAGGAACAGGTGGCAGGCACATTACCTGCCGGCACCCTCAGTTCACTATCGCTGCAGCAAGAACCTTATGCAACCTCATTTTTCTATTTGCTCCTTCTGAAAATAGCACTGCTTCATCTTTTCAAGACTTTCCCAGAGACTTGAGCCACGCGATAGCTTTTTCACCTTTCAGAGCACATACCAAGCTGTTAATAACAGTTCACCACACTTGTAACATGAAGAACAGAGCATGCAAAAAAAAGCCCGGATTTTTGCCTAAGGACAAACCTATCATCGAAAAAGATAAGAAAATCCAGAAGTCCTGGGATCAAATCATCCTGCATTCCCTAGCTTAAAGGATTGCCCTTTGTTTTGGATTCCATTTTCTTAACCAGTGAACACATTAGCAGCAAGCACTGCCAAAGAAGGGATCACCTTCTCCATTCACCCTACCTGTGCTCGCTCTCAGTGACATAGAGCAGAGACAACTTACTACTCAAGGATAATGTGAAATGAGTTGTTTGCCATGCAGTCATCCTGGTCAGAAGATCATCAATCAAAATAAAGTCTACAGTTCACTAAAATGAAGTACTTTCCTTCCTTCCAGTTAGCAACTTATCTATATTAAAGGAAACCAAAATTTACCTTTATAATTAAATCAACATAACCTTTGGTCTCATCACTGGATACTGGGGTATAGGCTCGAATCACCAGATTACCATCAATTTTTGCAGAAAGGTAAATGTGTTGGCCTAGGGAAAAAGAATTACGATCTGATTATTTAGGTTTTCATTCTGGGTTTCAAACTTTTCTGAAGGACAAGAGAGAAAAGCAGGTATTTTAACCTGTTAAACACAAGCAATGATGGGAAAAAAAATCTATATATATAAATCCTGTATAAAATAACTAGGCTCTTTTCTTTTTTCAGTAAGTTTCTAGAGCATGGGGTCATTGAGGACAGCTGGTATGTTAAGGAATCAAGGATTAGATACCAGGAAAGTAGGAAATTTCTAGTAAAACAGTGATATTGAAAGTTTGCTGCTCATTCTTAAGTGCTTCTGTATTTTGGGTTCTGCTGTTCTTATGTTCGTTAATGAAGTAAAGGTAAGCATGCACTAGTTCACACAGGCAAAGAAAGAAGCAAGTATTACATTTCAATAGCAGCAAACTTCCCCGAGATTCTGCACCAAGACATCAAGAACAAAGCCTTGGGCCACAGTCCTTCTCCACAGCTCCTGCCTCCGTAACGCTGCGGCTTCCGCTGCATGGGATGTGGCTGTCCAGAGACTCTTTGCCCAACCCAGTGCTCCAAGAGGCAGACTCAGAAGGGCCCTTTCTGCTGATTAAAAGAACTGAAACTCCTCGCCAAGAGTGGTCTTCTCGGCCAGACAGCACTAATCTAGAGAGTTGTATGGAAAAACAAAGCGTAGGAACAGTGCTGGCAGGAAACACTTTCTTTTTAGCAAAATGATCCTGGTAAAAAGCAGAAGGCAGGAATCTCCTAGGAAGTAATCTTGCCCCTGCAGTTTCAGGATCTTATTCCTAAATTCTTAAGAATAAAGTCTGGATAAACACAAGCACTGCAGGGGACATCTCAGTTCATTTGTCATTTGCCTAGTTAACGTGGACACTTCAATTACACTTTCCCGTACAAGCCAGAAGAGAAGCTGGAGAAAGAGTGCTGCCCCGACGGGCAGCATGCGAGGGCGTGCTCACAGCGTGGAACGGGGAAGACCCCGACACCTGCCACACAGCACGGGAAACTGCAGAACACAGCACAGCACAAACTGGGCTACGCCTGCCACATCTGCAGATCAGAAAGGGAGACTTTCCCCTGCGCAGATGACCATGAATGCAAGGTCCACAGTTCAATGCCATCAGTTTCGCAGGGTACAGTAAAGCACAATGTGCCAATCCTTGCCTGAAATGAACTTCGTGCTACAAAAAGCAAGGAAGTTTGTAGAGATATGTATGTAAATGAAAGGTAAGTGCACGCACAGAGAAGGCTCTGAATACTGCAGATCTTCCATACACAGTGGGTCTATTTCCCCTTGGTTCTGCACAGAATAGTGCCAAGTTTCCCAGACAGAAGAGTTGTACTCTTTCTCATGTTCAAGTGTGACCATATTTGTCCAAAGCAAAGAGCAGCTGACTAATAAAATGAGGGCACCAGATGGAAACAGAATGCAAGTAAGAAGTATGAAAAAGCTTTGACAGATACCTTTCTGCTTACATCCTAACTGGTGGTGAGCTTCATCAGACTCCGTTCAGTGTTGCTGTTCTTCTACAGCTATGTTACACAATTTATCACGAGCAGAGCAAAGCACACGCAAGAGATCAGAAATACAGCCCTTTGGGAAGGCTGACATTTCTCTCCAATGCAGCAGCGTTCAGATGAGCTTTTAAGTCCTTGCTTTGCTGAGCATTAAATTCCCAGTCACAAAGCCAAGAACTATGACTACAGTTATAAATCCTAAAACCAGAAATACATGTAATAAAATGTTTTCAGTACTTACCTACAGGTAATCCTAATACATGATCTGGTGAAGGGAGCCCAAACCGGAATTTCTTAGTATCATGGCTGATTTCCTAAAAAAACCCAGACAAACAAAAAAAACCCCACTATCAGAATGAGGTCAACATTACCACTGCTTCGAATTTCAAACTCTACTCAACACAATATGCTCTAGTAAGCCTGTTCTTTGTAAGCATGCAAGCCAAATACTAGGAAGGGAAGCAGAAATGGCTTTGAAAACTAAAATTTAAACAGATCAGAAGTCTTAGAACCAAAGTATTTTTCTCTTTAATTCCGTAAGGAGTGACTTTTGTCTGTCTGCTCAATCCCTGCAGCACCTTTATATAAAGAAAAACTGTGAACCCTCTACTGCCCCAGGCCAGTGAGCACATTTCGCCATCTGTGGCCAAAAATCCGGCAAGACACAACGTGCAGGAGCAGAGGCTGGCGGAGTTACTTCTCACTGATACACACTGGACAGAAATCAAGGGAGAAACACAGCTCTAATCTAGGACTTAAACATACAAAAATCTGACTCTGTTCTTTTGAAATAACCGTAAAACCGGAGCACCGGCGTAAGCGCTTTTAAGAACCGTGCTCTACCCCAGCTGCAGCCCGGCTGCCGAGTCCCAGCCGCCCCAGGCGGGCTCTGTGCCCCTCTCTGGCCTCGGGCAGCCCATGACCCACCGCCCCTCAGCCCCCCCTCTCCCCCGGCCGTGGGCACAGAGGGCCCGGCGCGACGCTGGGGGTTTGGGGCGCGGGCGCTCGGTCACCTCTTTGTCCACCAGCCGCAGCGGGTACTTGGCCAGGGGGTCCCGC
>NW_020799103.1:1999160-2038011 GCF_003259725.1 Athene cunicularia | reverse complement strand
GTGCCGCCTGCCGGTGCCCCTGGCCCGGGGCAGCTCTGCCCACGGCGCCCCACGCCAGCCCGGGGTGCCGCGGCTGCCCTGGGAGGCCAAGGCCCGCTTCAGGCATCTGCTCGGTAAGGGCGTGTGTAGGAATTCTCTGCGCTTTTATCAGCGTGTCCCGTGCCCAGCCCTCGCCGGTGGAGAGCACAGCGGGACCGTTCCGGTGTCGCTTACACCCGGGCACTGCCAGCACCCAGACCCACCTGGCACAAAACTGCGGGACAGAAGCAGCCTCAAAGTGCAGTTCCCCTGGGTGGGCTCACTGCCTATAGTCCTTTTCCTCCCTTGGATTCTCCTACCTCAATTCCCATCGCCTTTGTGTTCAGCAGCAGCAAACAGGGACACGGAGTTCTGACCCAGTCACAGCTGGCCGCAGTCTGTCCTGTGAAACAGCCGAGTGCACTTCTCTGGCAGAAGCAGCACGTAACCTTGTACTCTAACACCACACGGTTCAAAGGTGAAGGCGGCATCTCTCCATGTTGTACACAAACATCCTCCCTCAGGTCTGCAACAGGTACAGACCTAGTGAAAGCCAGGCTGCAGATGGTGATACAAGGAGAAGATAATAAGTCTAATGTATTATTTTTCTGAATGCTTGTATTTTATGCGACCTGTAAAAAGACTGAAAGAAAAATACATTCAGTCTCCTGTGCTACTGAAGTACGGACTACGGGAGACCAGAGAACCTGGTCAGAGACCAGAGACCTCATCACACTCTATTTTCATTTTTCATTATATGTACTTGCTTTTCCCACCCAAGCAAAAGCACGGGAACCACCATCAAAATGCTGCATGTTACTGTTGTGTTCCTGACGTAAACTGACCCCTTGCACCAGTGGCACACACAGCCAGTGCCTCCAGAGTGCCCTAAGGGAGCCAAGGGCCTCCAGGCTGAACCACCCATCCTCCATGACTGAAGCAGCTACATTCTCCCACCGAAGTGCTGTCACCTCTTATTTTCTGACAATATGGTAATGGTATGGCTTGCAACTTTCATGCATTTTGCTTTCATCTGTGATCTACCATAAATCCATGTGGGAAAAGGCTCAAAACTCAAGCTGAATAAAATGGAACAAAAATAACAGAGACATGAAACATTCAGATTTCTCACTCAGAATTTATCCTGAAGGATAAATAGGAACAAGTGAAAGATAAATAGGAATTTATGCTTTTTTTTTTTAATTTTCAAGATAAAACTTTGTCTACTTTGACTAATAATTGCACAGCTACACAATTAACAGTGGGTCTCTAAGTTGCACTGTTGATAGGAAGCATTAATCTTCCCTCAAGAACAGGACTTTGCCTTGCCTTCAATAACAGAAAGGCAAGTAAGGGGTTTTGTAGAGCTTGAGAAACATTTAGAAGTATTTCTTGTTTTCTGTATTAACTAGTCCTAATGATCCTTCAAATTTTGTTGGTTATTTTATTTTGTGCCAAAGGCAGGGTTTTGGTCTATATAAAACTTTTTTTTTTTTCGTCAAAGTATCAAGCCTAATTTTTTCCTCTTGTTAACTTATCTTACACAGACATAACATCCACAGTTCCTCTGGTGTTACTGTTAAATTCACTCTTTTAAAAGCATGCAAAGAATGAAGTCTGTCACTTCAGATGAAGAAATAACAGCCTTTCCGTTGGCAGTAAATTGATTCCTACTTGAGAAAAAACTGCCGTTCCACCGTACGAAGGAGAAAAGTCTAGGGGAAAAGAGAAGAAAACTGGGAAGATCACCTGAGAATTACAGTTCTATGAATGTCAGAACCTTTCAGGCAGACCCACTGTGGAAGAAAGGAGCCAGGGAAGGCATGGCATGCATACCTCCAGGCAGAGTACATGGAAGGAAGGGCAGGACAGTGCTGTGATGTGGCTCCTCTGGCTTCCCCGGGGAGGTGGCAGGAGGTGAGCGGCCCAGAGCAGTATGATGCAGTCATCCGCTATGCTGCCCTAGGCTGGAAAAGGAGGAGATGGCAAAGTAAAAGAATTATGAACCAAGAATTCACTGAGGTAATGCCACAATGTTTTTAACATCTCTTGTATCTATATAGCCAGAACCCAGATTTCAGACAACTGCTCCCTCTTCTGTGCTATTGCCAGACGTGCTTTGACAATGGACACATGCCTCCTACAGTCTGATTAAGATCTCACCAAAAGTTACAAAAATGCTCTAATAACCACTCCTGCAAAGACTATCCAGGTGCAGCTGGACTCCCAGCATGCACACACAGAGCAGGGCTGCCTTTTCAGAGTTAAGCAGGAAGGCTTATGGCCTCAGTTGATCTTATTAACCAAAGGTCTGAACAAGGTATTTCTGGACATAGACTTTTATTCTAGATATTTAGCACAGTGCCAATGAACAATGCAATAAGCCTTCATTTGCTTCCCTATAATGTCACAAAGAAGATATTTTTACTTACACGCAAACAGAAGAAGGTTTACATCCAGATTTCAAGCACGCGGGGGGACCTGAGCCTACCTCAGTACTCAGGTAGGCTATCTGTATCCTACCTGTTGACTGTGGGGTTTGAGAAAGCCTCATGTAACTGTCAAGAATTAAAGTGGACTTCATATAAATTTTGTAAAAACTAAAATACAATTCCATTGTATGAACTCCGTTGAAAGCTGTTTTTTTAAATATTTTTTTTTTAAATCAGATTTTATTTTGCATCACAAAGCAGTTCACATTATTGCTGAAAGATGCTGGCAGCTTACAAGAGACTAAAAAGATACAACAAACAAAAGCAAAACTAGACTACTTGTAAAACCATACCAAGAGAAACACAAAAGGTCAAAATCATGCAGTCAAGCAAAAAGTACGTACCCTAACAATCAAATCAAATACAAGTAATTTAAGATAGTGTTCCAAATATATGAAAGGAATTTTTTAAAGAGATGTCAGTATATCAGCATATAACACTGCATTCAGTAGGGTTAAGCACAGCTGATACCACCTGTAGTTCTTCACCACCTTTCTGTTTTTCTGAACACACCCACTTGATATCCTTATACTAAATTAATACGCAGATAAAAACTTTATAGGTATTTTAAATCATCTCATTCTTGTTAAGCAAAACAGAACAGCAGCCAAGCGATCAGACACATCTGCTCCCAGCATAAACTGATACGGTTAGCTAACAGCAACTTCCCCCATCACTGAACATTAACAGACTTCCATAACAAAAAATTACAAAGGATATTTTCCCTCCATTGCTCTCCAAAGACCTCTTCAGAGGGGTTATCAAAGACAGAACAAACATACTCTATCAATAATGTAATCCAGCTGTGCCTTACACTTAATCTGAATTCATCTACAGTCCTTCCACCATAGAACTTTCTCAAAGTTTCACAGAAAGCTCATTCTCCAGATATACTTTTTGAAACTTTATAGTGAAGAGAAGAAACTGATGAAAGACATTTACCATATTCATTTGGGAATAAAGGTAGAGACTATTTTTTTTTCCCCTAGCTACAAAATAAATGTTTTGGGTTTTTTTTAAAAATCAGAAGTTCTAAACTAATGTCATCCAAAAAGTAGGGCTACTGGCATCAAATGCATGTATGGGAAACGAATCTCTAAAGGCTTTTGCCATTAATATCAAAAAAAACCAAAATGAGATCTCTTACATACTCTCTAGTTATCTTCCAGACTACTGAGCCAAAGAAGGATTAGACCTGTGTTACCTACTGTACTGCTATACTGTTCTAGTTTCTAAACACTGAGGCTGTGCACAGAACAGTCTGCAAAGCTAACTGGAGCCTGTCATCCCAATTTCTTGTGTAAGCAGCCAGCTGAGCATTAAACACCCCAGCATTTACAAGGTACCGTGCTCCGTTCGCAGCGTGTGGATTACACAGAACCTCTTTATTTACATGTGCAGATTAACTAGGATAGCTGTCAGTTCTTGCATGGTGCCAAAGGCCCTTGGCCTGTAACACCTGTCCTTACAAAAACTTCTCTCTGGTTACACAACACCCAGTTTACTAAAACAGAAACTGTATTAAAAAGATCCTTTTCCCAGGAAATGGATTGATTCCCATTCCTAATGACTAGACAGTGTTTTTCTGCTCCCCCACAGTGCAGTGCCACTGCCACGCTCCCCTCGGAGCCGGGGTAACGCTCCCACTGACCCAAGTGGAAGGATGACTGCCTGCCCCTTCAGTTGTTTTACACAGGCAATTATCTCGTCTCATTTCTGTAGTATTTTTTACACTCTCCAGCACTACATTCAAGGACATGCTGAGCATACGGTATATGGTGACTTATTTTCCCTCTCTTGTAAAATAAATTAACAGAGTGTGAGAAGCCTGCAAGTAACTTCTGTCTGCCCCAAGCGGACACACGTAAAGCCGAAGTCTCAGTTAAGGCAAATCAGCAGTAAATTCACCAGGGTAAGTATCAGCTGGTTTGGAATCTGTTCACCAACCATGAACTAACACACTCTCACCAAATTTTGCTTTCAACGACATTTGTGCTTTGGAAGTGTTTTACAATGTGGTCCATCAGAGCTGCTCAGTTGACAGTCACACCGTGGGGACATCTACAAAAAGGAGAAAACCAGAACAGGGTAAACTTTGCAAAGATCATTAACAGAGGCTGTAAACTTGAGGTGGACTCAGCTGTCACTTTATGTCAGTTCACCCCTCCCTACTTCCTCCCAACCCCGAGAAACGAAAGTATCTAGCAATGGCAGGAGGAGAAATTTAATTGTTTTTTTTTCATACATACCACTACCATTAACACTGTGCTTGATCCAGTCAACAAAAACACCAACATTTGTGTACACTCCTGGGTAGCTCTTCCTTCCACATCCCAAGCCCCAGCTAGTGATTCCATGAAGGGTGTAAAATCCCAAGTTATCTTCTGAAGGGCAAACTAATGGGCCACCAGAATCGCCCTGCACAAGGACAAAGGAATCTTTTTATGAGCCAACATCATTCCTTATCTGTTTAAAATGCCAGTTCAGCTACAAGAGGTCCCAGCTGGTCATGTGTTTGGGGACTTCTGTTTTTAAAAGGCAGAGAAAAAAAAATAACCTCTGCTGAGGGAAGCATGTCTCTTTGCAATACAAATAATTAAAATCCTACTGTCAAGGAGTCTTTCACTGTAAATCACCTACAGCCTGTTTGCAAGAAAACAGCTCTTGGCAAGGTTTTAACACTCCCCTTTTCAGAACCCATCTGGCCATACCCCAAGTGTCAGAAGGCAAAAGCGAGGTGTGCAACTTACTGTGCAGGAATCCTTGCCTTCTTCCAGAGGGAATCCAGCACAGATCATCCTCTGGGTCACTTTACTGGGAAGATTGATGTAATAGCTCTGACATGTGTCATGTACCAGAATGGGGACTTCCAGCTGATGCAGTTTTCTCCCCTTTTCTCTGTCTTGAAGTAAAAGACATCTCAGAAACCAGTAGAGGCATGAATTAGTGACTCCATAACGAAGCTTTTCTCTTCCCCTTTTCAAACACCCTCGATCTAAATTATGGGATTTCTTTCCTCCTACCTGTTTCCCTGCACGTCTAGCTGAGCTTACAGAAGTGAAACCTTTTTAAACGCATCCGTCCTCCAGAAACCAATGTACAATGAACGTTACAACACGGACTACAGGATTTACAGCATGCTCAACCTCTGAAACAGCAAAGACTGCCTACCTGCTTCACGTGCGGCCCATCCTGTGACGACGCACACCCTGGAGGGCTGCACTGCCTGCTCCTCGGCGGGGAGGCACACTGGGCCCACGTAGGGGTTGAATTCTAAGGGCTCGGCCAGTTGCAACAGGGCAATATCGGAGTCCATAGTGGTCTTGTTAAAGCTTGGATGTATAATATACTGCTTTACTGACCTTTTCTAGGAAAGCAAGGACATGGACACTTTCTGAATAACTTGGGAATTTGAGTCTTTAAGTAACTTTGGTTTTATAAATTTTCAGGCCATATACAAGATGCCTTAAGAGGAGGGCACATTTACAAGCAGCTGCTGAAGCTTCCAGCTTTCTTCTATTAACAAGTTAAGATTATGCCTCTTGGACATGGAAGCTTCATTCAGCAAGTGTAGGGAGAGGGTCTTGGAAAAACATTTGTTCAGTCTGAGCAAAGTGGAAAGTTGTGCTCCAATTATTTCTGACCTGGTAATAGTCACCAGGGAATTTAGAGGCAATGCACTCCTCACTCACACATCCTCCAGGATGCTCAGCTCTGGAGTTCATTACTGATGAAGGCACAGATCTGTGTTGATACAATTTCTCTGAGTCACACAAAAGGTGTGTAAATGCAGATTAAGGTGATCGTGCAGGCTGTTAGACTGCTGCATCATTAATGATTTGGGAGATGGATTTACATTAAAAACTATTTTGCAAAATTGATTTCCATTTCATTATTAAGCAATATTTATAGTACCTGTCTGTATTCTTGCTCAGCAAGATCATGAAGTCCTGTTACCACCATCCACAAGTCTCTGTATAGCTCCCTAATTAAAAAAAAAGAAATATTTTTGAAAAAGTACATTCTCAGACTGGCATAACAGCATTCTTGAAACCTGTGAACTTTAAAACCTCCCCTACCCGAAACAGAGAATAGGCCCCTACATTTTCCTGGGCCAACAACTCCTGAGGCCCATACTCCCCTACAAATCTATGGAAATCTTCCCACTGACTTCTAGGGAGCATGAAATATTCTCACGATGAGGCAGTAGGATCTCTCAAACACACAGCAAACAGAGAGAAAGGTCACTTTCTGATGCAGAACACAAGCCCTGAATGGTCCACATCATCCAGGGACAGTGCTGGTCACTACCTTCTTCTTGAAAAAACTGGTGGTCTCTAAAACATTAACACCTATCAAATAATATAAAGAAATGCAACAGAAAGATTTCATTTCACACCTTGGTTTCTTAACCAAATCCTCTCCCTGCCTGAAAACCTGTCATAACCCCCTGATGAAATAGCTGTGTAGAATCATTAAGCCATGTACACGAATTAATGATGTGGTAACAACATGCAATAGAAAATTCCTCCTTAATACGGCTCTTAAAGCAGTACAACAATGCTCCTGACAACATTTTTCAAACTAATATTTAGAAACTTAGAAGTCAAAGACCAAAATTTCAGATCCTCAGTTTTGTGGGGGTAGGAAAGAGAATCAAAGATGTGGAGAATACAGATGACTAACCACCCTTGGCACTTGGGGCTCTTGAAAGCTTCCCCTCATTTTGCAGTAATTGCAACTATATTAAAAAAAAAAGCCAGAATATTTAATCATCATCAATCCTGGGAGGATTTTTAAAAAATATTTTAAGGACCCAATGAATGTGAATCTTAAATTAATATACTTGTGATTAATTTGAATTTCAAAGCAGGTAGTGTTCATGAATAAACAAACTGCAGTTTAGAAAGTATTTTAAAAAGCCCAAAAGCCACACAGACTATCCGTTTGTCTCCTCTCCATAAAGACAGAAACATTTCCATGTAATCTGATTAACAGATTGATAGGTTCTTAACAAAGGAATTGCATCAGCCCTGAGCACAAAAGCCTCCTGTATGCCCTTCAAAATCTACACAAATTCAGTCATTTTAGAATTTTTGATAGGTTGATTCTACATAGATTAAAAAAATGCTCTGTAAACACCCCAAACACAAAGAAGTTACCTAAGAATAAGTGATGCATGGATGGATGGATGGATGCATGCATGGATGGATGCATGCATGGATGGATGCATGCATGGATGGATGCATGCATGGATGGATGGATGCATGGATGGATGGATGCATGGATGGATGGATGCATGCATGGATGCATGGATGGATGCATGGATGGATGCATGGATGGATGGATGCATGGATGGATGCATGGATGCATGGATGCATGGATGGATGGATGCATGGATGGATGGATGCATGGATGGATGGATGCATGGATGGATGGATGACAAGGGACTTAGTATCTTACCATCTCTACTGAAAACTGATCTGGATGAAAACCAAGCCTACAGAAGTAGGCTACTTGCACTTCCTTAAGTAGCCACTATGATCCTAGTGCATGTGTGTGGAGCAAAATAATCCAGTGCCAGTGTGAGTATGTGGTAACTGAAACTGTGCCACCCCCCCTGAGCAGTACCAGCACGCTGCAGAGACGAACCCTGCAATTACAGAAGTTCCCAGGGAAGGATTCATCCTGTGTACTTACTTGGAATTAAGGCAGTGAGCAGCTGTGACAACCCATTCTTTGGCAAGAACTGCTCCTCCACAGATATGCTCATCTGAAATCTGTACACTGACCTGCCAAGGCCATGAGTATGGTACAGCTTCTTCACCTCCAATTATCCTACTGAAGATGAACCTGGGCTGATTTGAAGCCACTCCACAAAGATCATCTGAAACAGAGAGCATTGAGGTCTCAAGGAGCCTTTAGAGCTTAAAATTTGGAGAAGCAAAGAACAATTCATTTAAGAGCTACCCCACAGCTTCTCAAGATTCCCCCCTCCCTTTTTTTGCCAAATCTTTCAACTTCCCTCATTACAAAGGATCCAAATGTTTAGAGATAGCATGAGGAGATGATCTTAGCAGAAACAGAGCTTCTCCAAGATGAAAGCAACTGCTTACCTTCAAAAGTTTTAGCCTCAAACCTACAAGGAACATGGACTCATCCCATTCTCCATAAAGTACTGGAGGGAAAAAGGGAAGTTCTAAAATTCTCGTTATTATTTTCAACTACCCTGTACTATTTGCAATTATTCTGACCAAAGCAAATAGGTGTAAAGTGACATACAAACTGAAGTAATGTCATTGCATTGCTGTAAATAACTGTAAATAAAATGGAGGAAGCAGGAAGAATTAGATTCTGCTATTTTCTAAAACCAAATCATGGAACATTACTATTTATCTTTTATTTCTTCAAAATACCTTAATGAGAAATTCTGGGACTACTGCATCCATTAAATATTTGGAGAAAACATTTAAATTATAGTCCAAAAGGTACTTCCTATTTGCATGAAGAAATTATAACTCTGGTTGGCTACCTGCTGGAACCTGTGTTTCTTCTTCAGTCATATCCATACCTTCAAATTCTTCTTCACTAGTTGAATCTAAAGTATCTAAATCTAGAAGATGAAAATAGCAAATGCGTTAAGCAGGTTGTCTTGAATGATAGTTTTATTACAAAATCATTTTATTTCTTTTATTATAATTTTTTGTAGAAGGAATAGGGTTCTACAGTAGGGATCTGTGCTATTACATCTTCACATGGTAGTAAAGTGCCATTTAAAATGCACCAAACCACTCCTATACAAAATAAAACTCAGGTTTTGGGTAGATTCATTGTTTCTCTTCACCCACTCAACGGGCCCTTTGTTTAATGCCTCAATAGGTTCACAATACAGTTTTTTCACCGAAACAATTTGTTAGATGACAATCGTGTAGAGCAAAATATTTCTGAATAGCCCAATTCAGCAAAGAGCCCCTTGTGCTGCCCCAGAGAGGCAGTTTCCCAAGTTACTTCTATTACCTGTTACATGAACAAAAGAGATTGTAGCTCTGAATCCCCCAAAGGTCTCTGTTTCGTCAGAATGAAAGACAACCAGCATCACAGCAGAGGAGCTTAGAACAGGGGCTGGTAGCACAAATCCACAGGACTTTGCTAAAGATGAGAAAAGCAAAGGTTCCTGCAGATTAACATGTACTTTTTCCATCCCTATCTCTTTCCACAATGGGTACTCAATATTCTGTGTATTCCAGCTCTCACACAGGAGGGTAAAAAATAACTTATGCTCAAGAAGGGAGTAGAGATAAGTGGACTGAGGCTGAAGGACTGTTCCTGACGGTCTGTCCCTGTTGAGTAATTACCTCTTAAGAACAAAGAGACTCTTGCATTATTTCACAAGAGCCTATTGCAGCACTCACCCTCACAGGTTGCCATTACATACAGAACACACTGGAAACCTGATTTCCCCTTGTTGGTGTTTCAGCACTGGCATCTGCTAGTGCTAATCTAGGCACCAGCAGCAAGCAAGTGCTGAAATCAATTGAGAGGCAGGTCTTCCTCCCATTCACTGTGAGCCAGGGGAATCTTCAGCAAGGTGGCAAGAACCACATGAATGCTCATCTGGAGTGAAGACCAACAGGACTCTGAAGAGGAAACCTCTTGGGGGCTTTCTGTATCTGATCATTACTGTAAAACAAATCCCTGTGTTATGCCATTTTCTTCATTTACATTCACTCAGAACTGCATTTCATAGAGAATTTAAATAGACAAAACTGTTGTGTTCAATGTGGTTTTGCCTCTAAGTGGTACAGAAGCAGCAATACCTGGAAGCATTTCTCAAGGTACTGAAACTAGTACTTATCACATCACCCAAGACTCCAGAGGTGAAGTTGACTCTAGACTGTAGAACAGAGCTAGTGAAAGTTATAAAATAAATAGGTCATCCCCGAATTATATAAAAAAATCAAAAGTCAAACCAATTTCCTCCTCTTTTCCCACATCTTCATACACAGTCACAGCATCATAAGAGCAATCTTCACTCTCTTCAACTTCAAAAGACTGGTATGTAAGCTTTAAGCAAAAAATGAAAAAATGAACCTTGTTAAAATCACACAGAAAAAAATCAAAGGGTCTTTAGTATTCTCAGCAACTCCTTTGGGGTTTGGTTTCTGTGACATTCAGGCTTCTCACAGGTGATACATAGTATATTACATTTGCTAAAAGGACCAGTCATGATAAAATTTAAACCTAAAAATCCTATTTTACTATAACTCAAAGGAGAAATCAAAATCTAACTGGCTTTTGGAATGGAAAGGGATTTCTCTTCACTGCATCGAGCAACATTATTCAAGCTTATGTTGCTTGATCTTGCTTGTCCTTCACTGTGTAAGTTCTTGTTAACTCAATGGTGCCAACTTCCATTCTATAGACACAAGAAGGGCTCCTATTATACCTTGATTACATGGTCCTCTGGTGCACAGATAACCCACTGACACTCTGCCATGTTGCTGTAGTGCTCTGGATAGTGCATGCTTTGTAACACTCCTTCTTCAAACAGGACAGCTAAGGACACACAGCCAGAATCTTGAAATCCAGGGAAAAAAAAAAAAACAAACCACGGAGACACTGTGATTTCCTATTAAATCATTCACACACATTAAAAAAAAAAAATCCAGAAACTATTGTGGTGCTTTCACACAGCTGAGAAAGAAAACAGGACAAGAGCAGCAAGCCAAATCCTTCTGTCTGAAAAAAATGCAAAGAAAATTTTTAATCTTTTCCAAGGCAGAAGAGCAATTCAACCCATGACTACAGCATTCCCGTTTGGCTACGGGCAGTGCACCGCAGGCACAGGTACCCGTGTGGGGTGACAGAAGAGCAGAACACAGGCACGTCAGGAGAACATTTGCCAGCTTGCTTTGAAGCAGAAAGTGGAGCCATAAAACACAACCAGAGGACATGGACTGTGGGGTGGCAAGGCCCCTCAGAGGGGATTCCTCCCTACACTCTGCAAAGTGCTTTTCCAACTAGCTGCAAAAGCAGCAGAAACAGGAACAACAGGTGTCTGTCTGTAACTTGATTGTCCAGACACAGCAGATGGCCCTTGGGCCTGCTCCCTAATGACGGTGAACTGCTCTGCACAGCAAAACTGAAAGCAATTCTCCATAACTCGTATCTCAGTATTAGCTGTTTTCCCTCAGGGCCACTCCAGGAAAGCATGCTTGGGACTAGCAAAGCAGCTTTCATCTGGAAATTCTGCTCATTTAACTAATCTTATTAATCGAGTTTTAAAACATTCTGAAAGTAGGGAAGTAAATGAGATCTTATATAAAGTGGATGGAGAAGAGGCGAAGTTAAAGGCAGGCTTCTCTCAACAGTATGTATCCTGTCTTTTTCTGGCATCCCAGTTTCTCCACGTCGTCACACGGCAGCCCAACCACACTTCCCTTGTTCATACCATCATCCACGTAGAAATATCACAGGAACTTCCTCTGATTCTTCATTTTCTCACAAACATTTTTTTCAGGTGACCACCCTAGAGTGCAGACAGACTTACCAGGAAGAATATCTGGTGTAAGAGCTTTGTAGGTCATGGAAAAACCAGTTCCATAATCCTTGTTGTCAGAAACAAATTTTAGCCTTATACTATTGAAGCCAATCAAAATAGGTAACGGAGGATCCCCTCCACAGAATTTCCCTGAAATATATTAGAGAATGACTGTTTAACGTCTTTAGTCACTTGAGAAAACTTTTATGTACCATTTTTAGTACTTAACTGTAAAAATTACAGGATGAAAAGGAAATTGCCTATTCATTCTTCTACATTCCCTATCAATCCATTAGCCCAAAGAGACTCACACTATTAAAAATGGAAAATCTTTGACACCAGAAAGTTGTATGCTGACACGCTTCCCTACCAGACATTTTCTATTGTTTTCTCCTCCCACACTTTTTGTCTTTTATTTTAGATCATATGCCACAATATATTCATCATGAGAACATAAGTAAAACATAATCAACCGCCATGTCCTCGTTGGGCGTACTTGCTGTTAGAATTGAAGGGTGCCCTGATAGATTATTTCAAAGAATAAGGGGACAGCAACTCACCAACAAGTCTGTCATCTTTTGAATAGACTGATAAAGAATCATAGTCACAAAATGTTTCTGGCTCTATGTCAAAGTGGGAAAAATGAAGCAATATATAATTTCCTTCTGGTACAAACAGAGTCCATACACACAACCTGGAATAATAAATTAGTTTCTGTTCACAAAACTTCAGAAAAAAAAAAACAAAACAAAACAAACACATCTACACCAGTACAGTGAATAGTTGATAAAGAAAGACTGTGTTGTGTCTACTTACTGGTGATTTTGATAGAATTGTTTGGAACTTCCAGGAAAATTTAATTCTCCTTCACCGTCAGGAAGTTTGCCATCCCGAACGCTACAAAATGCTGCATTGTAGAGTTAAAACAAAACAGGAGGACTTAGGTTTGACTGTTAACTTAGGTTTGAATTATCTGTTCCACCAAGCTCAAACATCTAGAGAATATTATGAGAGTCAAGATTGCTCAGCTTGTTTCTGCTGGGTCTTCTCTCTTTAGTTTGGAATTGTGGTTAAGTCAGTTTTAAAACACATACCTGGAGAGCAAAAATAAAGCACTGCCAACATGCTACCATATTTTATTGTAAAAATGGCAGTTCTTGATTTTTACCTTAAAGAAACTATTTGTTAAATGACGATTTCAGTATAAATACTTTTCAGGGAGGAACAGTGCATACCTCAGGACATAAAGAAGTGTTCATTGCAGCCCATTTGTAACAACAGCATTAGCTATGTCACAGTGGAAGACTTTTGCAACAGTATAGAAGCGTACAAAAGACCAGAATGGGAGAAACAGAAGCTCTCCTCTCCAGATAAGTGTCGCTAGAAACACAATTACTACAAAAATCATCTCGTATTGCCTTTCCTTCTCCTTGCAAGTTAAGTCAGTAAGATATTTATCAACAACTCTGTATACAGAAACAAATTTAAGGAGTCATGTCCTTACAAGATTATTTTACTTGAAGCATCCTAGGAAGATCAGTAAAAAATTTCAAAGACACAGACAGCACTGAAATACCCAAATCTCACTGGCCACAGCAAGTCTGTACAAACTGACCATGTGCCCAAGCTTGTTTATCATCTGAGAAATCTCACTCTAGATTACAAAAATTAAAATTTCAAGATCTAGTTCACAAGAGATATGAGCCTGTACCTAAATGAATACCATCCAACAAGAATATACACATGGCAGCATTAAGTAACACTTCCATTTTAAACCGTGTTACATCAGGGTTGGATTTCATGGGGGCTTTTTTGGCATTTTATTCACAGAAACAGACACCAGACAAGTAGATAGATTTATCATAGACTGTGCAAAAGTACTTTTTTTTTTTTTTTTTTTTTTTTTTTTTTTTTTTACAAAATCAACAGCACTACCTTGATTTCACACATTGCTTGAGGTTCTGTTCTGTATTTTTTCCATTAATGTTATTTACATTTCAATATAAATACAGCTTTATATATGTAGCTCTTTTAAGGAAAATTCCTTTTTGAAGGAAGTACATCGGTAGAGAAGTACGACATATTTGTAAATATGCACAAATTTGTAAATACATACAAAGTATATATTTAAAAAATACATTTCAAAGTGCTTTGACGAGTCAAGCTTCTTCACATTTCTTCCTTCATAGATTATATATCAGACTATTTTACACGCTAACACAGGTAGAAGACACTGAAAAAATACTGTACTCACCCGTGGAACTTTTCATTTTCAGATCTAATAAAAGAGGGATAGGGAAGAGGGTGGAAAAAAAAAAAGGAATAAATTACTGTAGTTTCATATTCACAACGCAGACTTTATCTGTGTGAAATGACAATTTTATACAGGCAGCACTGAGGCAAATTCAAATGCTTCTTGGGGATATAGTGCTTACAATAGAGGTAGAATTAAAACAAAATTGCAACTTCAGGCAATGCTGCCTTTGGAAGAAACAACTCTGGAGTGGCCACTTGTAGAATTAATCATGCACTGATAGGCCAGTGCTCACGCTGAGCAGCACAGTACTCTGTTTCTATGTACTTTGTTGAATAAATACTATAGGTTTTCAGTTAAGGGCAGTAGAACCCAACTGCCAGCATCACATCAGCGACACAGAGACATTAAGCCTGACAGTGGTTACAGTTTTGCACCAGTGCAACAGGATAAAAGAACAAGCAAGCAAAACCCAGCACAAAGCAACTGAGAATTGTGTTTTCACTTTCCCTACCAAATCACTTTTTCTGTTCACTGGAGCCAACATACTTTAATTACCACAATAGCGAATCATATTTTTCTTCCTGATAATAAAATGGGCCAATTTTTAATAAAAAGACCTTGTATCTCTGTCTTTTTTTTTCTGTGCTGAAAAACTTAAATATATTTCAGAAGCTAAACTTTTTCAGTTTTCTCTGACATCATGAGGGTTTCTTTTTGCAATCACCAGTTAAAGCTGGCTTTAATAGGGAAGTTTTATTTCTTTTCATCTCACAATTTTTTCTCTTATTGGCTAGCAAAAACTCTTAGAACACCCCTCCCTTGGTTTTTCAGTTCTCTGCATAAATTTTAACACAATCTCTAATACCTAAAAAAAAAAAAAATATAGTCCAAACTGGAAGAAAATATTAATTTGGTTTCTTAATGCTACAGGTGAAGTTCACCCCAGACAGATTGTCATTTATATCTCCATGACTTTGGAAGTGACGGATAATTTTCACGCTGTTCCCCTGCACAGAGGACATATGTAGCCTTTTGGGCAGAGTAAGCAAAAAGCACTTCTGAGAACATGACCTTTCTCCATGTAGTCATGTGTCCGATCCAACACATTTTAGCTGAGAAAAATAACAAGTGACTTCGAAGAGGTGCACATGGAATTTCAGACACTTTCAACTGGTGAATTTCCACTTAAAACCAAAAATTTCAGATTAATCGGTTAGCTGGATAAAAGAACCATTCTTAAAGTTAAAAAAAAATATATATATACATACACAGATATAGTTCAAGTAGGAGGCAAAGTGGAAGAGAAGCAAACATTTATAATGCTCTCCACTTGTTTTTTACAACTGCCAATCAGTACCATATACTTAAAGGCATAGTGAAATGCTGGCGTGCTTTGCGAGGAAAACCAGGGAAAGCTAAGTGCTACATCTTGGAAAAGATAAAATTAAATGAATTTTTAGTATGAGACAGAAGAGTTATCAGAAGTGAGGGACAAATTACTATGGAGACTTAATACCAGCACTCATGTTCTCCTGAATCCAGGGAAGCACCGCACTGAGGTCTGTGAATATTCCTGGAGATCCTCTGTTGTAATGTTTCTTCTTCTCATTACTTATCCAGCCCCGAGCACACCCCATCCCCCAGGAGATTACACCAGCAAGAGTCCAGGCACCATGCTTACGCCGGCACAGAAGAGGGCCTCCTGAGTCTCCCTGTAAAAAACAAGCCCAAAACCCACAAGAGTGCGTAACATACCACTGAGCAAGCCTTAAAGAGTTTGTGGAGTTCTCTTTTGTGCCATACTAACAAACCTGCAACACAGGGGAACAGCAATTTAAAAAAAAAAAAAAAAAAAAAACCACACCAAACTGTGAAGACAGACCCTTTCTTTTTTATTGTGTAGTCAGGATTGTCAAGGGATGGAGAAGGAGAATAATTCCCTTATGAGTGCATTTCTGTTGTATTTTAGCATGTAAAAAGAGTGAGGAGGGGTTTTTTTTACCCCTATGACAAGGAAAAATCACTTAACCTTTTTCCTCCCTTTAACCTTAATCCAAGGCAACACTTTTTTACCTCCCTCCTCAGGATCTTAGCAACATTAACTAATGAATTCATCAAGCGTTCTGAAGTCAGAGAGCCCTAAGCATTATGGCACTGGAATACACTGCAAAATTGCTCTCAGGAATTTGTTGTACAACTCATAAAATAATTAAAATCGATGCACGTAATTAAGTGCAGTGCCCCATACAGAACCTATGAAAGAATTCACACATCAAAATACTCCAAGTATCACATTTTACAGTGTGTGTATTCATTCAGGCACACAGAGCATTGAGCTTCTGAGAAACACTTGTAAGTACACGAGCCCTCTGTTCCGCTGACCTGGCAGGCATCTTTTCCTCCATCTGGAAATCCAGCACACATTACGGTGTCACCATGGATGGGTTTCTTTAAAGTTGATAATGCTCTTGAACACTCCTTACTGTTTAAGATTGGTAGATTGACTTCATGTAAGACCTGAGGGAGTAGTCCATCTGAAATACACCCCAAAAAAAATTCTTCCTAAGAAATGCTGCAAGGTGAACTTAATGTTCACTGCTAATACACACACACAGAGTTGTAAACTTGATCCAAGCCATTTTATGGTTACATAAACATCCAGCTTTGTGTATAAGTGTTACAGATTTAAAAATGTTTCAAAACTGAAATACAGGTCTACATATTGTAGCGATGTATTTTGAGATAATTCACAGGCAGGCACAGAAACTAGCAGAGATCCCATTTTGAGATTACGATTCTTACAACCAGTTGATGTTTTATTCTGGTCTGTCTATGACCTGTGCAATCAAGCTCTTAGCTTCAGCAATAAGACACTGAGAACCCTGAATGCCAAAGAACAGTTTGTGTGGCTTACTCTCATTTAAACGGCCCCAACCACAAGCAGTGCAGATGTATCCTGCTTCAAACTTTTCACCTGGATTGGGAAGACATGCTGGCAAAACTGACGAACCTGCCACACATGGACATGAATTTTATTGATAAGTATTTGAAACAACAACAACAAGAAGCTTCCTTTCTCAGCTGTGGTTTTTTAACTAAAAAGTATTGTTATTTTTGTGGCATCTGAAAAAGTAATCTGGCATTTGACAATTTATCTGTGCCACCATTTCATAGTGGTTTTGAATAAAAAAAAAAAGTAAGTCAGGAGCACCACAAGCTTCAGCCCAGGTCTTGCCAATCAGCTTAAATTTAGCTGTTAGTATCATCCAAACTTCCATTAGAAAACGTAGTTGCTCACCTTTGCAGTGGCAAAGAAAGAGCAACCTAGTGACACAAACTGGAGCCTTTGAAAGAGAAAAGTGTACGAAACTCACTATTACCTAAAACTGATGTGAAGTAGCCTTTAGAAAACCTGACTGTAAGGCAAAGTTAGCGTATAGCTGGGCAATGACTGGCCCACGGGCCAGGAAATGCGGCATCAGCATCCCCCCCTCCCCTTCCAGCCCAAGATGGGCCATTCTGCCACTCCCAGAGACAATCCCATTCTCCATTCTGCAGTCTGCAGGGAGGGAAGAGAGGGCAAATAGAGGGGGTGTGAGTAAGGTACAGACAGCACTGCGGTACACTCTGCCCTCTGCTCTGCCTCTGACTAGCTTTACCATTCACCAGAGGCAGAAATCTCCACCTACACAGATAAAAAATAAACACACCTATTTGGTCAAATTTTGATCTCCTGCATCCAAAGAACAATACCTTTTTCTTCAAGGGAGTATTAAATCTGAAGAAGATCATTTAATTCAACTGATATCTTTTTCTGTCTTACCTCTGGTATTTTAAATCCTTCAGTTGCAAAATACTCTGGAAATTTTTAGTGGCATGATCTGACAGCTGTGCAATGGGTTTAAACTGAGTTTCAAGACTTTTCACAGCATCTGGAAGGAGCAAAGGCCTTACCTTCCCCACTGAAAAAGATCACAGATAACCATGGTCTTACTGAAGTTGAAGGCTCCATCCAGCTTCAGAAGGGCAATGTCATAGTTCATCGGCCTTCTGGGGTCAAAGTCTGGATGTTTAATGACATATTTAACAGGGAGTGTCTGCTCGCCAGTCTCCCTGATCCTTAAATCGTGCTCTCCTGCAGTGACACTCAAGTACTGGAGTAGGCTCCTGAAAAATAGAAAAATAAAAATTCAGCTACAGCATCTTCAACATGAAAGAAAAAAAATACAGTTGTTTTTAAACACCGAAGTTATTACTACTGATACCTAATACCTTTCATCTTCAGACTTCAGAGCACATAACATGTACTGTCAGCAAGAGCTGAGTATGCCCTGCAGCAGAAATCAGGAGATGAAAAGGACTGAGAAGAAAAATCATTTGGCCACACTTCTGACTGTGGTTTGGTGGTCCACTAAGGAACCAGGTCTTTAAAAATGTGTTTAAAAATCTTCAGTCACATCCCTTTTTGGAGGAGGGAAGATTTGGACATAATACAGAAAAATTAGGACCACTTCTCTAGCATCCTCAGTTTATACCTTAAAAACATAAGGAATCCTGCTTTAGGGCTCCTAGTACCAGATCAGATGTGCATCAAGGAAACACAAAAACAATCATTATAAACTTTTTATTCTGCTTCAAATTTATTCACTGAACCTGAAGAACTATTTTTGCTTCAGGAGGCTTTATGCCGATTTAGATATTGCCTGTCCTTCTGTAGTTAACACAAACATAAATCCGCAGTTATTGGCTAATTTGACCAAGATGTCATCACGAACAAGGGCAGATACAGATCAAATTTATAATGCCAGGTTATCCATTGGTATGAGATTCAGCATTAACTATAAGGGAATTAGAACCTCAGTGAAGCCACCACAGAATCAGAACTGAAGCCTTCTGTACAATGTCACAGATCCCTTTTTTTTTTGGCACTAAGGCTGAAAATCATCAGTGTACAAGAGGTTAGAACTATATCCATTCACCATTTAATTGCATATGCTCTGCCAGTTGTTAATGCTAAAAAAAAAAAAAAAAAGTTGCAGTCACCTGACAATTATAGTTTGGTACAGATTTTTAACCTACACTTCCAAAATCAGTCTCCACCAATCCCTGTCAGTTTATTTTATTCTTAATTATTTTTGAGATGTTCAAAGGTTTTGTTATTTCTCCCTTTCCATTAAAACACCAAAAATACTGGTTACAAATAAGAGGAGCACCTGTAAGCAGTTGCCACTAAAAGCTGTTAGAGCACACACACACATTTTCACAATCAATGTTTTGCTGCACCCGCAGCGTGCTCCTGAAATCCCACACCCATACCTGTCCAGGATGCAGTGAGCTGCCGTGACCACCCACTGAGCAGAAACAATGGTGCCTCCACAGAAATGCTTTTGCCTTCGTTTCAAGGAAACCTGCATCATATGAAGAAGGCACGTCAAATAAAGGAAATCTTTCTATCTGCTCTGACTGCATTTGAGGAAGAAAGGAGAGAGTACATGCAGGTACTCTCTGAAGATTCACATAGCTGAAGCGCATGCTGCATTTCGAGAAACACTTTCACGGCATTCTTACACTCCTTAAGTCTAAGGGTTCCTAAACCTTGCTGTTCTCCCCTCAGCTGTGACTTGGTACCTGGAGAGAAGCAGCCTACGTGTCATAAAACGCCAAGTCACTGAGGTATGCAGCACGCTGTGCACGTTGCTACGTATTTGAGCATTTTTCCTTTGCAGGTCCATGGGAGCACTGCAAATTCATGATTCCTGACAACAGTTGGGGACTGGGGGTGGCAACCTTCCATGCCTGATCTTTGAACAGTTTTACCCATGCCTCTTTCCAATAGGCTAACCTACAGACGCTCTTCCAGAAATAATGATGAACAAAATAAAAAAAATATAAGCAAAGGTTTATCAGGTAGCGGGACAGGTTCTGTTTCCTCTCTGCCTGCTTCACTGCTTTTCATAAAAGCAGGGTGGAGCTCAACAATACAAGTGTCAGTAAGCACAAAGTATACCTGTTTTATCCTTCTGTCATTTCTACAAAAAGTCAGGACTTTGTTCTGAAGATAAAACCACATTTGCTCGTGCAAACCTGCCATGGATGTGAGCCTTGTTTCACCTGGGTTCCCCCAACAATCCGGGTGAAAAGATTAAGGTAACTCCATGGTTTTGTCTCTTGAGCTTTCTGCCCGCACTTAGGATCTGAGGAGCAAAAGGGGAAAAAGAAGGAAGGATTCAGTCTGGATTTAAGTTATTCTACATTTTTAGTAACAGAATTGGAAGGCATAGCCTGGCACAAAGGTCAGCGCAGTCTCTCTACTATGACAGGAATCCCATCTTGTAATTCCTAATACAGGCTACCCAGACTAAGGCTGAATTGGGCTAACAAAAAGGCAAAGTAATTTATTTTCCAGAATTCTACAAACGAGCACTGCCCAGTTCAATTGTAGTGCACTTCCCACACTCAACAGTGGCCATGTTGGGTTTTTTTTGAAGCTGTATGAAAACCCAGTAGAGCCAAACACATCCCCAAGACATTTTACTACAAATTCTGTTAAACACCACATTGTGAGAAATTTAGCATCCATAAGTTGGAACATTTTATTGTTGTTCTGGCAGATCGGTGGCTGTATTCAAAGGATGGGGGACCAATACTTGTACACACTGTCTGGAAAATGTGGAATCCTCCAAACTATAAAATGCAGTTTACAACAACTACAAAAAGGGTTTTGCAACATCCTCAGGATTAGCATGGTTGATGCAAGGGATTACAGTGTCACAGTAATGCTGACACAATGCTTCTTACCCTAGCTTTTAAATAAAAAGGGCTTTATACAGAAATGATCCGGTTCGTTTATCTGATTTTTTTCAGTCTTTCCCAATTCTCACTGCACCCACCTTTTTCCCATGTGCAGTGATGCAGTGAGGAAAGGGGAAAGAGGAAACAGAGACAAAATTTTAAGAAATAAGATTTAGGTCATACCAAAAGGAATTTGGACTGGGGAAATGGGCAAAACTAAATAAAATAAAAAACTGGATTCACAAACTAAAACTTTCCTTTTTTTCTTTCCGCATTTAATAAGTCTATTTTCCTAATGTATGCAAGATTAGATTAGAAAGTTGCAAGTTAATATTTCTACCAATACTATACCAAACATCTGTATTTTGACAAATGCCAAAATCTTCTGCACCATGGCATTTGTAAGCCCAACAGATTCCTGACTGCTTCAGGACCAACGTTGTTCACTGTCTGGATGAGAGGTTTCTGTGTAAACTGCATCACATCCATCTGCCCGGCAGGACGCTGAAGCAGTGACTACTGTTCTAGAGAACACTCTGCTTTGGACGGCTTAAGCAAGTAAATTACTATGATGATTTAGATACTGCACCTGTGTTGACAGCCAAACCAGAGATTTTATAGTGAAAACAATCGATTTGCAGAACATCAGAAATTGAGCTATACATTTCCCCTTTTTACTACTGCAAATTTAAAATGGAAGCAAAATGGTTATGCAAACAGCCAAGATCTAATTTCCACTCCAGTTTGCTATAAATCAGTAAATCTTCATGAAGGAAACAGGAACAATTACAATCATTACTTGTTCCAGAAAAAGAATACTCTGGATTTTAAGACATAAGACAACACAAAGAGACTCACTGTATTTTGTTAGCAATTCACATGCTAAACCATGACCTTCATGAACTTGCTGCAAACCTGAGAGTATTCCATTTTATTTATTTAATTATAAATAATATTTAATGTTACTTGCTCTGAATCATCAAGGAATCAGACAAAAGTTTCATAAGAATTGCTCGTTAAAAGATAACAGTTACAGACTTAGACTGGAGCAAAAGCAGAGAATGAAAACTAGAGCAATTATCCTAATGCTACCTTGTGTCTAGGTCTAGGAGCTCTTAGGATCAAAAACTTAAGAGGGTGAAACCAGTGCAGCTTCTTTTTTTTTTTTTTTTTTTTTTTTTTTTAGCACTGACTCCCATGCTTGTCACTGCTTAAGAACAAATCCATTAGTACTGAGAAAACTGTTAAAGCTAGATGTGAAATTCTCATCCTACCTTTCTGGAGAGCGGATGGTACAGCATGAAGCTCTGTCATACAGACTATCCCCGTCAGGAATAACTTCAGCTTACTGGGGGCAACGTGCATCTTGGGGTGCTAAATGACTGCGTGAAAACAAGGAGAGTTTTTATAGGGAAAAAGAAACCCAAATACTACACTGCAGGAGAACAGCAACTAATTGAAGTAGAAGTTACTCATTAATCCAGCCATAAAGAACTTACCCGCACAAGTAAGTTTTCCACATTTAATGGAGCATGATTTTTTCCTACACCATTACTGAAGTCTTTGCTGTAAAATACTAGCTAAAATCCTCTCTAAAACTACTTTTTCCAGGCAAAATGACAAAATAATGTTAACATCGCATGTTTTGCTAGCAACACGTGCCCAGGCTGATCTACACATTCAAGTAGAACACACACGAACAGACTGTCAATTGCTATTTGCCTCTACAATTTCGACAGCTTTTGAAGAGGCAATACCTTCCATTTCCTACACGCTTTATATTTAGACTATTTTACAGACCTGAAAAGCATACCAAAGGTTTATGTTGGCAGCATGCTCAGTGTTGTACAAGACAAAGATTGCTCTCCACATCAAAGTGTCATTTTTTCCAAAAGAACAGTTGTTTACATCCCATTTCTGATAGGGAACTAAGGAGGATGGGGCTCCGCTTTTTAAAAATAATTCAGTAGTGCTGCAATGCCAGTTCCCAGTCACTTTGAAGGCTAAGCTCCACTTGTAATAGCTATTTAAGTACAAGACTATTCAAATCCTAAATAAGGAACACATCAGCAGATAGATTAAAAGATCTCACAGAACAGAAAGCATAAGTTCAATTACCCTGACAATTCACTAGTTAAGACTTTCATCTCATCAGTTTTAGCGAGTATTGCCTGACTTGGAAATGACTGAACAAAGTGGTAAATACAACTAAAATACTATCTGAACTATCACAAATTCATATTAAATATATAAGCACCAAATAAGACATTAGAATCATCAAGGGAAGCAACAGCTGTACTCTGGATGACAGAAGACACTCATCTGTAACAGAAAGGGCAAGGGATATTTGTACCTACAAACAAAGAAATATTTACACAAGACAGGGAAAAAAAGACTGTTAAGTGATTGAGATCCTCAGCTTCCCCTCTCTTTGTAAAAATGTTGCAATATTTCCACCTCAAACACTGCCACAAAACCCATTATTTTCACAAAGGAAATTCATTAAGCTTTAAAAACATGGTGCAAACCATACATGCATGCTAATACAGATTTCAGTCTTGAACACCTCCATAGTCATAACTTACCAAAACCGTATTTTTCAAGATGCCAACAGGTAAATGCAAAATATATATACTTTTAAAGTAAGTTGCAACAGTAATTAAACAGTTTACCTTTTTGTGGTTACCACCACAATGGACGAGACTTATATTTTTTAAATTCTGTTCTGGCTCCCGAAGAAAACAATTTAGCCCCAGTCTACTGAATATGTTTGATTATTTGGCCAAGGATTTCACAATACCCCCCAGATGCACCATCAGTCAACACCCCAAAAATCATTTCTGTATTTATTCAATTCTAGGGTTTTGTTGTTCTTTTCCTCTGCTGCCAGCTTTTATTCTGAATATGCAATTTCATAACAAACAACTGAATACAAACCCTGTCCTAGAAACGCTGAGTTGCAGTTGGTTTTTCTGTTATAAATATATAGAACTTCTTAAAACTGCAGTTTTCCTACTGGTCCTGTGGAGATCCTGAATTCTGCAGCTTCTGAAACCTGTATCACCAGTATCATTCCAGGTCTAATTCAAAAATTTCGAAGGCTGCTTTCCTTCATTAATTCACTTGCACTTTGCAGGGACAAAACAAAAATCAGTTCCAAGTACAGCAGAGCTCCCTGATCACCCACCACAGTGACATCCTTTGGAATGTTGCCATCCAACAGGATGATATAAAACCAAGAAAACACAACCTCTGCAGTTATAAGCGATGCTGTGCAAACTACATCTGTCACATTAGCAATGAGAAACAGAAACATCCGGCCCAATTGCAAAGAGAGAAACAATCAGCCCATTTCAAATTTATGACAGAGAGGCAACACTTACTGTGCAGCAGCCAAAGAGGTCAGAATGAAAAAGCATAGAAGGGCACGTTCTGTACAACCTGCTCCTTATCTGGGATGGCAAAACTGAAGTGCAGGCTTTCTTGTCCTACTATTCTTTGTTCTCCTCTTTTGCTAACTATTTATCTTTCTCCTGAAGCTGTTATCTTTATGCTGTATGCAGACAGAGGCACTAATGACTTTACCTACTTCCCCCCCTGGATAGCTGCTACTGCACATAAAACCCGTGGCTTTGGCAGGCAGCACTGCCAGCATCATTCCTCAAAGGCAGGCAAAGGTCAGATCTTACGGACTTGATCTCCATCCATGCATTTGCTCTGAACCTCCATGCAGAGCTGGCTTTGTACCCTGTTGGCGTCCTGTACCTTTGTGGTAAGAAAAACAAAGCCATTAAATCACTAACTGTCCAAAATGGCCTGATCTGTGTTTTAGCAGATAGAGACAGTCCCTAACCCCAAAATGAGTGAGTCTGGCCTGCCCCTTTGTTTGCTGTGCACTCAGAGAATAAAATGTTTGTAAATCAAAGTATGCTTGATGCTGTAGAAATGTATATAGCTGCTCCTTCTGATGAGGCTATTAAAAAATAAACACGCACACAAATCAGTTTAAGACAAAGAGAAAGCAAAGAACATAGATAACACTGATCATCAGAACTTTACAGAATGGTTGCTCAGTTCTTCTGGTTTTGAGGGGGTTTTAACGGGGGTTGAGGGCTGGAGGGAAGGAGCGCAGGCCGCTTTTCAGTGAGGGTTAGTGGACCACTGAGATGGCCAGACTGCACACATGAAAAACCACTTTCTGTTCTTGATACAAAAGTTGCTTCGTGTTGCTCCTCCCATCCAGGCAGGAAGGAAGGTGGAAAACTTACTCACCTAGTGACAATGTGAAGTTTAAGAGAAGAGGGAATGAGGAGTGAAAGACCGAGGGGAAGGAGGGTAAAACAAGCAGCAAACTCTGGTTAGTAGTTAACCTATTAGAAGATGAGTAGAAGAGACACTCTTTAAATTAGACTGTTCTGTGTTGGGTTTGGTCATGGGTTTGTTTTTTTTTTTTTTTTTTTTTTTTTTTTTTTTTTTTTTTTTAAACACAATGAGCTATGCTTTCAAGGGTCACTGATCACATCCGAACAGTTTGCAAGGTCCCTGCTGGAAAACCCATTAGCTCAATAAAATGAACAGTTTCATATTTTAAACAAGATATAATATCTTTAAATACTAAGTTTCTTAAATCTTATCATTCATGTACTACATTTACAAATAAATGTATTTGTTATTGCAGTTATTAACTGAAAGCAGATTTAGTTTTAATAGGGATTAAATGTACTTGTTTGCTAGTTGTGCATGAATTTTCATTTTCCAACAAACTTATTTTTCACCAGCTTTAGCCTACAGTCATTCAAGGTACTTGATTCAAATTACGCTCAAGTTTGATGTAACAAAAAAAAATCAAGTTTCACTCCCAAGATAAGCCTATTATTGTCTACCATTTCCCTGAAATGAAAGAAGACATTAAGATGCATATAAAATACTGAACAGCACCAATTTTAGTATGTTTAAAACACCACCACCACACATACTCGCTTTTTTCAGCCAAAGCCTTCATGTTACTTCAAAGATCGACACATTGAAAAGCTGAGGGAATTACCACCTTGAAACTCTCAATTCCTAGAATCAAAACATTATACACCTCAACTCACAAATATGTTTTTCCCTTTCCCTCTCTAAAATATAGTCTCATCTCAGAGCACAACCTTGCTGTTCTTCCCCGTTATGCCTTCAGCTGGGATTCATATACCTTTTTAGACCAGCAGAGATCATTGATAAATTCACTTGACCTCCTGCAAAAGACAAACCACAGAACTTCACCTCAACATTCCCATATGAATCCTAGTTAAGCTAGTTTTATTGTTTAGGATTATAGCTAGGTTTGGGTAAACACTGTAAAAAAAGATCTGCAAGCTAAAATTTTGTAGCAATAATGCTCACAATACTATGCCTCTTTCTGAAAAATGAAGATAGCCATGATTTTTCTGTCGCCAGGATTTTTTTGAGGAAGCAAAACGAAGCCTGAAAATTAATCAAATAAATATTTATTAAAAGGTCAGAGACAAAAGTTTAAAGCCAGCCGCACTTTGAACCTATTTAATTTCCATCTATTATTAAAAGCAGTGCTGATGATTGGTTGCTACTATACCAAGGACAAACAGTAACTGTTGAAAACACACATGGCAAATGCTTCACAGTGAGCCAAAAACCGGATGTATGTTCCCACAGTGCTTGTAGGTTCAAAACAGCTTTAAACCAACCCAGGTTTAGGCTGATACCAAGAGCACGTGTGCCCCATCTCCCACAAAAGTCCCTTTTGCTCCCGTTCCCCCTAGGCTAGCCGCAGTTATGGTCAGGCTGTGTGGAGAGCTGAATACGCTTTTTTTTCATAACTGGATTTGCTTTTATAGCTGGATTGGTTTTTTGATCAAAGCTGTTACTCAAAAATCGAATGCTAGTGTCAATGTGAAGGAGAAGGAATGAATGCATGCACTAGCATGCATGTTGATTACAGTCTCGACTTACTCTAAAACTCACTCTGGTTGAAGTTTCACGGTTGCTTTAGAAATCTGAAATTGTATTCCCCTAAAAAAGACCCAGAGTTTTCAGTTCTGTCCCAAGCTTTGTTACAACCTCCTATCTAGTTCTGGTTAGTAAACGTGTTTCAGCCAAACATTCTGCAATATTTAAGTACCAACTATCACACTCTGGGGATTACGAAGTCCCTTTTCTTAGGGCGTGAAGACCCCTAAAAGGGCAAAGTATCTTTATAGACCTTTAGCAGCAGAGTTAAGCATGAAGTTAAACAGTACAGTCACCTAGTGACTCCATAGTTCAAACAGGAAAGTTGCTACCACCCCTGCACAACTTACGTCCACTCCACATCCTCGCAAGTATTAGTCAGCCTAATATATCGGATTCCCTTGGATGCAGGCTGCTTTCTGAGACTTTGTGCTTTTAAGATTTCCTCCCCCGCTACCACTGCATTCCCATTCCAGCCCTCCACATAACAGAAAGGGGCCAGTGTTCTTCCCTCACAGAGACATTTAGTTATGTTTTATTGCTTCTAATTAACTAAAGTAAGGACTCTGAGGAAGCAGTAAAACAAGAAAGGTTGGCTTTTAATAATGTTTTTACTTCAACTGGCTATATGCTCCTAAATTCTTCAGTTGACCTGTCAGGGCACTGAACAAAGTGTACAATAGCAAGAATGTTCAAAAGAGTACTTGGTGAAGTAAGAACCCACAGAACCCCCCCCAAAGACACTGTTTCCTAGAACGTTTGGTCTTTAATTCAGGATTTTGGATATGTATCAAGATCTATTTGAGTCTCCTGCACAAAAAAAATAAAAAGAGGAGCACAACTTTAGAGGAAAGGCACTAAGCTCTTTTGCATTATGCAGAGGGCAGTCGTTGCTGTACTAGCTAAAAGTAACTGGTAACCAAGAAGTAAAAGAAACATCTACTGGCTTTTTTCCATTTTTCACAACAGCTCCATTTTTCCTGCTTTCAGAGCTCACCAGCACGTGAGAATTGTATACACGGGCTCAGTCACTTGCATCTGCAATGTAATGCTATGACATACATTCTCCTTCTGTAGTTAAGTTTTCCTATGGACAGAGATTTTACCTTTCAAAGTAAACAAGACCACAACCAAACAAGATGAACAATGTCAACAAATGCAAAAACACTGCAAGCTATGAAAAGGACAATGTGTTAAGATATAGGCCAAAGCTTCTCCTGGATAGAGACCAGCCTTACATCTCCAGGATAACTGAGTAATTGGGAAAGGACAAATGAAGGAAGAGAAAGGGAACAAAGTTGTGCTTAGCTCAAGTATTTGGCCTGAATATCTCAAAATGCTTTTTAAGGAAAGATTGATACTAACGCTTTTCAGCTAAGGAAAATCTAGCATATGGATTAAGCAAATCAGTGACAGTCAGAAGTGTATGCTCGTTGCTTAGCTCCCAAACATACAGCATCCCCTCGGGAATGTTTTACTGCTAATGAAATGCAGAGTCTTTAGCACAGTGGCAGCTCCTCGGTGTAAACGTAAGCAAAAAATGGAGGAACACTAAAGCCTTAAATTTGTGTAACTGTACTATTTTATGCTAACATACTAGCGATTCCTGGCTTTGCTCTGCAGGTATCTAGGCCCTATGCTTAGCACACGCTCACATCCAGAAGAATAAAGCCTGAAACGCAATGAACCTGAGCTCACAAGGCGTTGTACCACAGAGAAGTTATGATGAGCACAAAGGGGTGAGGTCCTGGCCCTCCTCACTCAGCAGGCACCTCAGCGATGTCAGATGCAAGGCGCTGGAGAACAGGCCCTCCACTGCTGCCAGCCAGCTCTCAGCTGTTCCACACTGCTTCGGGCAGAGTCCACCCGTCCCTCCCGCTACAGGCACTGCGTGTGTGGAGGAGAGCCCTGAGGATGCCTCACACAGCCAACTGCTGCAAGACAAGCACGCCAATTAACAAGCACATTTTTACATCATACCACAGTTCCACAAGGACACCTGAAATGATGCTAGTGCAATCTGCCATGATTTGGCTGAACAAACGTTCACCAAACAGGCCTTGTAGATTAGGAGACAATATTTTTTCCCCAAGAATGTAATTTCATCTCTTGGCATGACTGATGATAAAGAATAGAATGCTTTCCAGTGTAACTAGTTGAGCTACTTCAAAAAATTATACACACCTATTAAGATTTATCATTTTTCCCTCACCATCCTTTTGATAAGAATCATTCTGATAAGTTTATACTGACCATCTCATAGGAATATATCTCCAGCTCACCTACACATGTATCAGCCCGTGCTTTGCTTAATGCTTCTCTCACCTTTGGGCTGATACTAGGAAGTCATAGCTGGACACGCTAGATTTTCTAGATCTAAACATCCATCCTGATTAAGCATTTCTATGATGGCTTTTTGTCATAAAACACAAACAACTCCTTCACGTAAGAGCTGACATCAGGAACCACATTTGGTATGGCCTTTTGATGACTGTGTTATTTTTTTTTACCTGACACTATAAATGTATATACCGGTAAGTGACAGATGCAACATCAAGTAGGAGAAGGGGCCACACAACCTCTTCTCTGTCATCAGCGTGAAACAATACAAGTGAGATTACAGTGCTGACCTGTCTGTCTCCCCTCCCCAGCTTTGGGTACTATTGCCCCTGATACACACTTGCCAGCAAGCTCTGATTATATATTATCTTCCAACAAGGTTCAAAACATCCTAACAGACAAAGGGATAAAAGGAGAATTTGTCTGCTACATAAAGACATTCATAATAATTACATCACATCAACTGCATGTGTCTTATTAAAAATTATGCACATGGTCCACAATAAATCCAGCACATTACTTGATTTTTTGAGAGCACAGTGAATACATTTTAATGTCTGATTTTAACATGGGAGAAACATTTACAGTATTACAGCGCTTAAAGAATATGCTCAAAATACATAAATACACTCTCTCAAACAGTGGCGAGATGAATTCTTGCATGCTTTTTCAGAAATATATTGGATATAAAAAAGTATTATGTGAGCATGGCTATGCTGGCAGTAGTGTCTGTACTTCACATCCCCCCAAGACGATGACAGGACAGCACTCCAGGTGCCTGCTAAATTCACCACTGGAAGTCCAAAACTCTCGGTATCATTGCACAGCCTGCAACAGCCTGTACCCGCACAGAGGGTACCACAAGGAGATGGAACTGAGTCCAAATGGTAGACAATCAGAGATGAATTTGTCAAACTAGCTTAAAAATCCAGGAAAAGGAAGTCCAATAGGAATCCATGTGTTTGCTTTGATCAGTCAGCAGAGACCAGCTTCCACTGTTCCAGAAAACTGGCACATAACCACAGTCTGTTTGCTCTTGGCCAGGCTTGGTCTCCATGACTAAATAACTTCTCTTCAGGACCCAGGGGAAAATGCAGTCAGCGTAGGGAGAATCAGAGAGCAGATTCACAGCCCTCGGTCTGCTGGTTTAGACTGAAAGGTCAAGCCAGAAAAGAGGAGAGAACAGTGACAAAGTAGCATGCTCATGAAGCTGTTTATATTGTGCCAGAACTGTAGAAAAGTGAATCTAAAAAATCTTTGGGGGATACTTTCCAGGCTGAAATCTGGGTAGTGGGTTTTGGGTTTGTGAAAGACTCAAGATCCACAGTCCTCACTTTTAAACGTGAAAATAGAGACAGAGAGAAAAGGAGAGCCCGTGAGGAAGACTGTAACAATGTTAAAAACAGAACCTGTCTTCTGTCTACAATCTCATGCTACCAGAGTCATGTAAGAGTGCAGAAAGCACAAGCAAAGTCAGCCCAAGCCCTTCAGAGAGATGGGGAAAGCTAAACCCAACAGGATTACTGAAAGATGATGGGATGTTTCCTTTATTTATAATTAAAATACAGCCAGTCAACTGCATTCATATTTATTCTTCTAGCTGCCCCACATTAATATGGAAACAGTAATCTTCATTGAAACTAAAGTAGGACGTGTTGTGTTCTGTTTTCAGCTCTGCCATAAGATGGCAGAGCAGCACCATTTCTGTCATGGAGGTAGTTGATGTACATCTGGTAGTTTGATATTGCCCGGTAAACATGCAGCCATGCAAGTAGCTGTAGAATTAAAAATCAATTGTTTCCCCTCTTGTACCACAAAACAAACCTCATTCAAACCCAGTGAGATATCTAAAGTCGTATCAGAAAACTGAGTTAATAATCCTCTTGAGGATTTTGCAGAAATAAATTTTAAACTGCTGTTATAATTGCGGAGAAGGCTTAAGAAAAACCAAGAAATTAGCAATGCTATCTAATCATAGTAAAGAACCACATTATGAATAACGGCATCACACGGTTGGCACAGATCTTGCTGCATGATTTCTGCATGGCTTTTCCAGTTTTATATCTCACTCTCCATGGTGCATGTACAAGGGACAGTAAACTTAAGTAGGATCCATCCTAGTACAGGTACATGCATTGATACAAAGTTATCTGGGTTTAAGCTTCAGGTAGCTTGGAATTCAAGCTGAATAAATATCCCTATTTTCTCACTTTTGTAACTAGGCTCCTGCTGCCAAGCAGCAAAGACTTAGCCAGCAGCTTCTATCAATGCAACCGCCTCCAGTATCTTCTGCCACGGAGGACTCGCTGCTTAGGTGTTACAGCCAGCAATGAAAGCACTAGTCCTCTCCTTTAGGGGAAGATGCAGCATACGTTGTGCTACAGTAAGACGCACATAGTAGGATGAAAGTAGAAAACTTTTCTGTTGAAACTGTGGGGATTCCCCATCTCTGCCATGGCAGATGTAGCTCTGAATACCGAGTAGGAAATGAGAAGTGTGCCTCACAAAATATTCGCACCTTGAATGTGCAAACACAAGTGAAGTCTTCGCAAAAATGACCATGGCAAGGAGAAGAGGCATAAAGAACCCAAGTGAAAAAGCTAAATAATAGAGCTACTAAAAAAGCAACATTGTTTTACTTAAGTAATGTGATGGTGCATACTGAGGAGACATGGATGCGCAGCCATTCCATCACGTCTGCTTTGGAAGGGATTCCAACTGTCTCAGCAAGATTTGGCAAAGTTGATAGAGCTTGAGGGTTTAGATTACTACTATCACATCTCCAATGACAGGCCAGAGCAAGCTCCAAGCAGCATGCTGCAACAAAATTATCATGGAAGAGTCTTAATAGTTTAAGAAAATTAAAGTAGTTCCAGGGCCAATGTGAAACTTCAGTAGGGAGAAAACTGAACTACGCACAGGTCAGTTCTCCTGCAGCAACTCAGTCAAAAACTGGAGGCCTTTAACGAACATCACAGAACACTACAGGAACCACATTGTGCTCAAAGAGACAGGAAGCGGCTTTTACCTTTCATCAGCAGATGCATGATATTCCACACAATCAGCGTTAATTAAAGCTGCTCAATTCTTTCCACTCAGGACAACCGCAATACAGTCCACCTAAGCTAAGCAGGCAAGTTTTACTGTCAGCCCTCTTTCTTCAAGAGACAGTTATTTCTAACCTAGTGGTAACGTGGCACTAGGAGACTGGTCAGTGGCTCAAAGCCATGTGAATTCAACAAATACAGGCATAGTGTTAATTAAAACAAACAGGCTTTATTCTTGAGTTGGTGTAAACAGGAGACAGAACAAAACCACCTATAAATTCTGTAAATGCTTGACTTAAGATTTCATTGTCATGGAGGTCGGCCACACAGTTGTGAGCAGTGCTGTGCTGATCATGCAAGATCTCTGGCCAGTTTTGAAAAAAAAAAAAACAACACCCCACCCAAAAAAACCCAAACTCCAAACTAGACAGCAAATACTAACTCCCTACAGAAAGACAGCTGAAACACACTGAATAGCAGTGTTTCTTTCATAACTTTGTGCACAATGCAACCCTTTTTATGTAGGAAAGTGCCATGTCAAGCTCTCAGAACACTGCAGTTCACAAATACTGCAGAATACTGCAGTTTTGTGCCACTCTGTGCTAGTTTATACTGACCGGGTACACATCACTTGCTGCACTGTTCCTTGCCCTAATGTAATATGCATAGGGGTGCATCACTAATTCATGATGCAGGAACTCTCAACCTCCTCTAAAGCAAAGGTCAGGGGTAAACTGCAGTTTTCGGTATCCTTTCATGCAAAAAAAGCCCCAACATAGAAAACCTGAGTGGTACACAAGTGCATGGGCAGATGGATGAAATGAAGTGGGGTAGGATAAATAAATCTGCAACACAAGCACATCGAAGTTCAGTGAGGCACATCTTAACCTGCTGAGCAACCTAGCAAAAAAAAAAACCAAACCCACCAAAAACAAAACCCAAAAAGGGCATTTCAGGGTACTGAAATATGTATGGTGTTGAGCAGGAGCCATACCAGGGCTGCAGACTAAAGCCAGCCAGTGGAAGTGCTACCACTGACATCCAGGAGGATCTCTCCACCAGGCAACTCTTTCAGTTCAGCAGCTCCTGCACCTTTTGTATGCTTTTCTCCACCTCGAAGAGCCGCTTTCTTGGTGCACTGTATTGCTACCTGCGATGCGAGAGGTCCTCCATGGGCCTGGTATAGTCTTTGGAATCCTGAACTGTTCCCAGGTAGCAAGAAAGCAAACCAAAAGGTTTCTGCAGCTCTCAGTTTGCGGGAAGGATGCCAGATTTAGGATGATGAAAAGTTAATAATTCAAGTAGTCTCTAATTTTGTTATTGTTAAGGCAGGAAAGAATCACGCAAGAAACTTGTGGTTACTTAATAGGTGTGTTCAGTGCAAGTCATTTTTCAAACACCAGATAAATGAAGAGTTTAACACTGCAGTGCCACAAAGCCATCCTACGGACCAGGATTCAGCAACGAGCACAAGAGGCTTCTGGTTACAGTCCAATTTTCCGTGTTTTCACAGACTTTATCACTTGTGAGCTGTGTTTAGCCAAGTTTTTCCTACGTCCTAGATTAAGTTAAAAATAAAATTAACACGCACAAAGCAAGCGTCTAGACTTCGTAATTGTGGAAAAACCCTGACAACAGAATTGGGCTTAAAACTTCTTAAAATTCTTTTTTTTTTTTTTCCAGTTACATTCACTCGTTCCTCACTCTGAAATATCTGGTTTACTGTACAAAATTCTATTACTGATACAATTAAACAGAACCAGAATTTCGTCTCTCAATTACCATTGCGTAAGTGGCCACTGCAAAGGTCAGAATGGCAAAATGGCTAAATTCATCTAAAAACAGAGGGGAAAAAAAACCCCACCAGTATCAGTCCAGAACCTCTGAAATGCCACTCTTCTGTTGCACATTCTACACGTTTCTGACCATTTGGACACCCAGAAACTTCAATATGGAAAACTCCCCAGTTCAGCTGAGGCTAATAATCTTGACTTCTTGTCAGAAAAACTGACGCCAGAGGAAGCTCCATTTTGCCAAACTTCCAGAACTGGCCAAACTGGCACCCAAACTTCCCAGCAAGCACCGTAGTCTTTGCTAGTGTTAAGCTCTCTACTATATCTTATAATTCTTGAAGTAAAAAAACGCTGCTTTTGGGATTAAAGTTAGTTGGGTATCAAATCAGCTGCTGCAGTGTAGTTTTAATCGGACAACCTCAAACATCATCTGAGCTGGGTTCTTTGCCTATTTATTTTTCCGGAAAATTCTCTTTAATCAGAACACTCCTCTTCCTCAACAAAATGTTAAGTGTGTGTGCGTGTGTGCACGAGAATCCCTGGAATGAGCTGGTTTTGCCATGCAAAGTATCCTTGATGCAATATTTATTTCAAACCTCCCCAGAAGACTCACTTCACTACGTTTGTGCTCCTGCAGTTGAAATCGATGGCAGCAAAATCAGGCCTGGCCTGTTTGCCAAGTTCCACTCTGAAGGGCTTCAGGCTGCAGACAGAAAGTTTACTATGGAAACACCAACAGTCTCCTAACAACAGGGGCTCTGAGCAATGCTGCAGGAATGTGAACAACTTGGAGCTGATCATCAGAATTTCCTCTATTTCCTATCTCTGCAGGCAGAGCACTCAGCGCGGCACCAGCAGTGACAGCCTGCAGTATTACCATGTAACAAGAGAGAGAAATAGGTGTGTGAAACAAAAGATTAAATAAATCTCAAGGCATCTAACCACAAGTGAAGTTAGACGACAGGCTAGCAGCAGCCCCTGCAGTGGTAACGCTGTATTTGTCAGAAGGCACAACGAAGTTTTCAAAACTAGAGCACACAATCATTGCCGCCGACATGCACCCAATCTATCGCTGCTTACCTAACAGTCTGTGAGCAACAACAGTCCTTTGTATGATCCCCGTTTTAAAACCTCCTCTTTTGGCTTGCTCGCTCTAGTCAAATGAATTGTCAGTCCATAGACTCGCTGAAGCAACAGCATCTGCAATATCATTAATAATGGTGTATCAGCACTTCCACTCAATCACTGCTTAGCTGTGCATTGAAGTTTGCTCTAAAAATTAGAACACAGCTCCTACAGAACTGTAGAAAAAACTAAAATGATTTTCCCCCCCCTCAAATGTGTGCAGTTACAAGCTCCCAGGTTGTTTTTATTAACTGGCAGGAGGAAAGGGCCTTTCATGGAATGCACCTGAACTTGCTTCTCTTCTTTCACCTTTCCATTTATTGCTACCTGCTCAAGCATGTGCAGAGTATTTTTAAGGCTCTGATACCATCTCTCTGCAAGTTCATTTACCAGTTGTCAAGCTTTCAAACCCAAGGGTAAACAAACTAGAGCCTACCCATCTTAACGCAGTCATCAAAACAGTTCTTATAACAAGGTTTTTACTTTTTCAGTCTCTTGATTAATATTTTCTATTCAAAAATCAATTGTTCTGGAGAAGAACTTGGTAAAAATACATGCACCAGCTTCTCTATGTGCAGTAATTAACAGCACAAGTAGAACTGTAAGGCTCTGCACACTGCATTGACCAACTAGAGATGAAAAACCAATCTGTTCTGTCAAGCAGAGAAAATCCTCTCGTACACCTTGACCTGCAAGCATTGGAGCTTTTGCTACAAAGACTGACACTGAAAAGCCATTCATACATTTGTGTACGTACATGTGCCTGTACAGTTTACACAAATAAGCAAATCGTGTAATTTAGAGGATGATATTTATTTGGAAATAGGTATGTTTGGGGTAGCATTTTACACTTCTATTCACTGACATGGAAAATGTTTAATTCTATTACAGTTAGAACTGTCTGCCTAAATATCACAATACAGCTGGTGCACACAGCTCAGCACAAATCAGCAAAAGGCCAGAAGTTCAGCAGCAAGGAAGACTTCGAGCCTTCATCAATCGACCACCGCCACATTTTACAGAGCACGTGGGGTTGGGGCAGGGAACTATGTAAATGATTTCTGGGAAACCATTTGAATATGCCTGCCTTACTGGGAAAACTATGTTACTGCCTATATGGCCTGAGGGCTTTTAACTCTTGTGTGTGTGCCTTAGGGGGAGAGATCCCACACCCCCCGGCACGGTAATAAAGGAATACCTGCGTAATAACTCAGGTTATTGAGTTTTCACTATGTCGGTCTGCACACTGTTAAATTGATTTGAAAAGTACTGACTGTATAGATTATTTACTTCAGTACTTTTTAAAACACTATTTTGGTAGACACAGCACCACTTACAGTCTCCTGAGGCAAGCCTATTTCCTAAAGAAGTTAGCTGCCAGGTAAGAGAGATCTGGGCTCTGCATTTCTTAGCTTCCAACAAAGAACTAATCTTCAGTCATTATTTTCTAAAGAAAAAGAGGTGAAAGAACAGGAGTGTCAGGAAATCTGCTATGCTAGTGTTACAGTCTGAGCACATAAAGAGAGTAATTGTGCATCACTTCTCCAGAACACTGAATATTGCTTTTCTAGTCAGCTTACTAATGCACACAGTTCAGAATGTTAGTGCAGTTATCTAAGCACAGCTTACCAACTAACATCACATGTATTCAAATGACTTTAGCTCCAAAACAACCCAGACAGTGGCCAGGAGTCTGTTGTTCAAAACCTGCAACACAATCAACATTTAAGGTACAACCTTCGTACCTTTTATCTTTCCTCAGATACTTCGTTTTGGCAGAACAGCCTGAGACACACATCATCCTACACCAATTTTACCAATAAGCTATAACCAATCCCTGCAGGAGCAAAAATCAGTGTTTGTAGTAACTTAGTAATGAGTGTTCACTTCCAAAACAATCTCTAAAGTGGTTATACTTTCCATCCCAAAGAAAAGGACGATGGCAGAAATATTTGAAGAGCAGCAATTAATCATCCACCTTCCATTTTAAACTTTCACTTTCCACTTCTATTTCAGACAGGTGCAAATACTACCACATGCTATACAAGTTTTACTTAATCCAGTTTCCCATTTCTTTCACGCACATGCTCTTCTTGCTTTCAAAAGCTAGCAGGGCAGAAGGCTTTAGACACATCCTGAGAAGTAATTTCTGCAGTAAGGATGAAGTGTTTCTTCCCATTTTCCACATCTTACGTCAAGACACTGGTGACAACCCATGCTCCCCCACTTCAGTTTTGGTGCCCCCGATAAATCATGAACTTGTCAAAACTATTAACATTTTAGCATCTATTGTTGGTTTATATTTCAAAAGCCTCTTTCAGAAGCTCACCAGCGGACACAAACTTAAGAGTATTTAATTCTATAGCACAGCATCAGTTGGCAGCCCCGAAGAATTTCCAGCCTAGCTTCAGGTCTTCTCCTCAGACCAAACAGTGCTCTTTCATCCACCCAGCATGAAGACCACAGCATCAACGCAGCAGAGGACTTAAGGAGGCAGTGGACTAGTACAGTTTTGACGCAAGCCAAGCACCCAACAGATGGCACAACTTAGCACAGGCATTCTATATTTAGCCTTCTTGCAAAGCAGTTATGTTTTTTAAATAGTAATGGTTAAGTGTTTCCTCCCTCAGTTCCAAAAGGAGCCACAGATAGAACAGCAAATCAGAAGGCACAAACAAAAATGGAAGAGGAAAGACTGGCAGTATATATTGTTCTCTATACACATGTACATGCTTATGGAGATTATGAGACATGTACACACTAAACACTTTGGAAATTTTTCAAATTATTATACAATGCTTGCAAATTACTATGTATGTTCATTACATGATTAATGCAACTGAGTAATACTTTGAAGAAACTTGAGAACTCAAATCTGTTGCTGTGGATATACCCATTCTAAATAGAATTCTGCTGAAAAAGGCTATTTCCAGGGAACATAAACACAGAAATAAACCAGAAGGCTAGACAACAGAAGCCACGTGCACATTATACATAGTTTGAGAAGTCCTACGAAATCCAGTAATGAGTAGACAGCATAGTGTTAGATAGCCAGAAGTAAAAGCACCAGTAGTTTTTCCACGTCACACATTTTACATTAGAAAAAATAATCACCTTGTTAATCTTACAAGTTGGAGTGCCGACTGCGTGCACGTGAAATCACATCCACGTTTTCCCAGTGAGCTATGTCTGGGAATTTACGCTAGCCTCCCAAGCTACCCAGGTGAACGATACTCAAGTACTGAGGAGACATCAAGAAGTTCTACAAAACCCAGAAGCCATCTGACATATTTGAACGCCCACTAACACACTATATATGCTTCAACAGAAAAAAGAAAAATTGTTGCCTGCAATCAAATGAACTACGGCTGCAAAAGGCCTACAGCTGAGAACAAACGCTTTAATTAAATGCAGTGAAGCAGAGGAAGCAAGCAGTCCCTCTAAAAGCAAGTGTTACAAGTCAGTGGGGGGGTGGGTGG
>NW_020799103.1:1952974-1999110 GCF_003259725.1 Athene cunicularia | reverse complement strand
ACATGGATGATGCAGAAGAGATGAAGTAGAGCAGCAAGTTCACTGTGGGTCAGTGCAAACAAGCTGCTATTCAGAGGAACCTCTGAGCCTTGTCTGTTTTCTCCTCATGGAAACTTCTCATCTGTACTTTTCTCTTACCTTAAGTCTGTGTCCATCTCCACCTGTGACCAACTTCCTAAGGAATCCTATGAAGCTGATGATGGTGGAGAGAACAAGCAAAAGCTTCTAGACAAGCGATCAGGAAGATGCAGCAGCAATCAACCCTGCAAATCCTCTGAAGGGAACTAGAGACAAACTGGGCAGGAAGACTAACAGCAGGTGCTCTGAGTTTAAAGGGGTGTCATCCCATTCTTTCAGCATCACTTGAGCTCCAGGTGAGCTTTTTGTTCTGCTCCAAAGCCCCAAGCAGCTCATGTACAACACCTGTGTCTTTTTGCAGTACCACATGCTAATAACTACATGTTCTAAATTCTCCCACCTGGGTTTCTAAGGTGATCTCAAAATAGGAGCCACCCAATGTTTCATAGATGGGAAGAAGAATTAAGAGAAAGATGAACTATAAGCAGATTTCGTGCTTTAAAGATTATTATCATTTATCAAGATGCAATTCATCATCTTCATTTGTCCTATTTTAGTAGCTTTCAAACAGAAAATGCAAAAAACATTCTGATGTGGTGACAATGCCACCTCAGGATTTAGAAAGGGTATTACTTTAAGTATGCAGGTGACATTGGCTTTCCACTTAACACGGTTTTTCAGATTTTTGTTGTGGTGGTTTTTGTTTGAAGTTGTTTTGTTTTGTTTTTAAAGTCCCTGAATAGAGGGCCCTTTCAGACAAGCTGCCTTACCATGCCACCACCTATCCAACTTACCCAAAAAGATGCCCGACATAAAAAGGTTAATAACTAAACCTGCATGCCAAGCACCTGTAAAGCTACCATGAGTGAAGGGAGCATCTGTTTCCAGATTCCTCATTCCACTTCTATGCCAGCTACACTGATCACTGCTGGCACCCAGGGTAGTAACCCTGACATTTCAACAAAAGACAAAGAAGCACAAACCTCAAGAGTTTCCAACAGAATGACTGAAGTAACAAGACTGCATTTAATTCTAACACAAAGAAAGAAGTGCCAAGAAGAACTGATTATTTTGCACTTGTTTTCTGGTCTTCGTATTTCTGTTTACAAAAGTTACAGTCAAATTCTAATGAGAAGCAAGGTCATTTGATAGGTATTAGCACAACCTTTAAAGAAAAAAAAGCACCAACTGCTTCTATATTCTGTGGCTCAGTTTTCCCAGTACTTTCTATCAAGGCTGATTAAAAATATTTTAGTTCATTAATTCAGAGAATCATCTAGGTTGGAAAAGACCTTAAAGATCACCTAGTCCAATCATTAACCTGACGTTGACAGTTCTCAGCTACAGACGTAACTAGTATTTTCTACCAGTGATTTAGTTCCTATCAGTACTTTCCTCTTTCTCTACAGTAATAGTGGAGACTGCTGTAACAGTGAGATCACAACATTTAAAAAAATGGAACTGTTCTCTGTCTCTCTAACCAGAGAGGATTGCTACAAGGAAGGCCTTCACAGAATACTTACTGGAGTTAAAGTCCCTAAAATAGCTTCAGCCACCTAATGTGCTGTAGAATTTCAAGTCACATTTCATGCTTTTATAGGTGCAAAGCACCTATAGACTCTGAAATGCAGAAACCACACAGAACGCAGAAACCAGCACAGAAGTAGCTAATTCATCCAGAAGGTGACTTACTAGGCTAAGTGCAGCACACATTCCTATTAAAAATGGATAGACTTGGTCTTAAATTAGAGTCACAGAGAGTGGAAGTTACCTTGCATGTTTTTCTTTCCAAATCAAATATTTAACAGAGGAAAACCACAGGTGTCACTGACAAGGAAAGATTAGTTGTGGCTTCAAACCTCACACATGGATTGAAAAGTAATAAGACATGCTCTGCTCACTAAGTGACCTTATAAGTGCATCATTTAGACTGATACATGTTGTCACAGAATTGGAAGCCTTTCATTTGTTTCCAAGAATCGGAATTTAATATTCTTTAAAAAAACAAAGTGGCCATTTCCCTGGTATCTACAGTGCCTGGCCTTAAAAAAGTGTTTACAACCTCAAGCCTTATATCATTTCATCTCAAGAGGCCCTACAACTACAGTCAGCTGAGTGGGTGGCAAGAGCAGAGGAACTAATGATAGCATCTGGGTGGGGCAGGAAAACAAAGGAGCTAACAGCTGTTAAAGAGTTTTGTTTGCTCAGTGCAAACTAACCTCCCATAAAAGACTACAAACATACCAGATCTTACTGAAGCATAGTTAAATCCAGAGCTCTGGTCTTCCTTTTAAAAAAGCCCCTTCAGCAAGAGAAAATTAAACCTAAGACCCAAACATGAAAGCAGCCTACTGGATTGTCACTCTTGCAACATGACACAGAGGGAAAAGGTGATTACTATGAGTCCTTCATTAGTGCTGTTAAGTAGCTGATTACAGACAAGTGCTCTGCCAGCAAACAGAATGCCGGAGGGAACGTTTATGGGTTCTCCCCTGTTGTGTTTGGAAGAGAACTCTTTCGCTTGCAGGCTTAGAGAAGGTTGCATTAACAGTCAGAATAGCGTGTGTTGTTAATTCACAGTTACTCAGTGAAAGCTCAACAGCTTCAGGATTGCGCTGCTCTGGCCTGATGTAGACTTGAATCCTTACCCTAGTTACTAGGCACAAGATTCTGAAAGTATGTGCTGTGTGCTTTATGTGACAAATAGCAGGTCTCTGACCTAAATTGGGAGAGCCTTTATGAAACAGGAAATGCAGGATGGGTTTGAAAGATACAGGCAAGCAAAAAACAACTAGTCTCTCTCAAAGTACATGTAACTTCACATGATTGGAGAGTACTTAAATACAACTTAAAAACTAAGCATATCAATTAAAAATCCTTGAAGAAACATGAAGCAAGAAAGCGTACAGAACAAGTGGCTCAGGAAATTTCCATTCTCCCTGCTAAGGACGTACAGTAGCTATCAAGTCCTCTTGTTCTAGACTATGCAATTTGTTGAAAATTAATTACTTCATTGAAGTACAAGAAATTTTTTAAAAGCTATTTGAACCGACTGGGAGTCTGTTCATGGAAGTTATTAATGTGTAGTTGTGGGACACACTGTTGCACTTTATCATTAACTTGCAAGAGGATTTCTATCTTGTAAACTGCAAAGAATACCTCATCTTCCAGACTCCACAGACTTTCACACGCTGTCAGCAATATTCCAAACATCTCTAGCTGCTGTCCCTCTCCAAACTGAATTTGAATCTTCAAGGTGAATAAGCACTGTCCTAGGAGAACACATTAAGTGAGAAGTGCTGAATGACAGACTTGTTCATTTAGACCCAGAGTTAACTTCTTGTCCGATTTATGTTTGGACCACAAATGCAGATCATGAGCCACATGTCTTAACAAATATTAACAATATTCAGCCTGCTCCCACAATTTAACCGTTTCTTTTCATTGCCACAGATCTTCCTCTCCCCACCCCACAGTGTGACCACTTTTGAGAAGTCCCTGCTTATTTTAAGCACACGCCTTATGATTCTGAATCATACTGAGAAAACTGTATAATAGAGGAAATCAAGCCTCCTAACTTTAGATTCTTGAATTCCATCCAAGTTAGGTGCCTAAAACAGTAAGTGTAACTATTTGTGTTCCTAGACATCCTGTTCTGGGATAATTTCATCAGAATGAAGGATGAGCTTTCGTAAGGATAAAAATATTCAACTATATGATGTGGTCTTGAATCTGGATTAAGGCTGACACGATACATAAAAGTTAATAGTTGCTAAGTAGTGAATCATTTTCATGAAGTGGTAAATCAGATGTTTTTTGATTAAAACAATACCACCACAACTCCTTTCTGATAGTCCTGGTGGACGACTGAATTGCTGCTTCTACAGTAGAGACAAGGCATATGCAAAGGGTGTACAGAAACTCCTGCCGTATGAGGCAGGGCCATTTAAGTTTTAACGTTCATTCCAAATCCCAGACAATTTTAACCAAGTGGTGGTTCTGATTTTTTAATTTCAAAGATTCTTAGTGTAAGTTCAGACTTTAGTTTTTTCACATGCTCATAAAGAAGCAGAAGAGGCCTTGCTTCTACATGTCAGGCTATTTTTTCAGAAGTGATAGTGGCTATAGAATTACCATCCTGAAGGTATAACAATCCAATTAGAATGAAATTAAAGGCTCCAGGTAATAATCACTACACTTGCAGTTAACAGATATAACTGAATCAAAAATAAAAACGTCCCATTCACTCTAATGAGAGCCCATGGCTCTACACATTCCAGTTTTATTCAGTGCATTACTGTGTTGGAACTTTTGCTTTAACCAGCTAATCATGGTTTCTCCTGCTTCTAATAGTAAGAATAAAAGCTACTCAAAGCTGTCATTGTTCCATATTCCAGAAAAGGCAGTTGCATAATTACTAATTACCTATCAGTGAGTCATATTTCTTGCAGAGCAGGGAAAGCCAAAGTGAATGTCAACGCTGCACTGAAGAAAAGTACTAAAGTAACATCGAGGAGGAAAGCATTTATGAATATTCTGAAAGTGGACCCAGGGTTAAATTTAGTTCAAGATGGGAGAGAAGTAGCTCACAGTTTGGTTAAGTAACCTTTAACTGCAGTCATCTGCAGAGAGAAAGCAGGACAGAGTTGTCTGAAGAAGCTCTGAAGAATACTCCAGAAGAGAGCAAGAAAACCTAGAATTTAAAGTGGTGAGACCTGTCATCCTTCGCTTCTAAATTTATGATGGTAGAGCACATATTAAAAATAAGAGCAGACAATTCATATCAGCTCCACTGGAACGATTTTAGGAGTTTCTAGAGGTTTACTCAAACACATAGTAAATGTCAACAGGCTAGACAAAATAAATTGCACATACTTCAGCACAAAAAGATTGACAAACAGCAAGAATACACTTTAAAGCAATCCACTTACATTTCTCCACAGTAGCCATTCTTCGGTGACTTCATTTCTGTTTTAATGTCTGCTCAGCAGATTGTGAAATATGTAAGAATATCATGAAAAGTTATACTTTCAGCTCTGTGCAGGGTACTTCTCGGATCCAAGCTACTTCTATAAACCTGTCCTTTGTTTTTGAACAATGTACGATGTGATACTGTACTATGAAGAAAGGGCAAAAGGTTTAACAGCATCAGACACATAAGGGGTAACATCTTAAAACTATTTTTGTTTCTTGCTTTCAATTTTGAATCAACTAAAGAGACCAACAAAAACGATCCGTATTTGCTAGTTTAAGTCAAAGTCAAGTAAAGGAAAGGTTATACTTTGAAGCTGGTAGACCCCAAATGACAGCTTACAGATGATGCATGATCTCTAGAACTGTGCTCTTGATAAAAGGAGAAGGAATCCATGAAACCTGAAGATTCCAAGAAATTAAAGGCTAAAACCCAAAAAACTAAGACATTCTGGTGATGTAGTAACTTAATGCTACCTTTTCCTTCTTCACCACAAAATGTAGATGCTCCAAATAGCTGTAATTGATTGCAATTCCTTGAAATGTTAATCCAAACGCTACTGCAAAAACCACAGTACCCTTTTAAACCATATGAGAAAGCACCCATCTTATTTACATAAATTTGAAACCAATACTATAAATGAACAGGCAAGGACAGCGCCAAGAAAACGAGCTGACACGCAAAAAAGTCACCATGCCCAAGTATACCTCACCGTGTGTTCTGATACCACCCCAAGAAGGTTCAGATGTGGGTGTTTTGGTTGGTTTTTTGTTTTGTGATTGTGAAAGTTTTTCTGTTTTGTTTTTTTACAATGCGGTATTAGTCATTAACTTGATTTTCTAAGTTTCTCACAAAGGAAAGAGCATGTTCGTGTACAGTAATATGGCACTTACACTATCCAGTTATTTTCCACAAATTAGGCTAGACATGCAAAAATACAATAAACACTAACAACACTTTCAAGGGATTTGTTTATTTTTGGTTTACAAACAAAGGCACCCAATATTTCTGTTTATGTCTTATAAAAGCTCACGGATTTAGCATTTGTTTCCAAACATCTGTTCCTACAGCAGAGAAAAACATTACAGGAAAATGTAAATTTTTTTCCTGGTCCCAAATTTAAACACCAGTAACTGTAAAGTGATCATGTTTCAGTCTGCTCTTCCTCCTATTTAACCAACTGGAATACCTCCTGTAACTTGCTTGTCAGTACAGTGAGTCTAGCTTACTCTATCAAAATATAGTTCTGGTATATTTTTGATCAACACCAGTTATGTGCAAACACTGGTATGAAGAGCCGCAAGAGAACAGGGTTCTGATATGGAAAAAAAAAAAACCAAAACAAAACAAACCAGTAGTTTCAGATAGATTTTCACAGACTGACCACAGGAAGTGACAAAACTAATGTAATAAACGTGACACCGAATCTATTGTCAGTTAAATAGGATGACTGATAAATTCGTGTAAGATACCAATAGTGCACAGAACCATGGTCTCCAAAGAGGGAAAATATCTGGGTTGCTAAATTGGCAAATGTTTAAAGAGTAGAGGTTGAATATCCCTATGTTTAAAGTAACTCCTTTTCTTCGTTATTTATTCAGAAGAATACATTTCTAAGCAGTGTTTCGGACCAGAAATAATCAGTTCATTGGCTTCATAGTTCTCAGCATTAAAAAAATCAACAGGACAAGTAGCATGTATAATTGTTAATAACAACCAAAATTCATAAGTGAATTGCTTCACAGAATCATTCTCAGAATATGATGTGTTTGTCTTTTGCAAACTTCAGCCACATGCCAACATGGGACAAGAGGTGTCACTGGACAGTAGGCACCTCTGAAAAAAAGTCTACAATGCAGGAATGCTTAAGCATACTTTCAGGTCTAGTAAGGTACTTGGGGAGGCAACAAAAAATGTGATACACCTCATGTGTTTGTTAAAGTGTATCATCTTCAATCACAGAAGCCATGATTTATTTTCAGCCAGTCAGAGGTCTCTCACACAAGGTGTGGTCCTAGACCATTTAGGCTTTTCATCCCTAGCTTTATATATACACAGGTAATTTTAAAAAGGAATTACAGCTTAACTACTTACTACAGAATATTTAGCTTCAACAAGGAAGCCATTACCTTTTCAAAATGAGATATACACCTGCACGAAAGGTGTCCTCTTTAAAGTAAGAGTTTTCACAAGAATAGCAAAATAAGTTCTTTACATACTTAATTCAAATAGGACAAAAAACTACCAAGGGCAAGTATAATGTAGCTCTTTTGTAAATAAGTCATTATTTGCCTTTCCAAGCAGATTCAAGAACATGTTCATCAGTATAAACTTTTAATGAACAAACACTGGGCAAGGGTGTTGGTCAGTGCATCACTTAGTGGAACATTACAGTGTTCTCAGAATTCCGTGCAAGCAAAATTTAAAGGGATCTTCGCGTATTACCTTAAACAAGGATTCAATCTTTCCTTACAGCTTGCTCTTTTTATAAATGTTTTCCCTACTGAAACAAAGTGCAGAGAAAACAGATTTCTTCAGATTTGAAGACAGATGTCAGAATAGTTAACATATTTTCATTTTGAAGCAAGGTGCATCTTGCTCTGCTTGCCCAGTGAAACGAGATTTTATTGGGTCAGGGATGAGAAAGTGTGCTTACACACTGGTGTTGCCCATGCATCAAATTTCATAGCTCAGAGATTTTAAAAAAATTATTAATTCATGAAGTATTTGATAACATCGCTTAGAATTTAAAACCAGGTATATCTCTTAATGAAAGCCTATAGTTTGTCCAGCTACTATTACCAGTAATATAAATAGCAACTAAGCATAATAAATTCCTTTCAAATACATTTACCTTTTGAAGTCAGAAGTGTATCAATCAAGTGCTGGCTCTGTGTTTGCAATAAACATCATTAAAAAAAAAGAGGATGGTCAGTGACTTTATTTCCTTTTATCTACTCAATCGCAGGATCAATTCTGCTTTCAGGGAAGCAAATGGTTCATGCTGACATAACTACAAGTTGGATGCAGCCAGTTTTGAGCACAGAACTGAATCACTAGGTGCATTCTGAAGACCAGATTGGACAAAAGGCCTTTCAGTAATTAAGGAAGGTTGGGTTGGGGTTTTTTTTTTTAATTTTAAAGCAAAGTAGGCACCATTGTTGCATCCCTACTTTCAGAAGAAGGGAAGAAGTGGCAAAAGGCAAAAAGTAAAGACAAATTACAAAAGTCCTCAAATAATTTTTTTCATGAGATCCACCATCATTTATACACTTTTGCAACTTGCAAAACCCTTTGTAATTTTGAAGAACTTCAAATAAATAGGTCTACAGCAACTAGCAGCTACTAAGAATATTTATCTTGCTCAACGTGGAGTAAAACTTAAAAGAAAAAATCATGTTAAGGCAGATTTCAATCAAACACGTTCCAAATTGCACAGTTATCTTGGTCAGTGGTCTAAAATGTTTTCCCCAGGTCAAAGAGTTAAAGTTATTTAAATACTTGTCTAATGCCAATTCAACCTGGCACTTGACCATTTTATTTTCTCTGTTTCCAGGAAGATACACAACTAACATTACATATACCATACCATATATTTCGCACTCCAATTTAAGATGAAATTATGCTTTTACAAAATGTGAGATGACTACATGTTACAGGCTTTGTGCAGTTAGACCACCATATGCATAGATGTCCTAATGCTAAATTCTCTTCTTCAGTATCTCATAGTACTGGAGGCTCTGAAGTAGGAGAGGAACTTGTAACACAGACTAACCACAAAGTACCAGATATTTCTTGCCATTTGTGATCTTGCAATAAAGATACGCCAGATCAGGATCACAAGAACTGTATTGAAGCCATAGCGTATATTCCTTAACCTAAAGAAAAACAAAAGAAATAATTAAAAGCCAAGGCAGCAAGACTTACAGGAAAAAAGAACACTCAAAATTAGCTTCTAATGTAGAACTTAGTTTGTTCATCTGTACATCTGAAGATACATTATGAGTGGTATGAAGTGAATGACAGAAGGAAGCTGATAAATGCACGACCACCCAGAGAAGGCTTTTCTGTAAGTTCACTGCTGAAAAGTGGAAGAGATGAAAATGAAGGAACAGCTAACCCCATGTAGTACTTCTGCTCTACAGCTGCTTGATAAAAACCTCTTAAAGCCAAGGTCACACACACACAGTAACAGGCTGCCATCCACCCCAAACTCAAGGAAATATTTAACACTATGAACTTCCCTCCTCCCCTCCATGTATTTAAAACTTAAAAAAAAATGTAGAAGTAACTCCAACTGCCACTGACCAAAAAAAAACCCCACAACATCATAGGATTTTTCAGTCACAGAGCCCAAAGTCTTCATTGCAATTTTAAACTCATTCCTTCTCAGGGAACTGTATTTAAAAATTAGGAGAAACTAAGTGTCCTTTTAGGGCAACTGTGACTTTGAGCAATATTCTCACATGTAAACATGGAAGCTTCAAGACAAAAATTGACTCAAATTTCTTAGAAACAGAGCAATCTCTTTGCTTCAGTATATCATGACAATTTGTGTTTTAAAGGCAGCTCTTTTTAAGGAAATATTCACTGCCCTTATCTTGTTTTACAGGTAGGCTGTGTGTTACTATAGCCAAACCTTCCTCTACATACATTATTTGTAGAAAAAAAGTCTGAATTTCTGTATTACAAAAGTAAAGCCCACTTAATATTAATACTTCAAAGTAAATACATGTTACAATCTAAACCTCTTGCAAAATAATCCACATATAAACTGAGAGCTGGGGGCAACCAGATGCTGTTCCAATATAAGACTATTTTTCATGCTAATTTTGGCAAGACCCTTTGTACAAAGAATGACAACTATATGATAACTCCTATACATTTTTTAATAGCATCTAAATTAAAGAAAATATCAGAAGGGGACACCTCTTCAGCTATCCCCACCATTATCACAGATTACCATCTTTCAGAAGTATATTTGAGATCGTAACATATCATGCAAATCCACTCTACAACTGTAAATCCTTGTCTTCAGAAGAATGACACAAGTCATGACCTAGGCCACTTCTCTTTGTGCTATCAGGACAGCAGATGTGAAATAGTATTGCAGAACAAGAAGATTAATCACTTATTTCACTCTTTAAAGAGACAAATCAATAAAGTCCACAACTGTCTTTATGAATCAGCCACGAACAAAACAAGGCAATGGTACGAGTAGAATTCTGGATAGTAACAGTGCATTCAAACTGGAGGAGGTAAGCCACAGATAAAAGGCTAAGAGAAGACATCTTAGAGCACCAACATCAAAGTTTCCTGCTCTGAGGTGGAGAGTCCATGCCTGTTTACTCGCCTGCTTCAAAAGACCACATTCCCAGAAGAAATAACTATTGTTTAATTAAACCTCCATAACTGTACGAGTCATTCTGACCTTGTGCTGCTGTGTACCTTTTTACCTTCCAAAAGATACCTGGGTAAAATCAGAAACCTGGATTACATTATACACTAGTGATCAGAGCTACAATCACAATCCCAGACTAATACCGTAAACTATGAATACCAAGAGCAACTCAGAAGCAACAAATAGAACAAGAAAGATGACATCTGATTTCTTCAGTAAATGCTTCAGACCACTGGACTGAAACAGAAGAATTCTAGAAGGGCTAAAGAGGTGCTATAAAGAACAACTAAGTCATAACATGGAAAAGCAGAACTTGACAAGGGCAGAAAACCACAGAAAATATAAACAGAGGAAAATAAAAATCTATACTTACTTATTCAAGTGTTTCCTAGCTGCAGGGAGGCCAGACATTTCTTCATTCAGCACATACTTCTTCGTTCCCATGCAGTAGTTTTCCATGTATTCTGCCCAATGCAGTTGTCGAACATCAAAATTAAATGTCTGCATAAAATAAAAGCTTTCAATGTTAGTTGCTTTAAAATTCACCTGTTATATATAGTAATTTAAAGAATAAATGCCATTATATAAGTCCAATTTGTCTTTGATGTAGTAAGTTATCATGTCCTTAATCGTAACAGCAATCCAGATTTAGATCCCATTTCTGACTCAACCACCAGCTTTTTATACCACCTTTTCCAAATTTCAACCATTTCATGCCTTATTTTTCCTCCTCCACACTAATATTCTTCCCTCCACTTCCAAGTGCACTGCTCCCTCATCTCATCTGGCTGTAAGGAATTCTACTCTAGAAATAACTATTTTCTATTATGTTGTTTCCTTTTAAGCAACAAAATAATTCTAACATGCTACAGAATAAACACTGCTTTCTGCCAAGTTGACTGTTTCATAAATACAGAGTTCTTTTAGCTGTGCTTAGAGTTGCACTGCTACATTTTAAAAAGAACTATGTAAATATATTCCTTAGGAGAGAAAGTTACTACAGTAAATTCACAACTCAAGTTTTTCACTGATATACTGATTTCCTCCTCTCACGATTCTACATTAACAGCCATTTAAGTCCTAGCAGGCTTTTAACTGGCTATTTTCTTTCAGGTAAACAATCATTATTGAAACAAGAGAAAAAGTTTTATGCAGTGAAAATGCACATGCAGGTAACCAAAATAGCTTTGGTCAACCCCAGTCACCAGGGTGAACCAGGCAGCCACATGCAGGTTGTATTGGGTTTGCCTGGCAAGGTTTTGATAGCAGACTGACTACACGGGTGGATTCTGTGAGAAGCTGCTAGAAACTTCCCCCATGTTCAACAGAGCCAATGCCAGCCTGCTCCAAGATGGACCCAGCCCTGGCGCAACAGCCACTGCTCTACTAGGATAATGTATTTAAGAAGGGGGTGGAAGCTGTACAGCAGCAACTGCCGCCGGGAGAGAGGAGTGAGAACGTGGGAGAGCAGCAGCTCCGCAGGCACCGAGGGCAGCGAGGCAGGAGGTGCCCGAGCAGGAGCAGAGGTTCCCCCACAGCCCCTGGGGCAGCCCCTGGGGGGGCAGCTGTGCCCTGCACCCAGGGAGCCCCACGGGGGAGCAGAGACCCACCTGCAGCCCAGGGGGACCCCACGCCGGAGCAGGGGGATGCCCCAAGGAGGCTGTGACCCTGCGGGAAGCCCGCGCTGAGCAGGCTCCTGCAGGAGCTGTGGCCCGTGGAGAGAGGAGCGCGGGCTGGAGCAGTGCAGGAAGAGCTGCACCCCCGGGAGGGACCCCGCTGGAGCAGGTCATGGAGGACTGTCTCCCGTGGGAGGGACCCACACTGGAGCAGGGCAAGAGTGTGAGGAGTCCTCCCCTGAGGAGGAAGGAGCGGCAGAAACAACGGGTGACGAACTGACTGCAACCTCCATACCTGCCCCACTGGAGGGGAGGAGGTAGAGAAAATCAGGAGTAAAGTTAAGCCCAGAAAGAAGGGAGTGGTGGGGAAAAGGTGTTTTAAGATGTGGTTTTATTTCTCATGATCCTACTCTGATTTGATTGGTAATAAATTAGTTGCCCGAGGTTAAGTCTCTTTCGCCTGTGCTGGTAACTGGTGAATGTCCTTACTTCAACCCAGGAGCCTTTTATTGTATTAACTCTCCCCTGACCAGTTGAGCAGGGGAGTGATAGAGCAGCTTTGGTGGGCACCTGACCCACCAGGGCCAACTCAACACACAGGTGTTTGTTAGTTTGAGATTGGTAAATGTAGCACAAAAGTAAGAGGCTCACACAGTCAACCTAACACAGTAGGAAAGACTAAAATTTTTCCTTTAAGCTCTTTCATTCACTTTTATTCAGACCCTGCACTCAACCTGGTTTTGCTCTTCAACAACCTTCATGACTTCTCTTGTCATTCTGCTTCAGTTACACTTTTCCCCCTGCACAGAGCAGTTTTAGTCACACAGCAAGAGTGTGCTTCCCAAAGAAGTGAGAGAATTGACACTTCCATTTCTGTGAATACACACGGCGTTCTGGCCAAAGCATGAAAAGGGGGGGGTGTGTGTGTATATATATATATATATATATAAAAAGTTGTTACTAGTCTAAAAGCAAGCAAGTCCATTGAAACCCACCTCATGTTCCTCAGAAAAGCAACAGTGGTCAAGAAGTAAAGCCTTGTTTTATTCATGATACAGGTAAAACCGTAACAGCTTGACCACTTGCCTGATACCTGGGTAACTCCAGATCACACGATCAGGCCACTCCAAAGACAAAGACAACCTCCTGCATCAGGCCTCCTTCAAGGGGGTCCTGCCCTTCCTCGTATCTGATCACATCACTGATCTGGCTTGGAACACAGCCCTGGCACAGCTGAAAGGATGTGACAGGGATCTGCAGCACCGAGTTAGTACCAGGGTTAGCTCCACATTCACTAAGTGGCATTACCAGCTCATGTCCTTATGCAATCTCAGAGAAATCGGCTTATGTTTCACTTTCACTCTCCAGGCCCACATCACACAGTTACTTGCCTTTTTGTCTTCAGGATTTAGCTGGTTCATTAGCATAGTCATATTTTCAGTATTCCAGATCCAAGAATTGCTTGTGAAGTATTCTAGTAACATCATGGCCTTATGAAGACGTGTTATTGTTTTCATCATCCTACAGTCCAAGGCATGGAACATACAGTTTACAGGTGGTAAAGATTAGTTCAAACAAGAAAATCACAGTAAGATTGTAAACGTTTTACCCTCCAACCCCACACCCCTATATTAACGTATCCCATCTTGCTCTGTATCCAAAGCATGTTATATTAGATCAATATGGTATTTCTGCATATTATTAAAGTGGACTTAGGCTGTCCAGTCTTTATATAGAGTCAAAAATTATAGGACAGTCCCTTTTTTCTAATCCTACTTCCCAGTGCAATAGTAAGTTTCTTCCCTAGAAAAAAAAAAAATAAAAAAAAATCAAGAGACAGTAAGATGTTGTCTTCTGTTGGTAACTCTTAGTTTAGGACGCAGAACACTTTTCACTTCAGCATACTAAAGCAGCTGTACTGAACAATCTGACTTGATGAAAGAGTCAAATTGCACAGTGCAGAACATATGCATATGACAACTTTAAGCAAAGGAGTCAGTTTCCCTGATCTTTCTGCACACTGTGACAAAACAAAATGGATTTATTATGGTCACTAAGAGATCAAGGCTTAAAAAACACCAGAAATAAGGCTTAGTCCCTTAACCCTACTGCTTCTGCAGCAGGCCAGGACAATATTTAAGGGCACAGACAGACCATAGCAGATCCTGCTAGTTAGGTGGTCAGTTCTATGCTATTTCAAAATATGCAGAAATACCTTCCATCATCCCTTATTATGCAGAGGAAGCAACTCCACAAAACCATCACTTGGAGTACAGAGAAATTATGTTATAAGGATCAATTCAGGCAAGTTTCGCTTTGATCAGACTATCTGAAGTGGACCCAAAAAACGTGAGTCATCCAGTCTCTCAGATGCAAAGCTCCCACATTTATGAGAAGAAAATTGTTTCAAGTGTTACAGTACTAGAGATGGTCATTCAATTTTAAAAAGTACTAACTAGTACCACATAACCTAATGCTATTAAATTCCTGCTTTGGGTGCTTGAGGTATTTCCATCTCACAGAACTGCTTCCAATTTGATCCTTATAGCAGGACACACTTATTTTAAGCACAGAGTGAGACCCAGGGGGGATGGGGGGGAAGGCAAAGAAAGCAGAACAACCCAGCACTAAACGGCTTTCTGAAGGTAACTTTTGTTCAATAAAGTTCATAGAAGCAATAAAAAACACTGATTTTTCTGAAAGCTGCCTCAATGCATTCAAACTTGTAGAAGGGATATAGCACATTATCCCAGAAACTCTTCTAAAGAAAGTATTCTGCATCGCGTTAGTGTCCCCTACTGTCACTATGGCTGGCATCTCAGTATCTAAGGGAGTATTGAAATTGCCTCTTTCTTCTCGTGAAATGGAGCAATACAAATTGCAGAGACCACTGAAAAAGTAAGAGTATCTCTAAAGCACAAAAAGCAGAAAGTTTCTTAAACCCCATAGGAACCTATCTACAGAATAATTCAGAGTTGTATTCAAATTTTAGATCGGCAGCTAATTTTATTAGTAGACATTTCCAGATGCTTTCAAACACCTGTTTATGGTTTCACCAACAGGGCAAGGTGGCAACAGGGGGAGCTGAGTTGAATCCTCTGATTCAAAAATAATTAGGAACATAGACTGTGCATCCAAAACATATCCTGTGCTAACAAGACTGAACTGAACATTAAAAAAAGCATATTACATAAGTCAAAAAATTCAGAAAAGAACTCGAAACTTGGAAAGCAAAGATCTTGCTGGTCAGATAAACTAGAAAGACCTCATAGTAAAATGTCCTGGAAAAAAAACAGTGCCAAAGAAGACACAGTGGCTAAGTGCTTAGACTTTCTGCAGAGGTCTGTCCACTGACAGACTGAAGATTAGTTGACTTGCTCTTTTGTGCCTCCCTGGTTTGTGTTCTTGTGCTAAGCTGGACGGGCAGCTGAGTTTAAAGTGCTTAGACTGCTACAGTTTAAGAAAATTTATATCCCTGCAAAATACTAAATAGTGCAAATGAGGATCTGATTAGAGAAGTGTAGATTTTGAGCTTGTTACTGGCCACCGGCATTGGTTTTGCTCTTTTCTATAAATAAAAACTGAATTCAAACTAATGTAAAGACTAACCTCTGCTGGGAATCTTGCTGTCTCTGCTTACGGATACGGGTTTTAAGCATAGCTAAGTCAATTTTTAATTTATTTTTAAAAATCAAGTGGCTAAAAAGAGCTCTACTTCAGCTGCAGATTTTCTCCCTCAAACTCAAACTGGCCACAGAACCAGCTGACTCAATTCATCAGTGGAAATTTATTTTTTTTAATTTGTAGGGTTAGTATCTTGATATATCAGCCAAAACAATCAAATGTCTCCACATTCTCTCAACTGCTGGATCAATTACAAAGTTGGCAGAAAAGGACCAACTTTCTTGGTGTCAGCTTGCTTGTTTGCACTAAATCAACATGAAACTACACTTTTTTTTTTTTTTTTTTTTTTGGAGAAGAAAAGTGTAGTGACAGCCTCTCATTCAGAGATGTCAGCAATGAGTGTCATTTAGTGGACACTTGTGTAGCTCTGGCAGAATAAGTTTTAGAACTTCAATGGCACCATATCCCTCCTGCAATGGGAATACACAGGATTCAAAAGAGAGCATGAATACACATAACGGAATTTTATCTCTCAGCCTGAAGTTTTGAAATACACGCTTCACAGGTTGTTCCAGAGATAGCTATTGGACACAAATTATAAATATCAAAGCCATATATAACCAGTCAGTATATTATTAAGCACTGCATCACACCTTCACAAGCTGAAGACAGAAAAACAGTCAGACCTGCTGATCATCACAAAGAACTGAACATTAGCAGCAGTCAGCAAGTCAGTGTGACAGCATGCAAGACTTTCACCCTAGATACTAGGCAGAATTTTGCCTCTACTAGGCAGTCCTTACTGCCATTAAGACAAAATACATTACAACAGTTTGAGAAGCACATCACAGGAATTAAAAGTTTTAAGCAATAGTTAATTCAATGATCGTAAGTTAGGTGGGCACGTTTCTATACCAGACAATTGACCTGGCTTAAGGCTATGACTGCATTTTGAGGAAGTCTTACACACAACCTATTGTCTCTAGGCTAAAAACGGTTCTGATGCTAAATACAGCCTGATCCTTCAGCCTACAGGCTGCCAATCTGCAAATCTCTGCATAAGCATTAGAGAGATTTTGTTGTTTTTTTTTTTTTAAAAAAAAAAGACTCCTCACATAAAACAAGCTTTCAGATTTGTCTTTGTTCAGATTTTCATGTGGCTGTAAATTTAGGTGTAAGACATACTACTGGAATTCTCATCTTTCCAGCAGCATACTTAAAAGTGCTTCCAAAAGGAAGAAAACATATTAATCTATTTAATACAAGTGTACTCTTTACTCCTTTCTGGTTTGTAAGACTACATGAAAGGTGCTTTATGTTAAGTTTTAAGAAGCTTTAAATTGAAATGATAAGATATGAAATTATGTCCTTTACACCTCTCTACATACACCAACCATACCCTCCCTTTAGCTTTCTAAGAGGCAGTAACAGAAAATTAATTGCTGGAGAAATCCCTGAATTACAACTTTGAACATTTCATGCCACATTCTGTTCTTCCAGAGTAATTGGAAAGATCTGCTAGGTGTGTATTTTAAAAGACTTTACGAGTTCAAATACACTGAATTGGTCTTAAATAACATGTGGTTCTGTTGTGCTAAGCACTATGCAAAGTTATAAGAGAGAACTGTGCCTTATATTAAAGTTAATTAGAGAATTAATAAGCTTTGCTATGCAACTAAGTATATATGGCAAGCTACTGACAACATTATCCTTAAACTTAGATGCTAAGGATTATCACCACTATAACTGCACAATGCTGTAACAGCCTTAAGTATTTAGTGTAAAATATTAAATCTTCATTATGCCTTATTGTACATGTTCTTTCTACAAAATTTGGAAGAAGTATTATATGCATTATTTTTTCGTTCCCTTTCCTTAACTGTTAATATTATGAGAGAACTGTTAAATTCAAGAACCTTCAACTAGATGCAGAAAGAGCAAAAATATTTCCATCTCACTAAAAACACTGGTTCCACAAGTGAGGTGCAAAAAATTATTTCATATTGCAGAAAGATTTCAACAGACAAGTTTTCAAAAAACCCTGAACAGCAAGTGGGGTTTTTTTATTATTATGAACACAATGCTTTAGTTCTGAAGGGTCATAGGCCTGATCTATTCCTCTACTTGTTAAAAAGTTCTCATTCAGTCGCAGTGCAATATCCTGACAGTGTGACAACAGTTGCAGTTAAACCTACACAGTAATTTCACTGCTTAGAGGTTTTCCTACGTTGTATGCAATTAAGACCTCAGAAGTCTATTCAGGCTCAGCACTGAGGGCAGACCATTAATCATAAGAAATCAAGTTAGCGTTGTATTTGAACGTTCTTGTGCTGATTTTACTACAGTTTTACTATGCTGCTCAAGTTTTTCTGCTAAATTGGAGTGGAAAAGGTCACGTTTTAGATTAAGCCAGCCCTTGTCCACTCAGAACAGCACTATATTAAGAATCTTCAATAATGTTTCCAAAGCTTTAGAAGTTTTCTAATACATGCTACCTGGCTATTAAAACCATTCTGTCAACTGGACAGAATGACCACAGCAACAGTAGTACATCCCTATACCATGACTGTCTCCAGCCCAACAGGTAAAGCAGATTTCAGAGTACTTCGAGCCAGAAGAGTAGAAAAAAGTGGAAGAGTAAAGATCTGTCTTAAATGTCTTCCATTGTTGAACAACACATGAAGCCTATTAGGATTTAACACTGCACGTCTTGCTTGCATCTGTGTATATATTTGCTTCTACTTCTCCTATGCTTAAAAAAAAAAAAGACAAGAGCACTACATTATGAAAGTGATATTCCTGTAAGTGGGCTGGGTATCAAAACATTTTCTTTCAAGTGCATTTGAGTAACCTTAGCGACTGAACAATAGCTTGGTTTAGTTGCATCTCCCATCTTTCCTCCAAACTGGAAATCTTGTGCATGACAGGAAACTCTCCCACCCACCATTATATTAAACTAATTATGAACACTCATATCAGTAATACTTCACAGGCTAGAAATTTAATGTCATCAATTGTAGTAGTACTAATTAACATTCTAAATTCCATCTTTCAGCATCAAGTAAGAACTCCGTGAAAAGCAAAACCAAGGTTCAACATCCCCAGTGTTAAAATATAAAAACTGCAAAGAATGTTCTAAACATGATTAGTCACAGTCTTGTTTTACTCCCACTGGTCAAATACTTAAAAGATTAGATGCCTTTTAAAGACTGACAAGATTCTAGCAGCACTACTTCCTAACCATTTGAAAGACAGTAGGTTGGCATTTATAGTATAACTATTTTTAGTGAGTGATGAAGTCTTCATATCTGAGAATTTCTACCAATTTTTATTAACAATAACTTAAAATTGCAAAAGAACCTAAAAGCCAGGAACTTGTACGTTCAATACCTTCTTTTGATCTGAAGAGCTTACATCTTTCTAATGTGGGAAGATTACTATACAGGCACAGCCTTCTGCCACTGCTGTTGCTGTATTACACTACTGAGTAGGCTTGGAACAACAGAACCCAAGGCAGTTTAGAAGCTCTCCTACAGACCACTTAACATGGCTTCCTTCTACTGATCCAGTGCCAAGTCTACCACAGAACTTTTCCTGTCCTTGTAAGACAGACCTAGACTACAGGACACTGAATGAATACTCACTTGTGTTAATACACTGTCACCACACTGGAGATTTTATAGAGTCTGAAGACAAATACTTTTGAAAACATAACATATGCAATAAGTTAAAATCATATGGCTTGTCAAATCTGAATCAAATTGAAGTGACATCTTATATTCTTTCTACATAATTTAGTTTAGCCTATTTAGCAGAGCTATGGCATTTCCACCACTTAAGGAGTTAACCAGATAATACTGTAAATATTATAAACTGAATGGAATGTTGAGATGATACAAACCAACATATCAGATCAAGTTGTATCATCAACAGGAATAACCCGCATTTAACACTTCTGTCTCCCATTCAATTTCCAGTTTATAATAGCAAAAATCTTAATGCAAGCCACTTCCCAGAGTTTAATGACTGACTAGTATTCTGATACAAGACGTATCTTGGACAGAATTGCTGAGCCAGTCGTTAATCTCTTCAAAACACAGTCACTGCATTGTTACTGCTTACAGTTAGTAAGTCTAAATAGTACCCATGCCATGTCTTCTTCACCATCTCCATCACCTTACCAGCAAGATATTTTTAGCCCTGTCCTTCTTACCATGGTTTATGACCTGTCAATCTGAGCAAAAGATCACACAAAAATGCAGGCATTGTATGGCTGACTGCAGTCCAATACTGATGCAAGAGGGGGTTAGATTGCAGACTACAGTTAGGGTGCCTTACTGCATTTTCTAACGGATTTATCTTGAAATTCAAATTAATGTGGTATCCTGTAGGAAAAAATAAGGATCAACATATTTTGAATATTTATTATTCAAGAGCAAACATCACTTGCTAGATCTTGTAATTCTGTTTACCTTGACTACTCAAACCCCCAAACTATCCAACAAAAACATCCTCATTTTTGCTAGAAAGTTCAAAGTCACTTTGAATTCAAGCACCTGTTCTCAGAAAAAAAAGGCTGAGTTTTAGTCTCAAAGCATTCAGAGGAAGAAAAAAAAATTTAAAAAATAATCAATATACATCATAGGGTAAGCATAGCTTTGGTTTAAAAGTCAGAGGAACAGATAAGACAGAGCTAGTCACCATTACCTTGGGCTTCTTCCAGTAATCCTGAGGTAGATATCATACAGGAATGCTGGGGCCTTATGGCTTACAGCAATCCAGTAATGATATAAAAGGTGATTGGAAGTTAGATTTACATTGGGCCGTCTGAAGGCCTGTTCGAGAGGATTCCTCTTGAAAGTAGAAATTACATGGTATTCTGAGAAAGAAAAGTTGCATAACAGCTTTGGTAATAACCATGTGAAATTTAATGGGTTTCAAAGTACATTACAGTGTATTTATGTCAGTACGTTATTTAAATAACCACCCTAACTCTTCTATAATCCACAGAAACTTAAACAAAGCCATAAGCTTTTAACTTAAAATACTGTTGAACTGGTTCTTATTGTAATCAAGAGGTCTTTTATGCCGTCATCTTCAGTATCATGTTATATTCTAGCTTCTCTCTTTCTGTTCCTCTTCCCTACCTTAGAAGTTGTTGGTTTCAAAAATTCACAGCAATTTCAGTTTATATAGCATGTAAAGCTATTTCAACAGTCATCTATATTTCATGAAGAAGGCTATTCTGATCTCTTGTGTGGAGAATAACTTAAAAACAGACTGAGGACTTTGCAAGCATCTGAAGCGCATTTCAAATGAAATTTTTAAACAACTTATCCATATTTAAGCATTAAGCAAAAAGCAATTAGGATGGGACTCCATGTGAAACTCCTGCTGACACCTGAAAATGCTGTACGTGACAGATATGCAGGATCAGTGTCTTAAAAAATTATGTTGAAATTTACCTCTCCTTTTAATCACCTCTTATAACGTTATACTGTGTTTATAGACAGTGTTTAAATATCCCCATACAAACTGGGATATAAATGAAGTCAGCAATTTCCCAAGTTTGGTTGAAGCAGTAAGATTTATAAATACAGATACATATAAAATGGGCAAAGGCAAGTAAAAAGTATGATGTAGTAAAGAGAAATACAATAGATTTAAGTATTGAAAGTTAACTGAAAGAAGAAAAATAAATCTTGAGTTTAAGAATTCTATTTCTAAAAAATTAAAAGCTAATAAACCATGCCAGCCAGCCTGTATTGCTATTTATAACAAAAACTATAACAGTTTTTGGCATGTGGGTTACATTCTAGTCAGGTGATCTCAAGAGTTGAAAATAGGTGGCCATACTTAAAGATTATTTTTCCCTGTACTTGAATAGTTGAAGTCTCACGTAGCTATGGGAAGATTAAAAAAAGCCACCTCAACCAACAATTAATTTAAGCCAATCACAACAAAGAGCTACACAAGTGCAAAACTATTATCATACCTCTCAATTATGCAGATGTACAAAATATCCAATTGTGGGCTGTTTATCCATATGTGTTTAGTGAGGTTGGCATGAAACCCAACATCACTACTGCTCCCCTGAGCAATGCTTTTCTCTGAACATTACCCACGCTCTGCAGATTAGGTCATGGCAGCAGCAAACAGAAAAATCAGTTCTCCCATCATTTAAGTTATAATGGAATAAAAAAAAAAAAAAAAAAAGGAAAAAAAAAAAAAAAAAAAAAAGGACAAAATTAAACTGTGGTGATGCTGCAAGGGAAGAGAATTAACAATGGAAGATAATGAAAAAGCACAATACACTGCAAAATTGAGAGGTATGGCTATTATACTAGTTTCAACACTAAAAATGTAATATGACCTACTGATTCTGGCCTGTGCTTTTACTATTTGGTCTTATTTTTCTACTAAAGCTTATGAAAGAAAGAAACACAGCATACCAACTTCACCCCAGTGGAAAGGATTGGTGCCACCTGTTGTACAGTTATATATCATTAAATTTCTTGGTCTGGGGAAGACAAAGACAAAAGAGCAAGTTAGAAGACAAACAGCCTTTTAAAAACACAGACAAAAGACATACACAAATTTATCCTTTCCCTCAACAGCATCATTTATATAAAGCAGAAAGCATCAGTCTCATGTTAGATTTTTGCTTTCTGTATCATCTTCCAGCATTCTTCTCCTTTAACTATCATATTTCTTTACTTTCAGAGAAGGCATCACCTACATTACTGTAGACTGCATTGACTAGAACAAGACCCAGGAAAGAATTCTGAGGCATAACTTGTACAACAGTATCAGTAGGTGATGTCTTCCTCTTTGGCATAAGGAAGTTATAATTTGAGGGACTGTCAGAACCTTAGATTCCTTTCTCCTGGGGGAATAGCAGGACACCAATTAGAAGTTCAACAGAAGACTGATTTGTTAAAATGCACAAGATAATTTCAAAACACTCAATACTCTCTACTGTCACCTGTTATACCTATTAACTCCGGAATACCAGGCTGCAGCCAGTGTTGTATTGACAACAACATCTACTGGAACAAGATCTGCTACTGCACTGTTGGAAGCCCTCATTGTTCGAAGAATTCCTTTTCCTGCCTTAAAGAACAAAACAACAACAAAAAGAGACAGAAGACCCACCAGTGAAAAAGATGAAGCTTTGTTGCCTTCCAAAAGGAAGGAAAAAAATTTAAGTATATCCATTACTTACAGCAATGAAGAGACCACTAGGTCCATTGAAGTTATCGATCCATCCCTATTGTGAACAGGGGGGAGGGAAAGGATTTGGTTAAGTCAGCAGTTTCAACTGAAATTCTGAAAATTTTCCACAAGTGTAAGGGGTGGAGGGAAAAATAATAAAGAGGAGAGAGCTATTAATTTCTTCCATGTCTGTAAATGAAATTCTTCCATAGCGAAGTCTGGTGATGTAACAAGTTGCTATGACTCAAACATGAGATCTACCTGCAGATTCACTGGTCCTTCCAAGTGAGATGCTAACTTGTTTCTTTCTTAGTGAATAACTGTGGGGCACTGTCTCTATAAGTATGTTTATGTTGAAAGTATTCAAGTTTGCAAGTATTTCTAGACTAGCTTCTAGCAACTCACAGAAGACAGATAACTTTGCTATTGATTATTAGTTTCTTCATTTTTCAAACAGAAGACATTCTTGCCCAACTTTCATGACGCTATTTAGACACTATATACTTAGACATGTACATTGTACATACTCAAAAAGGTACGCAAAGTCAACGATATGGATTTTAAGGGCTTGAAAGACATTGTATTGAACTAGAGAAGTTATTCCAACACCAGTCTCCCATACAGAAGGAAGCATATAGCATATACGCGCTATATATCAATATAGCATACAGTATAGCACAGAACTTAAGCCATCCCCTGCAAAGCTTATAGGGTTTGACTAGAAGAGCAGAGTCAAAACATATTATATCCTGCAGTCCCCAGTTTTCTTAGTCACCCCTTGCAGCTACTGACACACCAAAGTATCCTGAAGAGGGAAAAACAGATGAAGATACACAAAATCGTGAGGTTAAAAGCTGACAAATTGTGAAACAATATCTCCCATCGTGATGGGTATTGTTCTATGATTAGAAGTAATTTACCCCTAAATTTCACACGCAAGAATACTCTATTTGATGGCTTTTGTATCAGAGTTGTTATCCAGAAGCAACCGAGCCACAACCTCATAGCCTAAAAGATTTTCCTCTACGAAGGTCACTTGATAAACAGGCTGTCAGTATGCATTACAGTTTACAGGCAAGATGGTCAGGTGAAAACTCCGTGACTTACAGGAAAAGGCTCCTTCCAGCTAGCACCAACAATAGATGGCCTTATAATGGCTGTGTTTAATTTTGCACCTTCTTGTTGTACTACATATTCGGCTAAGGCTTTTGTATACGTGTAAGTATTAGGTCTGTCGCCTATCAGTTTAGGAGTAATATCATTCACTAGGCCATCATCCATCCACCTAAAGAAACAAAAGAAGAGGCAAGTGTAAATTACTGCATGCTGCTTCACTGGACCAGGGTTAGGGGTGGGGTGGGCGGGTGAAAGCACGTAAAGAGGATAACCAGATAAATCAAAAATACTGTGGAAAGTAAAATTAAAATCGAATCTCTTCTTCAAAACACCACCCAAGGCAAAATAACTCAATCAAAAAAAAACCACCGAAACCACCAAAGCATTAGCATTCCCCTAGAAGCTGCTTAAGCACAGAGAAACAAGAAACTCTGTGAAGAAATTTAGGCAATAATTAAAAACTCAGTTCTGTATTTCATGTTTCTGCAACAGCCCCAATATCTAACACTAGTACACTTCAAATCTCAGCTTAATTTTCAGGATTTAACACCAACTCCCACTGAAGTTAGCATGTCACATACTTCTTTCTACTTTAAACAGCTGGAAGTTGTAAAACATTTCCATGAACTTTTGCATAACAATCAATGTCTGCTGACAGTTTATACTGCACTTAACTTCAAAATCACATAACCTCCTAAAATACCATTCATCAAAATAGAAGTTAGGGGTTTTCACTTATCAAAATTGAAGGCCGATCCCAGAGGCCAGAAAATTCAAGTTTAGTAGAGCTTGCCTGTTAGTCATTTTAATTACACATCACTATTTAAGGTGGCAACTGCATATGTAGAACCCTTCCAAACAGGGATCTCAAGGAAGAATGTTATATTTGAGATCCTACAGCAGCAGTGTAGTTAGGCTGGTTTGCCTAAGAACATTACTAGCAACTGACAGAAGACTGTTTATAGTGACTTCATGCTCATTTAGTTTCAAATTAAACCATAAAACCTAAACATTTGACAGTAAATGCCAAGAACAACAAAAAATCATCTTTCACCAGAACATGTGCCCAGTTCCAAAAGTGATTTGAAACTATTTTATACGGGGTAGTGTAGAAAGCAAGTACATTTATGAACTTTGTTAAATATTAAATCTTTTTTTCTTTTGTTGTTTTCTCCTTTTAAAAAAAAAAAAAGCCATACAGACTGAAATGAAAACAAGTTCCTCAAGTAAGAGAGGAGGGTTGCACATTCAGCATCCACTGAAAAAAGTGTACTGCTATTTATCTTTTTGCCCAAGTAATTAATTTATTCCACACCAACTACAGAGCAAGTAATATATTCCTTTACAATAGTACTAATTCTATCAACTAAGATCTCAAACATGAAGTGCAGACATAGCACGTTAATCTTTGGGGGACAGGCACACTGCTCCTCAGTTAGATTAAATGACCCACAAATTGATGCCACTGCAAAGGCATTATGAGCATCACCTCCCCCTTTGTGGTGTCAAGTAATCACACACCACCCCTGAAGCAAGCTGGGTCACCATGTTTCTCCCCTTAATTTATTTAAGTCTTGCAATTTCATCTTGCTCCCCAATTCATTCAGCAGTTTATATCCAAACCTGTAATAACCTTCAGTCACAGCACACGGGCACAACAGACGTGCCTCTTGATCTGTTGCTACTTTGGTGTTCTCCACTTCAAAACAGGACTTGGATTTCGTTCGCCTCAGTCATCCAACTTCTTAGCCACATAAATAGAATTTAGCTAACATTTTTATTCACAATGTTCTGTTACAATCAAAGCCGATGTGCATCAGACTCATGATACGAACTGGAGTCGGAAGAGGGGTAGAAAAGTCCAGAAAGGGATACAAATCTGTTTCTGTATGTCTCAGCTGTTGGCTAGAGAGAGCACTCCTGCGTAAGTTCACAAAAGCCTCCCCTCACTGCCATGAGTTCTAAAATGCAGCCAGCTGTCCAAGCCCAGACCAAGCAGTTTATATCATATTTATCCTGCTTGCAAAAAGAAGAGACAAAAAATACGACTATTTCAGAATATCTTGTTTTAAAGATTATTTTAAGTTAACATTGTAAAAAAAAGTTGGCTCAGTGTGCATTCTAGGTAGCAATTCATTTGTTTTCAATGTTAGGGCTCTTTCATCTACAGTAACAAGTTAAAGATATTTAACTTTTTAATTAGTTATTTTTAGTTTCATACTTCTTTTACAAGAGGTGATATTTTTGTCTGACAGGGAAAAAGGAAGAAACTGATTTAGAGTTGAGATTATTATTTGTTATGTTACAGTTGACTTGGCCCATATTTGCCACCTGTTTCAGTCCGGGTTTGGCAGCTACTGACTAAGCCCTCAGGACAGCTAATACACACAGAACATAAAAAACAGAATGAGTAATTTCTTCCCCCCAGTAATGCCCATTTCAAGATTAAAAAAACTACAGATTTTTAATGTTTGCATTCTCTGAATACCTACAGAACTACTTCTACAGTTGTGTTTCTGAGCAGTTAAGTACTCTGATTTCAGTATCTCAGTCTGACCTCGCAATGGTGTTAGGTGGCTGTAGTGGAAGCTGCTGTTAAAGGGGACTGTCTCCTTCACAATGGCAGTGCTAGCACACTTGTAATAGCACAGCATTTATTTTTAATAGTTCCTGATTCAGCTCATCATACAGCCGAAAAACTGTCACTCTCAGCATACAGGAGGCCTCCTGAGTAGATAGGAGTACCCCTCTCCCTCAGCACCACTCCACACCCAGCTCTGCTGAAACAACCACAGAACCTGAACCCATCTCCTTTCCTGTAAAGAGAAGTGTCAGCCTTGCTGTCAGACTTACAGGACAGCATAAGCTCATTTCCTCATCTTTCAGGTTCCAAACCATATTTTGGTACTTCATTACTAGGAAGCAAGTGGTTACAGATTACTGAAGTAGCTTCATAAAACGTAACACATACTCAAGAGAATCTATCAGTTTCCTGGGATCAACAGGAGGTGGATAAACTACTTCCTCAATCTGCTTTCGATTGCAATATGCATAGGCAGTCGAGACGTGCATGAACACTTCCAGATTCTTCATTCGCTGTGCCAAGAAGAGGAGCTGTTGTGTGGCAGTCACATTTAACTGAACAGCATCTCTGTTGATGAAACAGATTTGATTAGCAGAAAGCAAGACAGAAACAAGCAAAAAGAAAAAACTGGTCAAGCCACTCCCAAATGCCTCAGTGATGGGTATATAAACTATTCCTAAATACTCCACCCTTCTCAAAAAAGCAGCATGGACACCATCATAACTTTCTGCTTTGTATGCCCCAGTCTTAATCTAGAACATCTCTCAATGTTCAGGATAATTTTCTTAAGTTTTACTCTGTTCTTATTGTCATTCTCATGCTCCATTACTAGAGTGGGAAAGTCAGTATACGTTTGATCTCCTCAAGCTAAATTCCAATCCTACATTTTTCATAAAATGTGAAGAAAAAAATGCAACACAACACCCAGCTGCCACATGAGATGCACCTCTGAACTTCCTAGTTCCACTTGAGGTAGATCAACAACTCAGAAGGCCTAGAGGGCTAATGAGTTGGAGACTGACATCTTCCTGTAGGAAAGCACAACAGGATTTCACAAAGGAAGAGGGGGGAAAAAAAAAAAAAACAAAAGAGAGAAGGAAAACCACCAAAGACCACACTTTCATCCTAAAACTTCACTGCTGCTCATTGGAATAGTCCTTAAGGACACTATAGGAGAGCGGGTATGCCTACAATTCCAATCAGAACACAACTTACTCATCAACTACTCTGATTATTTTATATAATTCAGATATTCTTTCCAGCCTACAAAATTTACTACGGGCACTAGTTTTCTTGCACACAGCACACCAATCAACAGTTTCAATACAGCTAAATATTTATCAAAGTCTTTAATGCAAAAAAAAATGTTATATTATTAAAGAAAAAAATCTTAGTTCCCCCAAATAAGCACTAAGCTTAAAACTTCTTTATCACACATTATTACTGAAGCATTGGGCAGGCGGGAGAGGGGGACCACTATCCTAAAGCAATGAACATAACTGGAAAATGTTACTTTTGAATAAATTTGGATTGGGGTTTTTTTTAGATAAAAGAATTCTCAGTCTTCACTATCTCTTTCAAGAAGTCAAAGGAAGGAATTAGAGTTGTACGCACCACTTTAAGATACAAGTGTATAGCAAGTAAAAATTAAGGAGAGTTCAAAAATAAGTGCAAGTATTTTGCTTTCTTGACTGTATTCCTACCACTGGCCCCAAGTCAAGTATTTTAAACTTCACATTAGTTATTCCTGTTAAGTATCTGATAAAGGCTGCTCTAGGTGGTCTTCAGATTTGTAAGGTTCCTCTAACCATTCCAGCACATCTGTTAGGAAAGAGCTGACACCAGAGCACCTAAGAAATGCTCATATTTTCTATTTTGCTAAACAGCATACTGGGCCCACCAAGAAAGCAGAAGCTGCCAGTGGCTTTTCCTACCAAGATGCCATTCCAGACTCTCAAATTGCTTTAAAAATCCCTCTTGGCTTTGATCAGGTTGGCAGTTCCTTAACATTTCAAGACCCTACATGATAAACACAGGCTACCTTATGACATTTCAGCATACAATATAGCGTTCTTAGACAGTGCCAGCTTTTGTAACAAATCAAAGAAAATAAAGAGTTGAGAAGTTGTTTTATCTCAAAGTTGCTTTACTTCCCCCTCCCAAAATACGTGTGCTATTTCTCACAAAGTCATTTACCCAAATTGCATATTTATTCCAGTATTTTGACAGTAAATCAAGTTGTTTTTGCCAAAAACCAAACAAAATCTTTTCTTGCTTCTGGTATTCTTTTCTCTAGTATTTCCATAATAGATTTTCTGTACAACATGGAAGTTTTCAACTCTTAGCTTTCACCTTTCTCCCTGTGCATCTACTTCTCCCTCTTCCCTCCAATGCAAACCTCTATTCTTAATGAAAGACTTGCTGAATACAGGGAGAAAGCTGAGCCTTTCCAGCCAAACTAAAGGAATAGTTTGTGTTGCCTTTTACACACTAGGAAAAAAGCTCTAATATTACTCGTGCACACAATGCATATAGCTACAGCTTATTTTATCCTTCCTACCCATCCCAGATACCAGAGCCACGCATGATGTTAGGAAGATTCAGAATAGTTACATGTTCCCTTGTCCCTTCAACAGTTTCCCTTCAAGATGACTTTGAAATTCAGGCAGAGGGATTTAGTCAAAAACAAAAACAACAAAAAAACCCCACAACCAAACACACACACACAAAACCTAAGGGGCCTATAGCAAAACTACAAGAATAACTTATTTAGTTTCTAAGTACTAATAATGTATTTGTCTTTTTGCCTAAAGCTTTAAAAAGAGATCAACTTTTCCACGTCAAATACTGTAATAACAACCTCTGGCAAAGCAGGTCTAAACACTGTGCCTCCGTCTTCCTAAGAAGAGCAAAGGAAAACCCAACAGCTTAAGATGAGTCTGGGGGAAAAGATCATTACCTTAAGGGTCACCGAAGAGACCACTGTTAGAGTACATGAAGTAGCCTGACAAGCTGAATATTTGCAAGATTGCGCCAAGACCCGATTTACCCTCTCCCTTTCAGTAACATTGGCTTACCAGATCAGAGTATACAGAATTTTAGACTCACCTCAATGTTTCATTGAATCTGACTGTAGCAGCACAATGAAATATAATATTAATGCATTCTATAAGCTTTTCCTTGATTGGTTCACTAAGGTCCAGTTCAGGCTGTGTAAGCTCACTCGTAATCACTATTATTTTGGCTCTGAAGTCTGGTTGCTCGTCTCTCAACCTGTCAAAGAGCTGTCAAAGAAACAGGACTAAAAATTCAAACTAATAGCCAGTGAAGATAAGAGATACAGATTTCATTTAAGTGAAGAAAACCCCCACATCTTCTGTCTAGACAGAGTTATACCTCCTTACCTCTCAAGATCATCAGTAAGAAAAGTGTGTTAGGAATATTATAGCAACATGTTACTGACTTCCCGTGAACATACTCAGTGACAAAGCTGTGCCAATTTATCCCACACAGTGAAAGCAGTATTACATGTGTTGTACAGAAGGTAATAAGGCTTCAATTTGAATTTAATTTTTTTTAATACTCATCCCTGTCCTTAAAACTAGATCTCTATCAATATTAGAAGAAGGAATGATCTCTGTTAAGACACCAGGACTCAAAGAAATTTTAAGTTGCAGTCTAAATACTGTAATCCCTTTTCTTTCAACAGAAGGAAAGGAAGAAGTCTGCCCACTTCCCAAGCTTGATAATAACTATTCAAAGTCTTAAAGACTTGCACAAGTCATACTGGGTTTTAGGTTTAAAAAGCTTTCATCAAGCTTTAAAAAACTTCCAGTGATTTAAGAAATGTTACCCTGGTATTATGCCAGTTTTGGGGAACTTCCAGGTTATAAAAAGAATCATTTCTCTGGCTAGTTAAAAGAAAAAAGGAAGGGTTCAAGGCTGCATACCATGCTGGAACATCCGATCAAGCCTTATCAAATTGGTGATCAACAATTCTCACGGAAAAAAAATCTCACCTGTATTATATTCCATCATATATTCTCTTCATAATTAACTATGTGGCTTAATGCGGATAAAAATTTTTGCCTCATCTTATTTACACTCATTAATATGCAAGTTTTCCCGAGCAGAAGAGTACCATGGGAATAAAACACACTTGAAAATTTCACCAGAGCAGATCCCTCTTCTTAATTGTACAGGGGCCAATACCTTAGCTACCACTTCAACACAAGTAGATTAAAATGTATTAAAATCGCAGCAGTACTTTTTTTTCCTGCCTCCAAGCATGCAATTATACCAAAGGCAAATAGTTAAAAGACATTTCCTTACAGACTGAAGTTAATTCATTTTCAACTATAAATTAAAGCCACCTAAAGGTGCAGTTTTGTGACACGTAAGGCAGCGTAAGTTTGTCCTGCTACCAAACAGACTGTCTGACCATGTGATGAAGAGAGAACAAACATCCGGGCCCATCTACATCTCTGCATAGACGTGCAACACCATCCCTTTATGTTCTCACTCTAGGCACTAAGACGTAGGACTACCTCAGGCCGTAGCCCTGCTTACCAGGACTTGTTGTGAACCTGTTCCAGCAGTAAGTGCTCACCGAGACTCATAAATCACATCAGATTGTTATCAGGAGTTGGTACAGACTATAACCAGAAGATTTGGACTCAAACTTAACAGCCTTTTACAACACTGAGTTTCCCAAAAGCGATACTGAGGCTGAAATTTTACTGAAGTTTAAGTCAGCCTACACTACTGCCACTCTCCTCCCTGTCTTAATATCCCCCACTTTTCACTTGGGTAACAGTGCACACAGAAAGGGGATTGAGAAACTTTGCCTTTCGAGAGTTCAGTCTGGAGACCTTTTCCTTGTTCCAGGGAGTGACAAGCCAAGGGTTTCATGTAGACAGAATTTGTGACAATTTTAAGACAGAACCCCACTGTCACTCATTCTGTTGTGCTCTATCACATTGCATGGGACTGCTAGCAGATGCTTTTGAGCCATGAGCTACCATTTTGACACACAGTTACAGAGAATAACTTACTAAGGACCCCGCTACCCTCATGGCTGCTGTAATCTTAACTAGGCAGAGTCACAGAAATACACTGCCTGTCTTTAAGCAACTTACCCCTCCTAGTCTAAATGCATTCATACTTTCTTACTGATTCCCTTTTAGTACCTTCCAAACACACACTTTTTAGAGACTACATTGCATCTCAACATATTTCCTAAGCCTGAGAAATTAAACTACGTACTCCCATGTCCCATAAAAGAAAGACCTGGATAGAAATAAAACAAACTCTGCTTCAGACAAAGTTCATGCTAGAAATCTCTCCCCTTGCTGTTCACCCTTCTCATCACAAACAGGATACTCAGTAGTAGAGGGATGGGCAACACCAATGGATGGTTCTGCATACAGTAAGAACGCCCAGCCTAGCTCACCAGAATATTAAGGCAATGAGTCTTTTCAGGAGGAAAGCATCCCACCCAGCATGCATAGAAAATAATTTAGATATCCACCATGATAATTTCACAGCACAGAAGGAGTGCCTTTCCTGTGCTGTCACATGTTATAGCAATCTGTATGACTAACAGAAATTCACAATAGAATCTATTAAGACAAACATTTCTCCTCTGTTTACAAATATAAGCTATTTAAACAACCTGTTGAGACCACATACTCTTGCTAACTGGTAGATCCAATAGCACATTCAAGAAAAAGGAAGCACTAAGCCTCATTTTACAGAAAAGAAAATAATGCACAAGGAGAAAAAGTGACTTGCTCGAGAGATCTTAAGAAGGGTCTCAATCCCATTTTAGAGCTCCCAGTCCACACTGCCTCTTGATTATGTATTCTCTTAAATTTCAACTCAGATGTTTTACTTCTCAATTCTGGATTACAGCTGAACATCCTCCTGAATTAAATAAATTTCTACTACTGTCTTTGCTAGAGACTAACAGCCTGAAAACCAGCTATAGAAGCTCTGCCAGGTCTTGGATTTTATGTTTGTTAGAACAAAAAAACGTTTAACAACAATATTTTGCTTTAGACAAACCAAAGTTGTTCTTAAAATGAAATGGGAACATTATAAAGAAGGCCAAACATGTACTTTGTGAGCATGTGACACATACCTTACAGCTGGTAATTTCTTCTATTCGTGCTTCAGGTGTCTGCCCTGCTTTGTGTCTTACCAGTACATACACTGCTTTCACTTTAGGACAAGATCTGAGCAGCTTTTCCAGAAGCACTTTTCCCATGAAGCCTGTAGCTCCTGTCAGGAGGATGTTCTTTCCTTCATAGTATTCAGGGATGGAAACCATTATGACCTTAACAAAAGTTAAAAACAAAAGTGTATTAAATAACTTCTAGGAGTTCAGATGTGCTGAAGATCTACATAAACAGCACAGATGCAAACACTCAATCTCATACCAAAAAGAAATACTTTTAGCAGCCATTTTTTAAATGTATAACCAGGACTTTAATTTGTCTTTTACCACCACATTCCAAAAGAGTACCACAAGGTCACTACAGTCATTCCAGATCTTCTTGTAAACTGTTCCTGTTAACAGCATCTTAAGGAATTAGATACCACGCAGTCTAGGAAAATAGCTCAACTTCAGCCTATTTTTACCTCTATGTGCACGGTCCTTTACCACTCTAAGTGGCTGTTCCATGTAAACTAAATGTCATATCATTAAAATATAATCACAAGTAGATACTTCAAATACACTGACAGAAGACAGGGAGCCAGGCATCTGCCAATTGCTGGCCTTGGTATTTTGCCTGTGTCAGCGAAGTCCCCTGTCAGTGTTAGGCTGAGCCTTCCCACAGATTACACTAAACCAGAGAGAAGGTATAGTTAGTTGCTTGGTAGGAGATCTGCTGGTTTTCTATTGATTACAAAAAACCCACACAGTACCACAGATACAGGTTTCCAACTTTTTCATCAATCAAGTCTGTCAGGTTTTTTCCCTCTGAATAAGTGATTACAGTTCTCACACAACCTTAATAGTTGAGTTAGCCACAAACACACCTCCTAATAAAATGAAGGGCAAGGGATTGTTACTTAAAACCAGCACAAAGCTCAAAAATGTTGCAAGTTTTGCTTCAGTTCAGAAGTTAACTCTGAGAATTATTTTTTTCTCCTCCCTTAATCACCCACTTGGAAATTATGGCTAATCCTAGATACTGAAAACTAAAAGACCTTCCAAGGAGAAATATACTGCTATCTCTCACACGAACGTTGGACCACGACCTTTATGACCCTTAGAACTCAATCTCTGCCTCAGGCTAATCACAAGCCATCCTGTTAAGTCTGATGTATCAGTGTATTTACTGTAACCTTTAAACGGCTTCCTTTTACTGTAGAAGACTGTAGCATATGGATACACTTCCACCATGTTTTACCCATCTTTCTAATTGCACTTATAAAATAACAAGCTGAAGCAGTAAAAGTCTAGTTGTAGTCTCCTACAGCAGATCCAAACATAAATCATTATGACCAAAACACTATCAAATGGGATAGATTCCATAAAACCAAACTAAAAAAACTAACAGAAACAGCCTCTTTAAACAGTGACGGAGTGTTTCTTAAGTAAGAATTACAACACTGAACATCTAAACAGGGTGAGAGCCTCTCTTCACCTACCATCCAAGAATAAAAGGAATGCAACTTCTAAATATACTTAATTCTTCTGAAACAACAAGCTACTGCAAGCAGGAACTTATCAAGGAATACCCAAGATGTTGGATGTTAGGAGTGAACAACTGCAGGCTTAATCTGCACCTTCTGCCCCTAGAGTAAGGAAATATTTTTTTAATGCTTGTCTATATCTCAGTACCTGGCATATTAAAGCAATTGTGCTGTGCTTTTCCTGTGCTCGTATCGTGACAAAGCCTCTGAATGAGGTCTAAGTGATTACTTGCCAGAAATGAGTTATCACCTGCACAAGCCCCAGTTTCAGGAGTCTGGGTACAAAGTCTTACGTTTTTTGGTCCAACACTCCAAATCTGATTTTGACTCCCTTCTTTGACAAGGTTAGCTCCTGCATTTATTAGTGAAACATCTAAAAACTGATAATGGCATACAGTAGCAAGTTTAGAACAGAACAAGCACTACTATTTCCATTGGCCACTGTACACCATCCAAATTGCTTCTTTGAGGGCTGATGAGACTGAAAGCGGTGTATGGAGGGAGAAAGCTATTTACATTAAACCACTTCTGCCACACATATAAAGAGATTTTAACGCCAATTTCAAAGCACACCTCCTGCAATAAAGCCTGGAGAGTAAGATACAGCATGGTTGAGTCGTTTTTTCCTGTTCAAAGTAAGATACGGGCCTGTTGTCTTCACTGTGGCTCTTTAAGTCACAATTAATGCTCTCTGCTATTCAGATCTGTCCTCCCCATAACTTCCAACTTCCTTGTCTTTGCACACACTATTAAACTCCATTTCCTCCTAAAAATCCACACGCTTGCTCCCCCATACAGGATAAGCCTTCTGTTCCCTTAAAGAGGGAAGAGAAAATTCATGCAATCGTTACCGTAAGAATTTTGTCAAAGATTCAGTTTTCTTATGGTTCATACATAATCTTGTTACTAAATTCCCAATCTAGCCAGAATTCATATTTTTTAACCCTTAAGACTCTATGACAGTACTTTAATACCATCGGCCCACTTGCCCTTCCTCAAAGGAAGGCTTAATACTACTTCTGACATAATGCTGTATCCTCAGTCTGCAAACGTTCACATGGGCAGAGACAGTCTTTTGCTACATAAACACAGGAACCTTGCTACAACACCCAGTACATGGGCTACAGTCCAACATCTATTTCTAAAAGCTGAAACAATGAAAAAAAAGTTATGCTGACAGTGGAAATATCTGTGTAGCTATGGTCCAGCTTTTTAGCTAACTGAAAAATCTGACAATGTTTAGGGTCATACGATGTAAAGAAAACTAGATGCCAGAATAGATCAGAAAGTTTCCTGCCTCAGTTATTACCGACCTACTTTTTTGAGTAAGAGGTTGATATCAGATCAAAAATAATTATACTATTGTCCTGAAACACTTACAGAATACCAAACCTACAAAACATCTAGATCCAAAGCTATGATTAAGCATAATGATGAAATGGGTTCAGTTAAAACAACACTAACATACGTACGTTCATACTTCAGAGACAGCAACACTTACATGTATGCAGCCTAATTTTTTTTTTTTAAGGACACAAATGTTTCCTTTAAGAAACCATTCCCCTTTGCTCTCTGACAACTAGCATCTGGTAGACTTTGTTCATAGCAAATTTTCCACCCTAAGTTTGTCTTCTATTTCTATTCCTCTGGAAGATTCCAGCTAGAAAACAGAACTGGTGACCTTTTCAGAAGTACACATTGCTGCCAAAGTTACAGCAGTAAACACCAGGATCGTGAGAGAACTGTCTACAAGCACCAAATTTGATTTAAGGGTAGAAACCATGTATGGAATCTAGATGTGAATCAACAGTTTTGCCCCACTAGAGAGAAAGGTTATCTCAACCAGAGGAAAGGGAAAGAATGTTCCCGTTCTCCACCTACCTTTCCCCACCTTCTCTGAGAAAGCATCAGTCAGTCAGCATAGCATAGCTGGCAACTCCTAATTTCAAGCTCAGAAGGAACTTCTCTCACAGGTATACTACCTCTGTTGCCTTTTAAAGTTCTTTACAGCAGCAAATTACTGAAGAACTACATGACAATTGGGGTTTAAAAAAAACCCAAAAAACAACACAGTTAAGAAATAGACGCAGTTCCCAGTGGAAACTTAGTTTAACCTCCAACACATACCAGGCTTAGCCTAACACCTCTAACACATAACAGGCTGTAGTACATCCAGAATAATATTCCTACCTTGCAAGACAACACAGCAAAATCAAATTTAGCATTTTAAAGTTGATATTTAAGTGTCACAAATTGTTTTATCTAGTTTTAGAGTCTAACTTGTATGTTTGCAATAGCTGAATTGTAGCCGTTAACCAGCAATACATATTTTCTCCAGTTATCCAATGACTTGTTAACAGCTACCTCTTCAAACACACAGACAGATAACTCCTATCAAACACAAAATTGTCTAAAGCACACTTTGGAATATCTGAATCCCTATCTCACAGCTACTTTTTTGAGCTAATAAGTAATAACATTCAAGAAAAAAAGAAATCTGATGCTAGGCTACTTCCGAATTCACAAGTTAGGGGCTAAACCAATGGTGACATTTTGAAAATACTGCTTATTTGAAGGGTGCTTTCCTTTGATAAATAAGAGCTCCTAAACACTTCAGTAAAAAAAACCCGCAAGCAAGGATCCTAACCAGAATTCCCCATCTTGTAAAAAATTGCAGTGTTCAAGGCTGAGCAAGTGCTATTATGGAGCAAACAACAGCAGCTCTGTTTGTCTTCAGAGCTACTGCAGCAATATTTAACTCATTGCTTCAGACAGAAGTCTCTGACTCTCAAAACAAAGACAATTCTGTTTCTAACAGGAAAAAGATCAATTCTCATGTTTGTCCAAACACAGATCAAGATGCTTAAAGATTTACTTTCCAAGTGCCAGGAAAGCCTGCTGCAGTTTCACTGAATGTTTAAATGCTAAACCCAGGAACTAGAAAGAGTGTACATGTATGTCCTTGATCGAGATTAAATGGTCTGTTTTCTAGTTTATCACTGACAAACATTAGGTCAACAACATGCTCCCTCCAAATTCAATCATACTGAGATTATCACTCACAGGAAATAGAAAACATGTATTTCCCAATCTCTCAAGCATCAGCAACAAGCCACAAAGTTCTGCAAAAATACAGCCTGACAAACCCATTTCCCCCTTTCCCTCTGACAGCTTGAGCCTAGTACTAGAAGCAGTACAACAGGGAAAGGTCTAAAAGTAACGTGGAAGAAACATTTGGTGTATATTCAGGAGATGAAGTCTATCTAAACATCAAATCTGAATGTACCAAATATTTTTAAACACCACACATGCATCCACACCACACAAAAATCATTACAGAAGTCCCTCAAATAGAGCTTCAACTGTCACATTTCAAGGACACCACAGCAAGAAAAAAAAAAAAAGAAAAAAAGAAAAATCTAAGAACTGGAGAGACTGGAGAGATTCAGGCAACAAAGGAATAAATATTTAACTCATCTAAACAAGGTTACTGCCAGAAAGACGAGCCTGGGTCATTTCATTTGGTGCCTTGTTTCCACAAAAGCATATCAATGAACGCTATCAGCAGAATGTCCACATTTTCAACGACCACAAGGGTCAATGATCCGCCCTATTTGGACAATATCTATCCACTGTATCACCAAAGGATGATAGTTTGTTTGTCTTCACGGTCCAAGGTTATATCCATTGAGAAACCTTATCTGTGAAAGATACTGTTTTAAAAGATTAGTAGAGACTGACCTGATGGAACAGAGCACTTCCTGCTGGAAACTGCTTTTGGTGGTGTTAACCTTAAAGCATACCTATTCCAAACTTCAATTATGTGGAAGATTTGGGATTCTTCCCCCAGCTAGCAGAAAGACAAGCTTATCCATGTTTTAGACTTCATCAACATTCTTATCTACACTCTGCAAAGTCATTTTCTTTACTAAACTGTAAGCCACAGTCTCCTTCAAGGATAAACCTGCCAAGAAAATTTAACACATCTCCAGGAGCTGGAAAACACATTGCCAGGTCTGGAAGTTAATTAGAACAACTAAGTTTTGAAGAACTATCAAAATGGGTCCACTAATTTATTATTAACTAACCAGTCTTTGGCTTATGCCTGGTAGCATGCCAGATAGTGTCTCACTACACACTTTCCGGACAAGTGACTGGATTGGAGGAATCAGGTAAATTCTCTCATGTATATCAACATGCCTTTATTGACAATCTCTACAAACAAGTGGAATGCAACAAAACTAAATAAATCTTAAAGATTATACCCAAGTCATCACAACTGCAGCATAAATACCACCCGCAGACCCAAAGCTGTATGTGGAATAAGGCAAACGTGGCTGACACTCGGTATATTTCAGAATTTCTGACAACAGACATTTCAAACTAGTTATATTGTTCAATCTTGAAGATGTTCAGAGAGACTAACCTACCAACAATAAGAGATTTGTCCACTTTAAATCATTTATCCATTGAAACACAATACCAGTTATAGTAGCTAATATAGTTAGATCAAAGTTTACATAACTAAGTGTATAGCCTTATCCACAAAAAAAAGTAGACTTGCTTTGAAAAAAAGTATTCTTCTCACTATTCTTAACCACAGCAATGTGCTACATACTGAAAGCTTTTTCTGGACTGTATGCTCCTCAAGCTACATTCCTCCTGGATATAATAGCACCTCTGGCAGCACATGCATTCAAGGTAAGGAGCACTATTAAATTGATTTTTGTGAGACTTAACTAATACTGTATATGAACTATTTAACAGCACTACAGCATTCAGATACCAAAATCTAGATTGATACCAGACACTGAAGTCGTTCTGTAACCTCCTTTAAGACAACACTGACAAAAACCAAGCTCAGTATTCACTCAATTGCTTTAGGAAGAAGCATGAATTTGGACCAACTAACCCATAATTTATTAGCAGAACCCAGCCCAACCCACAAACTATTTAATCTGCCATTTGAAGATACCCTTATGAAAGTTAGATACTTTGAAGTCAGGGCTGTGTCTGAAATCATGGCGGCTTTAACCTCTTCTGATCCTTTAGTGTTACTGAGGGGAACCTGACCCCAGTGTGGGCCACATGTGGTTACACAGATACTTATGTTCGTGTTCACACACCTTTCAGCCAAAATTCTGATTTAACTACAAATTTCCATTCACTTATGCTTCTATTCAGAAGGATTCTGTACCAGATGACTTTGAAATTACTTTTGAATAGTAAGTACATTGTTCACAAAGTACCAGAGCGGTGCCTTGCTGTCTCTTATAGGAAGTCCCTCCCTTGAGAATGAATTAAAACAAAAGAGGTTTTTACTATCCCTATATAATTACGTTATAAGGTTGCGTTTTTCTGAATTGTTAACTGTTTGAGCTTAGTCTTCAAGTGCATGCTGAAGGAAAAATAACTCTTTTGGTACAATTAACCTCATTTCTCCAAGTCGCACAGAAGGCACAGACCAGCTCAGAAATTAAGCTATCACAGTAGAGCACACACCACATAAGAACATTCACTATACTCCATCTCCGGTTCAAGTGGAAACACATTTAACACTTATATCCAGAGAGTTTTCAAACAAGTTTTAAGAAAATAAGAGGCAGGCAGATTCAAGATTTGCTGGACAGGATCACAGTTGCAGATCATTTTTTCTAAAGTTAATGCGAGATCTGCATTAGAAATCTCACTTGTGCTTTTGGTTACGGAAGGATTAGGAGATAAAGCCTCACTGTTTATCAAGGTAGTTGCATAAATCATGGCTCTTGCTTTGCATAAATCATGACTCAAGTTAACCCTGAAAGAACAAAACCCATCTGAACCACCTACCTACAACATAATGAAGAGTAACACTCACAGTTAACTACCACATAAACTGCTAAAGCTACAAGATCACCCAATGCTTATTTACTGCATTAAGAAAATAAGCCAAAGGCATCAATTTAACCTTCATACGAGTATGCTGATACCCAGTGCAGGTTATCACTGGGAAAAGCCTCAGCAGCAGGAGGATTACTGCTCCAGTAATTCCTGTGATACTGTCATTTTGTTGGAAGGGGAAAGCCAAAAACCAGGTGGAGGAAAGGGGGTGTGGGGGGGAAAGAAACAACACTTAAGCGGCTCATCAGTCTGCCTGGTTTCACCATGAAGGGACAAATCCAGGTAATTAAACCCCAGATTTCCTATGCCTCATATTGATCAGACAGAACAAAAGACAGCTACCCAAAAACTGCACCTGCAATTACAGTCTGTTCAAAATATCAGAAGGAAACGACAAGCCACCTTAGCTAGTCTTTTACTAGAATTGCCTTGGCACATATGATTACATTTATTACTGAAGTATTTACAATCAGAATACTTCACTGAGAACAAAAATCCCAACTCTTATTGCTCCCTTCTTTTAAATTATATATATTATTATAGAGTTAGGTGTGCTGGTTTTGGCTGGGATAGAGTTCATTTTCTCCACAGTAGCCAGCACAGGGCTGTGGTTTGGATTTGTGCTGAAAACAGAGTTGGTAACGCAGGGATGTTTTAGTTAAAGCCGAGCAGCACTTATACAGAGCCAAGGCCTCTCCTGCCTCTCAGCCCACCCCACCAGTGAGGAGTTGGGAGGGGACCCAGCTGAGCCCAGGGGTACCCCAGGGCAGTGGCCTCGTGCTCAGCACATACAGCTCGGCGGGAAGGCAGGAGGGGGGACGTTGGGGGTGAAGGAGCCCGGTGGTCCTGGAGACAGCTGAGCACCCGCCTGCCCGTGGGGATGGGGAATGATCCCCTTGGTTTGCTTGTGCACACGACTTTTGCTTCACCAAGTGATTAAACTGTCTTATCTCAGCCCATGACTCTTCTGATTCCCTCCCCTATCCCACCAGGGGGGAAAGAGTGAGTGGCCACATGGAGCTGTTGGCAGCTGGGGTTAAACTTGCAGCAGTCGTGGGACTCAAATGGTTCAACATAGCGACAGGTTTGACTGGAAGGTGCCAGGCTGAATTTAGAGCTGTTGTTGCTGTTGGGCTATTAACTGGCAGGCTCCTGTGCCTGCCATGGGGCTGCTTGCCTTAACTCTGTATTAGAGTCCAGTGCTTGTTAGTGGCTGCTTTTTGCTGTGGCTGCTTGCTGTACTGCTGTAGTGCTGATCATCTTACCCTGCCGTGCCCGGGCACATTTTGATAGCAGCCATGGCGATGTGCCTGGGCTGGCAGATGGCCAGGGCATCGCTGCTGGCTCTGGGCTGCTGTAACGGACAGGCGGGAGCTCCTGCCTGAACCTGAGTTGAAGGGACTGTGACCTGTGGATGAGCCCGAGGGGCAGGACACCCCAAAGCAACTGTGGCAGTGGCAGGTACAAGCAGCAGGAACACCCCTGCAGAGCCTGTGGCTCACAGAGGAGGCTCCACCTGGGGCAGGTACTCCCTAAGGGACTGCAGTCTGGGGATAAGGCCAAGATGGAGCAGGGGCAAGGGCAGGAGGTCACCACAATGTCAAACCCAATGGTCTGCTCCAAAGGGACCAGGGAATTAAGATTGTATTGGAAACACCTTTTAAATTGTCATAACTCTTTATTCGAGTTCTATGTCATAGGAATTACTATAGCAGGAACCACACTAACCAGCGGCAGAGAAGCCTTACAAGCAGCAGTGCCAAGTGCAGCAGTGACCCAACCTGAGCTGGCTTTGGGGCCAAGTAATTCCATGAACACACCAGCTCTCCTGTCCTGAATGACCACTGAACAGATGGAGGCCACTTTGGGAACATTTATGGACATTTTAGACACATTTCACAGGGGTGGTCCATAAACTAAGGGAGTGGTATCTGCGTATTGTATCAAATGATAGGAAAAATAATGGCAATTTATGAGGATATACTGGATAGTGTGGGACCTGAGCATGACATAAATGGTATGGAATAAAGGGTGGAGAATGTGGTTTTGGCCGCAATAGATTTAATCTTCTCCACAGTGGCTAGGATGGGGCTACATTTTGGATTGTGCTGAAAACAGAGTAGGTAACCCAAGGATGTTTTAGTTAAAGCCGAGCAGCACTTACACAGAGCCAAGGCCTCTCCTGCCTCTCAGCCCACCCCACCAGTGAGGAGTTGGGAGGGGACCCAGCTGAGCCCAGGGGTACCCCAGGGCAGTGGCCTCGTGCTCAGCACATACAGCTGGGGGGGAAGGCAGGAGGGGGGACGTTGGGGGTGAAGGAGCCCGGTGGTCCTGGAGACAGCTGAGCACCCGCCTGCCCGTGGGGATGGGGAATGATCCCCTTGGTTTGCTTGTGCACATGATTTTTGCTTCACCAAGTGATTAAACTGTCTTATCTCAGCCCATGAGTTTTCTCACTTCCACTCTTCTGATTCACTCCCCCATCCCAAGAGCAAGTGGCTGTGTGGGGCTCAGGTTGCCAGTCAGGGTTAAACCACAACAGAAGGCTTGAGTCACATTTTACAGCAAATGTTACACAACAAATTTTAGTTCCTAAGAAACAACACTTCCAGGTTCCTTCCACACCTTTTACCAAAAAAAAAAAAAAATCCAAAACTATCAACCTTGCTTATCCTGTCAGCTCCTCCCAGCTGAAGAGTTTCAGGTAGTTTAAGAAAGATTTACAGGGGAAAAAAAAGCCAACCCACCATAATGCATTATTTGACAGATAGATGTTAGTGTTTTGTACTAATTCACTAACTACACTTCTGTAAGAAAATCATCAAGTGCTGCCAGTCATGTTTCACCAAATCCCCACTTCCAGTGCCTTTGTGGTAAAGGACACCCATAGTAAGCATACTCACAGCTGGCAAGCTGACTGTTGAAAAGCTGTAAAAAGAGTTAAGATTATAGAACTCTGTTAAAGTTTCAGTCAAATTCTTGGTTTGTTACGGAGAACCTAATGCCTTCATGTTTAGGTGAGCCATTTAAAAATTCTTCATACAAAACCACAGTCAAACAATGTAACATCTTAACATGGTGCAATTCAATGGTTTTCCAATTCAATTTCATAAAGATATTTCCTCTCCCATTATGTTTCTGTAGAAATTCCCAATAATTCTTCTGAAACCTAAAAATAACTCATTTATCTGACAAATGCTCTATCATTGTATTTGAAGCCTAATTACCTTATTTAAAAAAAAAAAAAACATGTTTACCCTTCCTTTTCTCCAACACATGTAGAGCAAAAACCCCGTGAAAAAATTAAAAGCTCACTTTCAAAATTTAAATACTTAAAATAGCTTAAACACATACACAGTTAAAGCAAGTTCTACTAACAGATTGCCTACCTGTCCTACAAACAGGACAAAGAAGTGAACACCAATTAACAGGGCACATGAAGCCTCTCTTCCTTCTCAGCAGAGTAGAGGTATTTACACCACCCCGTAGCTGATACTGACCACAGAGATGTTAAGGGCTCCAATCTTAACTCCCGTTTACACCAAAGGATGTGTTTTTTGAATCTATCAGTTATGCCCATTGCACAAGAAGCTCTACAAATTTACAAACATCAAGCTGAACAATGACGTGGAAAGGTTGGCATGATGTAGTGAATCAACACCAAATGGCAGCTTAACAAAATCCACTAAGCATAGTCTTTTAACCACACCCAAAGGAAGAAAGTAAGGAGGTGCACCAGTGGAGTCACACATTCTTTGAGAAAGTTTGGAAAAAGCTTAACAAAGCTAAAGAAGAACAGTTTTATAGAAGGGCCTCACTATAACCCCAGGGTTGGAGACACTCAGAAGAAAAAAAGAAAAAAGGCAACTAGGAGCACCTAGTGTGCTCAGAGAGACAGTATTTGTCAGGACTCTTTGCAGCTTCAAAACTGTTAAAGTGTTGAGGCTAAATAAAGCATAGCTGCAGGACTGTATTACTGCAAGGCTCAGAATTAGCATCTGGGAGAAACAGTGTGGATGTACATGAAGATACTAACCATGTCCAGTCATTAAATGACGGTAAGTCTTCCACCTACAAAGCACCCAACTAACCAAGTACAGGTTTTGATGATACTGGTTCCTTTACATAAGTTCTTGTTTGTTTGCTTTAAGTTCCCAGCAGCTCCGTTTCCTGCACAAGTAACTGAACACAGACCCTCCTCAAACACCAAATATTTTGTGTCAAAAACCCCAAAACACCCACACAAAACACACACACACACAATTTCTGGCCAGAGAAGCTAATCAAGTTTCAAATCACTGCAATGATACATCCTTGTCTTCGATGCCACCTAATACCTTTTCTAGCACTTGCTTAAACTTTCCAAACTGTTGTAATACCATTTTAGTTTGTTACACATCCGTTCCAAGCACTGAAAGCACGGTGTTTGTGAGGAACTGCAAGTTCCTACAAGAGCTAGAACTCAGAAAACAGGAAGATGACAAAGGACCCTTTGCTTTGTAGTCGTCAGGAGGAGATGCAGTTTGGCCTCTCAGGAACAAAGAGGCTCTATGGATGGACTGATTCTCCCTCTCCAGGAGAAACGTTAGTACAGGTATTTCAAGACACCTATTACTTCACCTTCCTATGCAGAATCATGGCATACTGCCAGGAGTTGCACTACAAAACTGACACGGAGTGATGCTCTCTGCTTCCATCTGGCTAGTAGATACGTATTTTCAAAGTCTGGGGAACACTAAATACCAAATGAGGAGAAATCCTTTGCTATTATATAAGTTACAGTTTTGCTTCAATGCTAACTTTTATTGACAAGTATCAGCTGCTTTGGATAATTAAGATGTTGACCGCTTGGGTATTTTGTAGCTATAGGAAGTAAAAATATTTATCACGTCCAAAATATCAGACAGTCACACTTAATGGAAAACTGTCCCACTGTGCTTTTACTGTTAAAATCTCTAGTAAAGCCTCACTAGACCTGGAGTCCAGCATAAGGTAAGTAAATAGAGACTAAGTACTTGCAGTAAAAAGTTACAGATTTAGATTTGCATATTACTTTATAGTTCTGCAACAGCTAGGAGAAAAAGAAACCTGCAAGGTCACTCTCTTCATATGCAGTTGTGGGACGTTTTGGGTGGGAAAATTGCTGGGGTTTAAGACATCAAAACTGAGTAGAAAATCTGAAAAGTAAAGATCCTAGAAATATATTACCTAACACTTTATTGCAGCAGCTTGGAGATTATGTATCTCAGTTATAAAGCCCAGATACGATACACAAATAAGGAAAGTTGGGAGTCAAGAAATTCTAGCCTGCCACAGTACAGACAGATGTCACAGACAGTAAAACTCCTACATGCTCCGCTTTGGGCTTAATTATTATTGAAAGTTATTAAAATATCAAAACCTTTCAGTTGCTAAAGCTGTGAAGTAGGTTAAGTGAAATTAAAGGTTTCTATTTCCATGGGATTCAAGCTGGTTTCAATTACAAGTTTGCTAGCAATCGGTGTACCTCTGCAGCTAGCCAGACTTTAAACTTCACTCGAGAAAGTCTTTCTGTAGACCCAGGCGGCTCCTGCTCCACAAGACCCCAAGTCTCTACCCCAGTCAGGGGCTGCTGCACACCCCAAGAGCTACCAAGGCTCTCAGCCTACTATTTCCTGATGCATGGACGCACTGAACCGGGGCTCCTCTCTGAAAAAGCGGGCCGTTTCGGTTCTCTTCCCCACGCACTCTTCTAAGCGGGCGGGGGACTTGCGGCCTTTTCCTGCACGGCTATTCTCTGCACTAACCGCAACTACGTGGGCTCGAAAAAAGGGGGAACTGCCGCGGCAGCACGGCGGGAGCTGAGGGAAGCCGGAGCTGCCTCGCGGGGAGAGCCAGCGCGCCGCGGCTCCAGGAGGCCCATCCAGTGACGGGAGGGCCGGGGAGGCGGGCGGCGAGGAAGAGCGC
>NW_020799103.1:1922264-1952924 GCF_003259725.1 Athene cunicularia | reverse complement strand
GTGTCCAGGCACGGAGCCAGCGCCGGCTGAACGCAGCCGCAAGGCCCCGAGGCTGCCGACAGCCACCGCCGCCTCCGGCAAAGCCAGCCCCCTTGCCGGGGTAGCGGGAGGCGGCCTCGGGCAGAGCTGGCCTCACCGCGGCGGCCGCCAGCGCCCCGCCGGAGGGCACTTTTCCGCAGGTTGGACCCACAAGCCCGACGCCTGAGGCCCGCGGCAATAGCATCACCTGTGAGGGATGCGCGTCCCGGCCGTGCCGCGCAAATCGACGCGCTCCGCTTACCTCGCGGCCTGTTACCGACACCCGCCGGGCCCCGCAGCAGCGTGCCGTTATGCCCCGGCCTGCCACCATAGGCCGTTTATTTCACAACGTAAAACGTTGCACAGATGGACATGCATCGGCTTAAAAAAAAAAGGCATTCAAAAGTTAGGAAACACCCTATATAAGCTTGTGCAACCCATATTAATTCAGATTACAGTGGATATAAAGTAAGAGAATTGTAAACACAGCCTTTGCTTACATAACTGGATGTTGGGTTTTCGGAATGGTTTCTGTCTGATCCAGGCTGTGACCATAGGAGCTCTGCTCACATAATCCACAGCAATTCAGTAATGGTAGAAATCATATTTATAGATGTAGATTTTCATGATTTATATACTCAATACTAGTTAAACCTAGTATCTAAGTACTTCTTGACAGAGAACTTAGAATCACGTAACTCTAAACTCTTTTATCATAACTGTTAGTTGACAATTTTTCAAAGACTATTTCTCAGAAAATACCTGCTCGTTGAAGCTGAAGCATTACCCACTCATCTGCTGTATAAGAAAACCAACTCAGGCAGTGCAAAGATCTGAGTCCAAATCTCCCACATTCCTGCTGAAAGGTTGTACTACGTTGTTGTACACTCTGCTGCACCAATGCTTCCTTTTCGTTGTAGTGAAATCGTGACATACAGTAGGCAGCCTTACCGGCTGTAGGGATGAAGCTTTTTCATTTCAGATTCCCCAGTATGGAAGAGTCCATTGCAGCAGATGGATGCAGATGCAGAGTTGCAATCAGTGCACATGAACTCTTCAGAAAATTTATTTTTAAAAAACCTCTATTCAGTATAGAGAAATTAAAGTTTCTCAGATTATTACAGAAGTTAAATTTGGGTGCATTTTTCAGAGGTCGCTTTGTAAAATGTGTCTGTGACACCACATGGAAGTAGTGGGGAAGAAACTAGCAATATTTCAATGTGGGCACAGCAGTGTATTCTGTCCACTCTCAGTTTTGAAAACAGCTAAAAAATGGTGGGGGTTTACACCTTGTCTATAATAAATACCATATCGTCTGACAATGGTCACAGCTCATTAATGATAATTTATGATGCAATGACAGTGCATTAACTGATGCATTCAATATAAACTGTTGTTGATAATAATTAAGCTTTGGTATCAGAATTTTAAACCCACTTGCTTGGCAGAATAGGGAAAAGACAGAAAAATACATGTAAAATTTGGCAAGCATGTATTCTCTAGGGTGAAAATACCTAATCAGTGCAGTCTCTAACTGAGTGGCAAAGCACAGCATGAAAGTAACACAATTTCTTCATTTTTGAGGGTTCTATGACCTCCGTACCTCTGATGAAAAGATCACTGTGCCATCAGCATACATCACATATGTGCATCGCCAGAGGCTGACTTAATGGCAACACAGCAGAGGACAGTATCACAGTATTATTTCAGATGCCATCAGAACATGAAATAAATATAGAGTATTCGGAGCACGCTGTTGTCGGTTTGTGTTGATCTGTTCAGTGGACTCAAAATTTCAACATGTTGCACCCCAATCTGTGTGAATCAGTCTTACAACTGCATTAGAGCAAAAATGTCTTGATAAAGCAGAGTATCAGAACGATACAGCGTGAGTCTGTAACACCGTAAAACTTCTTCAGGATCTCAGGACCCTCAGAAATTCTGGGGATACTGTGAGACATAATGATCTGATTTTTTTTCCAGATTACTCTTTCAAAGTCACAATTAATTTATCCCTCCTAAATTATTTATGAGCAGGAAAACACCATAGTGATATAGTATCACGATGAGTTTACATTTTAATGTAGTAACACAGGGTTGCTTCTCAAAGAACCTACCAAACTGGTTATTCAAGGTATCATTGTGAATTTTTCCTCATAGGAAAAACTCAGAAGATATGAATACAAACATGCTCTAGTCTGAGAATGCTAAGTAAATTATAAAATAAACCAACATAGACTTGCAGTAGCTAATATTAAAAAGAAGTATTTGAAACCCTGTTACCTAACACAAAGGCAGTGGACACAAGGTTATAGAAACTGATAGGTAAATAACTACAAGTGCCCGCAGGGCCAAACCTTGATCTGTGAGAGTACAAAACAAATGCCTACATGCTCACAATCAGAAAAAAAAAAAAGATTCAGTTCATATCTTAAATTGCTCCATGTTTCTAAGCAATACTAGCAAGTTATTTCATTCACAGGAATCTGCCAGAGATTACTTCATTGTGTCTCTCCAATTTTAAGCAAGGCCAGCAGTTCTAAGTTTGTGCCTTTTATTAACCAACTCATAGAAACCTTTAATTTTGCATGCACTGCCTGGACTAGGTTCCCCAGTCTCCCTGCTTTGGAAACTGAAAAAGAGGTCACAGGCAGAAGTGAGAGAGGACAAGTGCCAGACCAAACCCATGAAGTATCACTAGAAAAGACAGCCATGTTACAGGAACAGGGTGTTCATACAGAAACTTAGTTTCTCTGTGCGTAACTTCATCACTACCTACCTCAGAAACAGAACTGGGTTTATGCAAACAATAGTCTTGCATCTTTATTTCACTAGGCCACAGACATATTCTAAGGGGGTTTTTTTTGCATAAACTAAAGCATGTATTTACCACAAGCTAGCTACTTGTGAGGGCTGTGTGGATGCTCACTTCTATTTCTTGCTAAATGCAACCCATTTAATGAAAAATTAGTCAACAAAAATTTTCCTTTTTGTGCTGCCAGAAGTATGTGCACAGGCAGTTTCTGTTCAGCAAACTTACACTCTCGTACTATATCATTTGTGCTTGTGCTGATAAGAGTTAACAGCACTACCTAAAGAAGGTGTTTAATAAAGGTGTATTTATGATTTTATGAGCATTAACAGCTCTTATCCTCAAGCTACAGTGCATTCCAGTCACAGTAATATAGGCTGGAACTTGCAAACTTGCTTCTGTACGTGACGCGGTATGAAAGATGCCGTTCTACAGAAGCTCAGAACCGGGGCTTTGGATGAGCAGTAACTAATACCGTTAAAACTACGTGTTTTCTAGTTTGAGGTACTGTGGTTGAAAGATAAGGGTCTGACAAAAACTAGATAAACCAGTTTAGGAAAAATCCAGAAACTTATTTTCAGCTGTGTATTCAAACTAGTTAGACTATTTAAAGATATCTTTTGGATTCAAAACCAGCAAACAACCCATGAAAGGAAACTTGAAAATTTTACTTTCCAAAGAACTAATAACAGTTTTTGGTCAAGTGATGCTTTTGTCTTTTCCTAATAAATTAACTGATATAGCATACTTATTCAGTGTTCTGAGTGTTTTTTAAATTGAATCCTGATTATATTTAATGCATATTAGGTATCCATGTACAAACTCTATGGGTAACAAATATATTGCTTGCAATTGAAGGCATTCTGGTACCTTCTGTATGTTTTCTATGCTAATGTGCTAATTCTTTGGGTTTCCGGAGCAACTGTTAGGATTACAGTGTATATTCAGTAAAGATTAGGGAATCACTAAATCACAGAATGGAAGAGACCTCTGGAGATTGTCTAGTCCAGCCCCCTGCTCAAAGCAAAGCCACACAGAGCAGGTTCATCAGGGCTGTGTCCAGCTGGGTTTTGAGTATCCAGGGACAGAGACTCTACACCCTCTCTGGGCAATGTGTCAGCATTTAACCACCTTCACAATAAAATAAAATTTTTAAAAAGCGCTTTTTTTTTTTTTCTTTTGTTTAAATGGAATTTCCTGTATTTCTGTTTGTAGCCTCTTGTCCTATCACTGGACACCACTGAGAAGAGTCTGGCTCCACCTTCTTCACACCCCTGAGCAGATACTTACACACACTGATAAGATCCCCCTGAGCCTTCTCTTCTCCGGGCTGAACAGTCCCAGCTCTCAGTCTGTCCTTGCACCACAGATGCTCCACTCATCTGATCACCTCCATGGCCCTTCACTGGACTCACTCCAGTATGTCCGGTCTCTCTTGTGCTGGGACCCCAGAAATGTCTCACCATTGCCGAGTAGAGAGGAAGGATCAACTCCCCCGACGTGCTGGCCACACTCTTCCTGCTGCAGTCCAGGAGGCTGTTGGCCGCCTTTGACGTGGGGGCACATTGCTGGTTCGTGGTCAATGTGCTGTCCACCTGGATCTTCAGGGCCTTTCCTACAAAACTGTTTTCCACCTGGTTAGTCCCCAGTCTGTACTGGTGCATTGGGTTGTCCCTCCCCAGTGCAAGGCTTTGCATTTCCCTTTGTTGAACTTTATAAGGTTCCTGTCGGCTGATTCTTATCTTTTGCTGCATGACTACACACAGACATCATTTCTCCTTTTGCTTTCTTGCTGCGTCACTTAAAAGCAGCAGAAATACCCATTGTGAGATCAAAATCTCATAGTCCTTATTTTGAAAAAACTCCTTAAAACACCTCTTAACTGTTCTGTCAGCTCGGTAATAGTGATATTGGTATTTGGTATCTTCTCTCTTCTTTGTTATTGAAATTTTCTAATGTAATTGCATTTTGGCATATCAATACAGTTAACTGTGTTTCAGTACATTGAGTATACTGATAAACCTGTGGGTGATAGAGCAGTTGCTAGAAATGGCTGATGTCTCTGAGGAGTGCTGTAGGGTGAACCGAGCCTTCAGGAGGAAGGACAGAGGCTTAGTTACAATTTGATCATGTGAGGCTTAGGTCATCACACCATTTAAGAAATGTGGCTGGCTGGATCATATGACTAAAATAAAACAGCTCAGTAAAGAACAAATTTTGTACTGAATAGACTTGTTGAAAGGAACTAGAAATTAAAGATGTGAAAGTTGTCTGCTCAACAGCAGACAGGCTGACAAAGTTCTAGAACAGGTAGCCCTGTTACGAACATAGGAGCCTAATGGGCCTGGGACTCTGGTGTCCAGCTGTCACAGAAGTCCCTTTGCAAAATGATTGCGTTACATTTTTAACACAGTTGTACTTTGCTGCTTCTAACCTTCTTTTAAATGTCCCTTTATGTGCACTCTAAATGCATTTACCAATATACACCTTTGTCTCTCTGCCCGCATTTGCTTTTTTATCCAATAATCCATTCCCACAGTGACACATTTGTAGAGAGCAATCTTATTCCATTTCAGCTTCCATTTTATTGGGCTAGAATAGCTGTGTTCTGTAAGCTTTCTCTTATGCAGAGAATCTCTTTCTTAAACATTCCAGGAGCCCATCTTCACATCTTTTTCAAATTTAAGTCATAACTTTATACAATATTCCAGATGAAGTTTCACTGAAATCTTACACGGCAAAAATATTTTCATACCTCTACTGAAAACAGATCTCTTGATGACAGTTTAGGCTTATATTTGTTTTTCTCATAACTACCTCATTTCAGCACTTCATAAAAAGTGTGACTTTGATAAGAACATTTTGGTTTCCTCTTCTGTCATGTCAAACTGTTGAGGTTCTAGCACATAGTGTTGTTATTTGTTCCCAAGCAAAGACTACATGTTTCTGCATAAATTAAATTTCTTCTCATTTCTATTAGTCTAGCCTGTAGACTCTCTTAGTATCAGTTCTAATTGGTAATCATTAATTATTTGTACTGATGATCTTTTCTCACTTTATCAGTGAATTTCATTAGCATGTATCCACATGTCAACATCACTTTTAGCCATTTTCTTTTGTGTCAGCTCATTTCATGCTTCACTTTTCCTTAAAATCTTACTTCTTTTGCTTAGTAATTACATACCATATCCTGAGATTTCATACTTTTCAATTAATGGTCAGTTCTCCTTTCTATTTTTGTTTTAGTTACCCTTTTCTTGCATAAGCTTTATAATTTGTCTCAAGGACAGATGACATGCAACCCACATCTAGCTCACATGAACAAGAACAGTCATTTCTCTATCTGTATCATTACATAAGCTTCTTGTCTTATTGCTCACAATGATTACTTCATAATATTTGCTATTGTTCTCTGAAGCAGTTTAATAATATCCTTTAATATAAGCAGAACATTCTGCCTCAGTGGTATTTTCTCCCAAGTGATTTTTTTTTTTAGCTTAGTGTGTCTGATTTTGTAGGTTCAAAATAATTAATGCGTTTACTCTGTTCAAAGCCATTTCATGCTTTCAGCTGTGAAATAAAATGGTATTTCTTCCTCAGTCATATAATCACTGTTTCAAAAGTCTGTAGTTTGTGTAGATGGATGAGGAAGGGCTGAAGACTGGCCATCAACAGCAAATGGAGCTGTTGACATTACACTTGAATCTTGAATGGATTTGGGACGTGCCATTGACTTTTCAGACAGTGACCCAACGGGTCAGGGTCTCTGGTCTTTGGCCATACTCTGGATCTGACATTCAGGGTGCAGATGGAATCTAAATTTTTTTTTTTCTTTTTTTTTTTTCTCCTGCTTAATGCAGGACAGGTTTTTGCCAAAATGTTATTTTGTACTGTGAGTTTGTTCTGTTGAATCCTGGTTTCCCAGTTATTATATCAGCTGCATTTAGCTTAACTGTTTCTGTTGCCTAAACACCTTCACATTCCTTGGTATTTCATGGGAATGAAAACTGTAGCACTTGGTTCCATTAATTTTGCCTGAAGTACAGCAATCCATTTAGTAGATAGAATTTGAAATAAATCAGGCCTCTCTATGGTCTTAAAGAGGCTAACCTTTATGTGATTTCCTCCATGTCCCATTCTTGGTTCCTCACTGCTTTATCTCCTCCTCACCCTACTAGACTGGGTGCTACAATCTCTTGGAATCTCTTAGAATCAGAGAAGAGTTCTAGTTGGAAGGAACCTCATCTTGTCTGACCCCCACTCCAAGTAGAGCCACCTCCAAGGCTTGACCAACTTCAAAGATAAATGTCTGCTCTGACTGCAACCTCCCCTCCTCTGTTACTCTACACTGATCACATCTCTATTGTTTCTGTAAATGCTTAATGCACGATAAAGGAGCTGTAGCTGGTTTGGAATTAACCTGGACATACTATGAGCATAGTGCTCGTGTGTTTCATTTTGTTCTTTGCCGTAGTGTGTAGTGGTGAGTTCTGCCATGCATCTGTGAACAAAGGATCACGTATAACCACACTGCTATAGGGCTCTGTAATTTCCAAACCCTAAATTACAATGCAGTTAAGTACACATAGCAGTAATTTAGGACAAAATACCCTACAGAGATCTTGAAATTAGTACTTGATCCAAGTATTAGAAAACAATAAAATTCAGAATGGTTACCTTGAAAAGAAAATCAAACTATGTCAGGATACAGCTCTGGCACTCAGTGGTGATACCAGGCAGAAATTATGGGAGTGGCAGGTAAAGACATTTTAGGGTTTGTGATCTCCTGTTAAATTTCATGTAGTAGCATGAAATGCCTCTGCTTGTCTTACATCACTGACAGGGGGAAGGCAAGGATACAGACAGTTCTCAAAGCATAGCAACAGCACTGACCTGGTGGCTTTTTTACCAGGATCAGATGTTGATCAGTGAAGTAGGAGACTGGTAGCCAGCTATGCTGAGAGCTACAGGCAGATCAATATCTACTTCTTCACCTTAGAAATGTCATTACATGGAGCTATGCCTCCAGTTGAAGGGGCAGGCAACCTTGTGCTCTTCTTGCACTCCCTCTTAGAGGGCTTTTTCTATTCCAAGGCCCTACGCAATCATCTAGGGTTGTCTGCTCAGGGCCTGACTGCACCCTGCTGCATGTGAAGCCCCCTAAGCAAACTCCCACCAGGCTAAGAGAGACACATGTCCCAGAGCAAGCAGAGTGGAGACATTTAGCTTAAGCTATAGTACATTATAAGCCACATGGCAAGCTGAAAAAGCCCTATCTCTCATCACCTAGCTAATTAGTTTGAGTGCAGTGCCATGAGGATGCAGTGATACTGATTCCAGTTCTGGGTTAGCACAGCCAGCTGGGCTATCTGATATCTCGGTAGTCTGGAATAGACACACATATAGTTACCTTATAAGGGACACTGACCTGATTATCTGTCTTCACAATTTTTTACTCATTCAAAGTAGTACCTTTTATCTGAAAGTCTGAAAAAAGCCACTTTTGGCCATCTTTTAATTGTAAATGATGCAGCAGAAATAAATGAGTTATACTCTCAAAAGCCTATGCTCTGGACAAAGTCACATATTTTCTTCAGTACGACAGAATCTAGAAGAAATTACATGACAGCTGTTTAGTCATACTGGAACTAAGAAACAGTGCTAGGCTTTCCCCACTGATCAAACTTGCTGCCTTCTGGACATACAGGAGATTTGGCTGATTCTTGGTCTTTCTATCCATGATGGTCTGGGAATGCCATTAGCCTCACAAATACAGATGTGAGCTCTAGCTCTATTTTGATTCCATATCCGGGTGTGACTTGACTATACATCATCACTTCTGTCCTTTTCTCTCATGCCATGGGAATAAAATCAGGGGCTGTGCATTAGAAAGAGTCTGCACCACTTGTTAACTTCTCTGTCTATGTGGTCAGGGGACAGGGACTCTGAGGTCCACCACAGTGCTCATCTTCAAAGAGGAATTCTGAAACAGTCTCTGTGACTTTTCCCTCACTTTTCTTTCAATGTTTTTCTTCTTACAGAGAAGCTCCTTTCATTTTAAACCAAAATATTCCTGGGTGCAGCTACATGTGGCAGAAGAAACAGGAAGTGAACAGTGGGACCAAGTGAGCCTCTTACTGATGAATGCCACCTCTCTGGGAAGGAACATGCAAGAGTTGCTTGTTGAAAATAAAAACGAGCCCCAAAAGAATGCACAGCATTTATAAATGATGTAAAAGCTTGCCTTCTGCTCAGAGTCAATGGTCATTGTCAGGAATCTCTGAGACACATGAATCACCTCTACCTTGTGCCGTGATATTTGCACCAATGCGAAGGAGAACGCTGAGTAGAAATATCCAAGTATAGAACTACAGAAACCACACAGCCAACCGTGGAATTTGTTTTTAGACGAAAGTGTTGAGCTTCACTGCTAAAATGCCAAAGTTATGACCTGAGTCCTGTACTAGTTTAAGACATTCAAAGATTGCACTTGTGCAGCCTGTAGCGGTGGTAGCTGTGAGGGAGCAATTCCAGCACCAGAGCAGTTGTAGACACAAAGAGACTGAAATGCGGACGTGTGACACAGCTGTACAAGCTGGCATTGCTGTGACAATGTGTAGCTCTCCTGCTTCACCAGAAAGAATCCGGCTTCTCAGCTGGAAGGCTTGCTGTGCTTATTTTTATGACGCTTATTCTCTGCTATAAAGCACAGCCTAGTCATGCTGCCTCCCTAGAAAGGCCTCAAGGAAAGACACTTTAGCAACGTGGAAATTAATAGCTGTGGTCTCTGTTTAAAAGAGCAAGTGTTAAATCATCTACACACACTCTTTTCAAGACTCGGAGCAAAACAAGTAATCCCTTTGACTTTGCTTTCCATTTGTAATGTTGGACAATTACCTGTTCGATATTATTTAACAGTGAAGGTATCATCTAACTAGTGTTCATTACATGGTTTAAAGTTTTATAGAATTTGCACCTTCAGAGTATTACATGGTTTCAGTGCTGATTTTCCTAGAATTAAAATCACTTCCTTATACGATCTGGGGGACATCAGTTATCTGAAACTAACATATGGTACACTCGTATGCATTTTAGCAAGTTTTTTTCCTTGCTCTTTTGAGAGCATTTATGTTGATTTTGAGAGAATGATGAAAGTTGTAATTAAAAAGCTGATGGAACTCTGTAATCTCAATGTGAGAGCACCATCTAGAGGCGAATAACATGCCCTGCACAAGGCTAAGTGCGCCCAGGATCACAATAAATTGACAAACTGCTTTCGAAATTAATTTGAGAATGCTTTGAGAAAATAATCTCAAACTTCTGTGTATTAATGGATTTTTTTTTCCCCTACACTGTTTATTATTCTGTAATGGTATAAAATGGTGTGAAATCTCTGGTGACTTTTGCAGAGAGGATGTGTGAAATCAACAGTCAAAAAAGTATAATCCTTTCCTGACACTCATGGTTGAAGAATGATGCAGTCTTTCCTCCAGTTCTCTGCAAGAGATCATTACATGTTGCTTTCCATGCTGAAACATATATTTGTGTGTCCCAGGCTGAGACAAGTGTTAATACAAGAATGTCTTCAAGCAACAGTCCCTATTTCTCTACCACAAGCATTCACCTGAGTAGATTTAGACATCTTTTCACATGCAGTAAAAACCATTTGTTTCCATTTTGATCATTTGTGAGGTTGTGTTTTATATCGTTAATATCTGACAGAGGATTGTGGGAGCTGCTGGGTATTACATGGCTTGACAGCTTTTCTGCATAGGCAAACCACTTGTAATCCCACTGAAATTGTAAAGTACCTTGGTTTAAACTGCAGTGAATTAGAAATAAAGCAAGCCCTGTGTGTCCAGAACTTTGTATCTGGGAAGACTGGACATGTTTATGACTCATAAACTTTATGACTCAGTAAAAAATCAAAATCCTGTTTTCTTTTCACAGGCATGAGAAATTTCTTTCTCACTAATATGAATGAAGCGTCCTATATTTTTGGTTTCAGTAGCAAAAGCAAACCCGGGCTGTGTTCTTGCTGATAACTGGGCGGCCCCACGCTGCAGCTAGAGAACCCCTCTCCCCTGGCCCCAGGCGAGGGCAGCGTTGCTAATGGCACACGCACAGGCAGGTGCAGCTCCGCCTGCGCTCCGATGCTTTTTTAGCTGTCGGTCTTTAGGTAACTATTTGTTCTGCAGCTTATGTGTCTGTAATAGAAAAACGTCTTTAAAGTAAAATACAGAGGAAAATGTTTTCTCTTTATAGGTATTTTACAACCTAGCATGTCTGGAAAATACATGTGTGCTAGCATACTAATTAGGCCCTGATACACAAAGTGACCTTGCTCAGCTTTCTAATATATGCAAGAACTGAAGAATATCCATGTAAAGATAATAAGCAATTTTAACCCAAGCTTCTTTCCAATTTTTTCTCATTTCCCCAGCAAGTAACCCCCTATCCTTGCTGGTGGTACACGGGACACTTGAATCTTTTATTGAGCATGTCAGCACAGGAAACAGCAATAGAAAAGAAGGTCCCCAGGTCAAACATCAGTTAAACCCTGAATTCCAAAACTTATCCCTATGCTAGAAGTTGGAGGAAGTCTCTTAGAAACCCATGGCCTCCCTAAAATTTCACCAGCTCTACAGGGGTGCAATTTACAGGCCTTTTTTTAAATTTAAACTTGCATGGTTTTGAATAATATGTAAGTCCACTGATGATGTCAATAAACTGACATCAGAATTTAATACAAAATTGACTTCACTGAAACTAGGGTTCCTGCTGTGCATCCCTACCTTTACCATGGTAAAAGAACGTTCTTTGCCACTGAATGTCCAGTTGCCTCTCAGAAAGGAAAGCTGGAAGCTAGGGCATTTGATCTGTAGGGCAAATTCTCATTTTAGGATCACTGGCACAAGTGAAGGGAGTTTCCCCAGCAAGAACATGAGACTTGTAAGAGCGGTGCTCTCTGAGGAAATGTCCATGAGGTTCTGTGCTTGTGAAACTGTACCAATGAAAATAAAAGAAATATCCTGGCAGTCTGGTTCCAGGGGCCACTTAAGAAAATTTGGTCCATCGAATTTACACTGAAGGAGGCCACTGCCACTGAACTCTTGAAAGCTCTTTTTGGTCAGGAGACAAAAGTATTGAATATATACTCTGTGTGCATACAGTGAGTGAACAGGAAAGCATTATAAAGCATGGCTTCTTGCTGCATGTATGATTTAGACAGTATGAGAAGTTCAAATGACACCTCCTCCCACATAAGATTTTGTACCTTTGATTTGTTTTTGCTGGTTCTAAGAAAGATATCTGAAGAAATCAATTTGTTGTACAGATGTAATGATAACATGAGCCAAGGAAAAAGCATGCTAAGCAAAGAATGACCTTTGTGATCCATCTCAGCAGATCCACCCTTGATTACAAATATTCATGACTAATGGTATAGTTTTAATTATAATAGAACACTTATTGTTAAGTGTTTGCAAAAGCTTTTGTATTTGAATGCTTTGCCAGTGCTTACTGAAACTCTGTGAGAGGCAATAATTTTCTAAGAAACCTGCCAAAGCTAACTTGTAGTCGAACACACTGATTTTAAAAAAATTTTAAATGCATGAGTAGTCTTTCCTTTCACATAAGTAATTTTTTGGTATCTGGATTCTTTTTCTGATGAAAATAGAAAGTGAGGGGACAAAATCTTTGTGGGAAACTCATGCTCCAGTGGATGATATCTCTTGACTTGTGATATTCTTAGGAATACAGAAATTGGGTCATACTCAAGGTGCATTTTGTCTTCTTTATCTCTTACTTTATTAGCATATTCAAAGAATTGAGACATATGGACATACTGTGTCCAGTTTTGGGGCCACCAGTATGGAAAAGATGATCCAGCAGAGGACACCACGATGGTCAGAGACTTGAAGCAGTTGCCCTACGAAGAGAAGTTGAGAAAAGCTTATTCAGCCTGGAAAAGGTTTAGGAGGGCCTAATAACAGCCTTTCAGTACCGAAGAGGAGATTACCAAGAATCTGCACCTTTTTACCAAAGTGTGTTGAGAGAGAAGGCAAAACAATAGCCACAAATTGAAATGTGTCAGGTTCTGACTAAGGATAAAAGTTTCCCCTTAAAGGTAATTAAACAGGTTGCCCAGAGAGCTTCTGGGATCTTTGTCCTTGCAGATTTTCAAGATGCAACTGGATAAAGCCTTGAGCAACCTGGTCTGAATTCATTGTGGACCCTGCTTTGAGCAGGCAGTTGGACCACGGAATCTCTGAGAATCTACATGATTCTGTGAAACAGGAGATAGGGCAAAGCCTCTTCTTTTAAAAGCATGGACAGCAATCTCTTCTGAACATTGAGAGATCTGAAAAGCTCTTCATATTGTTTCATGGTCTGTACTCAAAAAATAAAACTGCAAGCTATTTCTTTGGAAATGTAGAATATTGATGTGATATCATCACCTGGTTAGTCTAATGCTCTTTACAATGCAGCCACAGAAGCTGAGTACTTGTTAACACCTGTGTTCCACCATCACAGAAGGACTAGGATGTAAGCAAATGCCTGTGACAAAGTATTTATCATACTTGTGCAGTGAGATAATACAGAGAAGTGTTTTATTACACGGAGGTGGGATTGGCACCAGCAATAACAGCTGTCGGTGTGAGGCTCCCCAGAAATCCAAAGAATGAAAATCATGCCATTCAGTGTTCGTGTTTTTGCAAAGAGCTTTTACTTCATGCTTCAAAAGAACAGAGCAGAAAATTAAGCAGAACAATATGTTTTCATATTTCTTCAGAAATACAGTAGGTAGCATGCCATATAACTGATTATAAATTAGGAATAAAACCCCAGGAGAGAACCAGAAGAGAGATGGATAAAACAGTGAAGGCGGATGGAAAGAAAATAAATGTGTCTGAAGAGTCCAAAACATGACACACACATAGAGTGAAAATCTAGTAACACCTAAGAAGCTTTTTTTTGCAGATTTTATATAATTCCTCTGTGCAGATCAATACAGGGATGAAAAAACAAGATTGCAACCCCAGTGGAGTGGGAAGTATGTGCCTTTTGCAGGTGTTAGATCACTTGTGGCAAAGAGCTTGTAAACATTACATAATAGAGCAGTAATAGACTGGCAGCCCTGTGGTCTGCACTGCTGCCTGGAATGCAGGACTTCACATACCAAACAAGTTCAGCTTTCAGTCTCTGCAAACATCACCTTACAGTGTCCACCACATTTCTGGGAACATATCTCCACTTGCACGCAGTGATGCAGGGGGCTTCTGGTGATATTTCCTATCGTTCTAGGCAGATTTCAGCTCAGAGATTCGTCGACATAGTTTTTCCTATTTCTGTTCGTTCATCTGTAAAATGCATGAAGTAACTCTTCCCTCAAAGGTGCTGTGAGAATTACCATAAGCAGGAGACCTGCTCAGGCATTAGTGATAACACAGCTGTAGAGCACTCTTTCCTGGGAGGATACTATTCCTCTAAGTATATCCTTAATGTGATGAGGTCATAGTTGAGCGTGTGTGTCTTCAGATGTGCTCATTCCAATGCAATGTCCTCTCTTTACATTATTAGGCTGGTAGGCCGCTGTAGCAGTGACATATGTGATGGTTCAGCTTGAGAAGGCAGTAACTGGACATTGGATGCATCAAGGACTCCTGTGGTATTATGTTTGCAGATATTTCCTATACACAATTTCACTGTAGAAGGCCCTTAAGAGTTTTGAAGAGTTAGCATTGGATCCAAGGATGTCACTTCCACTTACAATACACTGGGTCCGGGTTTGTGTACAGTTGCTCCTTTAAGGGCAGATTTCAGAGCTCCAGAAGGAGATCTTTCCTTTAGTATACCGTGCTTCTTAAATGCTATTGTTTTCCAGAGGAAGAAACACTTCTCTGGCTTCTGTTGTAACCTGAAGTTCAAGGACAGTCTTGCAAATGTGCACAATTCTGTTTGAGTGTTTGCTTCCCCTCAGCCATGGGCATCCAGCCTGGTGTGTCAAAATCAGCCTTTTTGACCCTACCTGATTTAACTTTAGAATCAGTGTTACAGTCTGATATTTCAGACATGCTCTTCTTTTGAAATGCACTTTGACAAATATCTGCAGCCAAAGTCCAAATCCTCAGATGCTGAAAATTAGCCTCATCCTCAACAATTGCTCCAGTGAGTACTGAACATAAGCTAGAGGGATGCACTAATATTACAGTGGTGTCTAAAGAACCCAATCTGCAGAGTGAACGAGTATGTTTAGAGAACAGAGTTATGTAATTCATCTATTTTCGGGATTAGCCATCCCTGAAGTTCTGAAAAAGGTAACTGGGTTGGGCTATTTATAGAGTCTGTTCCTATAGTTACAGCACAGATGCTAGCATGGAACAAAAATGGTTAGCTCAAGCCATCTCCTCTGTGCACCTTAGTAAATTTATAGTCTCACAAATGTTTATAGATCTCTCAGATACAAAGAGATTTGGGGGTCTAGGATGCTACTATTGCCTCAGCATCTGTTTGCACATTAGCATGCCCCGTTTCCTGTCAGCTTCTGACCATGCCTGTGTTTTTCAGGTCATTTGTATTACAGAGCTATGCAGAGACCCCTTTTAAAGGAGTTTCCCAGTGTCTGAGAGAGGAAAAGGGGCATCAATCTGGAGAAAACTAATGCAGTAATTGCCTAAATTACTCCATTCTTTAATTTCACAAGGCTGCTAGGGATGATGGCTCAGAATCCTGCTTTTACATGATTCTCTCCCTTCTAAGATGCGTTTGTAGGCTCACTGTAAAACTGCAAATGCCATTGTTACTGCTGCAGGATGATAACTGTGCATAATAATTAATGAAAAAAATACAGTCCACACTCAAAGAGTTCACAGTTTTGAGGTCATGCAGAATTGTACAACTTACAGGAAGGGAAGGAACAGTTTGTTAGGATACTGGGTTTGGGCTGCTTCTTAAAGATTCTGCTTTTTAATATATAAATATTTGTATATATATATAGTCATTTTTATTTTTTCTTTAAAATTGAAAAATAGTCAGTTGTTTTGGTAGTGGGCGGTAAGAAAAGGGCAAAGGAGATAAGAGGAGGAAAGTTATCTGGCTAACGGAGAAAAAGCCTGTTCCTAACATAGGGGTTACCACAGAAAAAAGTCAAGTTGGGGACAGGATTCTATAGGGATGACCATTTTAATAAGGACTATGAAGCATGGAAAATGAAGTGACTTGCTTAGGCAGAATTGGTTAATTCTTACTTTCAGTAGTCTATCGGATGAGATAGGGAGATCACAATGTAAAACAAAGGGTAGCAGAAAATGAGGGCAGAAATATAGGGTTCGGTCCTTCACTACTCAACATTGTGTATTGTCATTCATGCACAGTGCAAGCTAAGTAAATTTTGATTTGTTCATACCCTAGCCCAAACTGCATAGATTAAAATGAGAATGTGCAGTGGACAAAAGTGGGGATCTAGGACTTTTACAAAAAGCCTAGAAAATTAAGATGAAAAATCTGGATTTCATGTGGAAAAACAGACACAGCCTAGGAATAGATTTTCAGCAGAGGCTAAGCAGAGAGCTAAACAGTTTAACAAGAATAATTTTAAATTGAGATAGTCTGTATAGCTTTGTGAGAGAGGAGAAATACGCATGTCAGCAAGGAAGATCTAAAAGAGACATACTGACTAGTATATTCTAGTTCACTGAAATCACCACTACAGTTAATAATAATAATGCTCTCTTCTACTGAAGATCATAGTAGAAAAGGCCAGGGTGATGATCTGCAGAACCAATTTTTTCTCCTTTTGAATCTCAGTGGCTCAACATAGGGACTGAAACATAGAGAAACAAAGAAACAAAAGCAAATAACTGTTAAGCACCGATACCCATACATCTTACCATAAAGTGCATTTTCTTGTAGACTATACATTCTCAAATCCAGCCAGAGAAAAGCATGAAGTAAAAAAGCACAACAGGAAGTGACTGATGCTCAAAATACATATAAGGTGCTAGACTTCTTGATGAACTACATTATGAGAAGTACTATAAGAATTTCATGTTAGTACTGACATGTCAGGATGGTCTAAGAAGAAAAATGAGTTTTGAGAAAATTACTGGTCAACATAGAAAGATTTAAAATATACATATAATGCAAATAAAATGCATGTATTCAAAATGTCATTTGAATTCTGTAAAAGAAAATTACTAATCCAAGAATTTGATTTTGACAACTATTAATAGTATGTCTTATAATTTAGTGAAAAGGATGGATTAAATAAAGTAGGAAAAAGTATTATCCCTTTAGAAAATAGTATAAATATATGTACAAATATATTAAGAGAATATATAGCGGAAACTTCAGGTCAAAATGTTAAACTACTGAGTTAATCTTCAATAAGTCTTGTACCTAAAAGTTTTCATTTAAAGACCTTTATTTCTGGGACAAGGTCTTTAATATATAACGTAAAACATTGTATTTGCTGTAATTAATATCTCAAATAATGTAAAGCTTCATATCAAATACATTTTTTGTCCTTAGTAACACCATTATTAAAGGGTCTGTGTCTTCTTGCATGTTTGCATAGAATCTAGCACAATATTTTCTTTCAAAACCCAAGCAAGACAATGATTTTTGCTAGTTCTCTATGTTTTCAAGTGTTTCAGCTGACTATGGACTAAGATTTTTTCAGGACGTTCACTGGATTGAAAGAAAGGTCTGAAATGTCATCATTCATTTGTAAATTGTACATGTCATTCCCATGAGATTTCATCAAGCTCCAGATTGCTTACTCGGATGCTATCTGCTCATCTGCAGAAAAAAATATGGGAATATGAACTTGAAATGTCTTTTCAGTAGAAAGGATAGAAAAATATGTGGCTACCTGCATAAAACATGCAGACCTTCATTGTTCCATCCTGTATCATCCTGAGGCTTCATGGCCATTTTATGCAGAGCTAGCACATTCATTCTTATGATGGTTTTGTTAGGTCAAACCTGATACTTGTAGATATCTGCTGTTCCCTACCTCCCACTTGCAGGATCAAGTGGACACTGATCTTTAATTACTCAAACCTTTTTTAGTAGATGTCTTAATAGCTTTTAAAATGATGATTTTATAGAATGTGCATGTATGTGCCTGTGTGTGCAGATGTATGCTGAAAAGAGGCTTCCTGAATCCTGAAGTCTTGAGTGAGGTGTTTCAGACTGGAAAGAGGGGGGAGGTGGATTTTAGACTCACCCCTGTTTCAGTGGTAGATGAATTTCCCTCTGGGATTACTTGTGCTCTCAAAACCAGTCTCCTTGTGTGGCTTGTCAGGGATGCCACGTCGGTTTCAAGGATGACAAAAAAGAACATAAGCCCTCATTAGAGCTCCAACCACATTGCGTGTCATTACAAGGGAACTCAACCCTGTGCAAGGTTTTTAGAGCCAGTAACAGGCCAGTAAACCCTCTGGCCTCTATATCTGTGTGAATATGCATATGCATAATTGAATGTGGTATTGATCCCCAAAATCCAATGATCCAACAGCCGTTTTGAGTACTGCACCAGGTTCTTATCTACCGAAAAAGTCATAAAGTATTATATTGTTCCTTATAGCAATGAGTTTAGCAAAGCATTGACAGCATGGCATTTCAGTGTCACGAGGGCTAATATCTTAAGTAATTACTGACTAAAATAATTTACCAGAACTTTTAAATCCAAAGTAAAACCTACACTTTCACACACCAGTCTATAAATACTTACATATTTAGCTTACAATTCACTAACAATACTTTTAAAATGTCCCAAGATGTATGTTGAAACTAACCATGGCTTTTCGCATTGTTCATGATGCAGAATAGCATCTTTGTTACTGACCGCTGAAATATGTCTCTCTAGAGACTAAGAGGTACCTCATCTTAATGACTTTCCTTAACAGCCATTTTAGCATTCCTCCAGGCTGCTCTGGGCTGTTTCACCAAGCTTCAGATTCTTCTCATGAGAGAGAGATGAGGTAAGCAGGGGTCTCCATTTAGGCTTCAAAACAGCCATGTAATGCTATGTGAAATTCTATGCAGCCATGGTATAGGGTGGCATGCAGAGAGCAAACACTCATACATTCATGATCATATCATCAAAGCCTGGTGTGTCCATGATAGGTCAATAGAGAAATTCCATGATAAACTGGATAGCTCTGTTAGATAACATAGCTAAATTACATTGAGAGCAAAAGGGGTTGTCCATTCCGACATTGTATATGTTTCACTGCATCTGTGAAAACTCTAGAAATAATATGGATCACAATTATCATTACAGAGTCCACTTTATCTCCCTAGGTAAGCAAGTGTACTTAAAGTCAGGTGACTGGGACTAGACTCTACCAGCTTCTGTTTTCTCTCTGATCTTTTACCCAGTGATGTTTGCATTTAATCTGTCTTTGCCTAGATGTGCGTAACCTGGAAACAAACCTCATCAGTATATACTTTCCTCAGAAAGAAATCAGGGAGGTTCACAACCACTGTGAGCCATTATTTTCAAATTTACATTTGCCAGTAGCTGCTAAAAAAACATTGTATAAAGCAGATTGGACAAAACTAAAACTGTTATAGGCCATCTTTTGATTTTCATATAAGTCTCTGCTCTTTTTTATCTAATTGGAAACTGGCATGTGGTCGAAGCTTCATCTAGCTGCAAGAACCCAAAAAACACCTGAAGATACCCAACATTGCTTACATAAATTACCAAACATGCTGCTGTGGTATTTGAAAAGCCACAAATCTTGTCAATCAAATGAAGTCCTCAAGAGTTTACTGACTGTCACTTTGGCTTTTCATTGTGTCAAGGCAGAAACATTCCTTGGACACATTTAGAAAGGTTGCCTCACCAATCATCCAGTGTGTCACAAATTACTTTGTTCCCTTGCTCAATGATCTACTAATATTCTCTCAGTCATTGTTGCAGTTAGAAAGCATTTTATCTGGAACTACCCACTGGAACAAGCAAAGTGGAAAAAGTTCACTTTTGTGAATAGCACAGAAATAATCTGACTGCAGTATTTAAGCCTTCAATTTAGAGGATGAAGAATTCTGTAGGAGTATTAATATACCAGATTACAATAATTGATTTGTGAAAATATGCTTTAGTTGCTTAAGAGTATAATTCTAGAAAGCTTTGTGTCCTCTGATCATATTCCAGTAACATACCTCAGGATGTGTTTAATTTCAAGATGCAGTATAATATTTTTCCCTGACAGAATGAAAAGATTATATGCCGTAGATTATAAAGAATTCAGAATTTTTAGAATATGGCCATTGTTCACTTACCTGGCTGTAAAATCTGACTAATTGCTTTCTGCTTGTTCTCAACCCTGGAGTCTGATTACATTCAGTGGCACAAATTCAACATAAGTGACATGCCACCTGCAAACAAAGCAACACAGAGATTTTTTCATGCACAGTTGATTCAAGTATCTGTACAATCTATACGGGAAGGTTGGGGAAGGTCAGGTCTTATCTTCAAAGGTGCCATGCCCTTGTTTGACATCTATAATGCCTCATGGCATCGAGAAGCCATTACTGTAATAAACTCTGAAGTATATTGCTATATCGTCTCATTTCCAGTATAACATTCTGTGGTTTTAGATGGTGATAAAAGAGAACACTCAGTTCAAGCATAGATCTAGCCTGAGACAATTCACTGGCACACATGGAGAAACAACCACACATTTGAACTACAATCTTCTAAGCATTATTGTATTTCAGCCCAAGTCTCATAAAGTTACCTGCTCTCACTTCTTCCTCTTCCAAAGGAAAAGAAAGTTCAGTACTGATAATGCAAAATATACACCAATAGTTTGCAATCAGTTTCTGAATTGGTTGCCCTTGTCTGGTAGATACCTGAAACATTTAATGGTTTATAGTTTCTTGACTGCTCTATCTAGTGGTTACCTGCTGCATTGGATCATTCACAGCCTGCTCTTTACAGAATATGGAAACTCAGAATCCACTCTGTTTTCCCTCCTCTCACTCCAAGAGAGGAAAAAATTGTCTCCTGTAGGTCAGTCCTCATTTGCAGGCACTAGAAATGTACCCTCACTGGTAGAAGTTTCCTAAAAAAATTGAGGGTTTTTTCACCCATATTTTGCCATTGTGTTTATATACAGTCTTATACCTACAAAGGGTCATGAAATGCCTTTTCATTAAGGAGATAATATTTTATTTTTCTTTCTGTCATGAGAGTTTATATACCTCTTTTTCACTGTAGTGTCTATAAATTTGGGTAGTTTTATGCTTCCTACTGAACAGCATTTCAGCAGTTAGTCCTGGATTTCTGGTTTCTACTCTTCCATTAAGTAGTGCCCAAAAGAGATCTTAATTTTTGAAAGGGATACTTATGAAAGAGAAAAATTTGAATCTTCATCTTTCTGAAGCATTAGAAGACCTCAATACTATTTTCAGCTCATTGTTACACAGTAAATATGCTGTGTCCAAACAAAAATGTACACAATTACAGTATTTTGTAAAAGAACTACATTCATTTGGTCCATTATCTGTCATTCCCACATTTGATATGCCAAGTTTAGCAAACACAGATGACATGGGATAAATTATTAGCAGCTGTATTTTCAAATAACATAATTTCTGGATATTACAGATAATAATCCAAATCAACTAAATTATTTTTTCTGCATATACAGATAAATCTATGAGAATTTTAAGCTGTAATTTAAAGTTTCTTTAATTACCATCACAGGCTCTATTGGTTTACAAATAGTGGAGTACATATATTTTTATTATTTTTGTATCTTCAGTCATCTGAGGCAAACTGAAAATTTGTGTATTTTTTCACATATGACTATTTTTAAAGTATCAAGTTTCACCATATTTGTTTGAGATTTTAAGTACAACTTATTTAGTACCTTTGAATAAAAATTACAATGAGTAAGAAATCCGATTTCAGAGTTGCTTTAAAGACTAGGCATGCAGCAAATGTCAGCTAAAATTACATCTTGTTTAAGGACATCTGCACTAACATACTATAAGTTTTCTGAAATTAATTAAGTATTTTCAATTACAACATCATACTCTGGTGTTTCCTCTGTCTCAGTTTTATTCAGAGCTCCAGCCTGGGGTCTCTTCCAGATTTACACGTGTGTTGTGAGGGGTGCAGCTGCAACTAGAAGAATAATGTTGGCCATCCAAGTCTGCTAACACTCATTTTGTAAGTAATGGCTTATTGCCAATTTTTGCTATCAGTTGCTGCTGGTTTATATGAAAGCATGATTTTTTTGTATACAGACACTAGATTTTCTAATGCTCACCCTTCAGTTAAGGCTTTGTTGTCATGCCAGAGGTTCCGTATGTATGCCAGGCCTCCGTAACAATACTGCCTGGGGCTTTGTGTTAAAGGTTTTGCATGTGTTTGTTATGGTAAAATAGAAAAAATTGAGCCTTTCTTTATCAACTGTGTAGGCATTTTTCAAATCGCTTCCTGGCGTGTCATGTCCATCGTACATTTGTAGTCACTAAAGCCTTCAGGTTAGCATCCTAATCTCCTAACAAAACCTATCACCCCATAAACCTCCGCGTGCTTTCTTTTTGCCTACGTGGAAGGTTATCGACAACTGACAGTATCATGTTAGAAGCCATCTCCATCCTGTTTTCTTGAACTTAAGTGGATTATTTCTTTACTTCTCAGTTTACTATTTACTGAGGGAACCATGTGATCTCTTTAGAACCTTTTAGACTTTCTGGTTCTTCCCTTCCTTTCCCCATCAGAATACCATCTATGTAAATCAATATTATAAAATATCTTTTTTACCTCTTTGTGAAATACAACAGGTATATAGAGTAACTGAAAATCATTCATGTTAAAAGCAATAATAACTTCCAAATGGTGTGTTAAGATGTGCAGCTGTAAACTTTTTTTTCTTTTTTCCTGGAGAAATATGCTGGAATTTAGACGCATCTAATGTAGGAAAAATATCTTGCAGCCAAAAATAATCTTTCTTCATACATATGGGAAAGTATTGATGATTTACACTTTTCACTTCTTAGAATGTAGGCGAAGAGTTCTATATTTCTTTTCCAAAACTTATGAAGTCCTAATTTATATCACAGCCTCTTCAAAAACCTCTTATTTTATCTAGTGCATTTGAGAGATTCAAGGATATTCATAGGTATAGCTATAACAGAACAGTGAAGGTCTAACTCTGTATTTTAGCAACTTCTCACTACCACCAGCTTCTCATTAAAAACAAGATCCTCTGTCATCTTGGGGCTTCTCCTTTCCAGCATATTCTTTCTCAAAGAAACCTAGTATCTGACCTGAAGTGACTATTCTTATTTCCCATAAGTATTTTAGATGTCAGCTTTAGAATATTCCTTTTAATCTTGCATTTGTAGATCACTAACCTCACTGCCTAATTTGCTTTACCTGTCTGCATTTACCAACACAAAGTTTTCTTTGCAAATTCATCCAACAGTTCCAGAGATCATGTTATCTTGGGCACAAATCTATGAATATTAGGGAATCTGAAATTAAAAGTCAAACTTCTTTACAGCTACCCAGGATACTTTCTTTTTGCTGAAACCTTTCTTTTCCCTGTAAATGCCAAATTAACAAAAGCATCCGAGGGTGGGTACATGAGGGTCAGGAGGGTGTGTGTTGAGAGTGACATCAACTGAGACAATAAAAGGGCTTCTAAGTTACTTAGAAGCTCTATTTTAAAGTTACATTTAAGGGGTCCACTAAACCAATTCAGTGGTCTTTAAATATACTTGACATCAAGAGACAGTCATCTGCCGACATACCCAAACCAGAAATCTGTTTAAGATACTATCTGGTAAGTATACTCTATTTTATTTCCAAGCTCTCTGGAAGACTTATTTAGAAAATTTTATCATTGATTCTTTATTTATTTCTTAATTAGCTTCTTTTCAGACTACCTTAAAAATAAAGTGAATATTAGTAAGATCAAACTGTTTCATTATATCCAAACCAAATTTGTGAAATGAAAAAATCTGAGATGGTGAGTTAGAAATATCTTGAAGTGAATCCAACTCCTGAATTCAAAATATTGGGTTAGATGGACTGCTAGGACTACATTCATACTATCATGTAAGATACCATGTAATAAATGCTTTGCTGACCTAGAGTAAAGCTGCAGAAAACATTGCAAAAATGGCACTGAGGAATTTTATATTTCTTAAGTTTCAGTTACTCCGTATGACATTTCTTAAGCTTTAACAAAAAGATGTCTTTTCTGGCTGCCAATACTGAAAATCCAAACTGGAAACTGATATTTGGACTGTGTCATTTCTGCCTGTTGTAGCATCATCAGTAACAAATATTTTTCAAATATAACCTAAGTGGCAGTTTTGCTGCTGATGTACAAAGCAGAGTAGAATTCAAACTGACAATGCAGGATTATCACTGAAAAAAAAAATGAAGGGTTCAATTCTGATTTCTGTTATATATTGAATGGGGAATTACATAACTCAGTAGTTATGCCACTATGCAAAATTGTCAAGAAAAGTGTCAGTCTCTTCATTTTAAAGAATATGTAAAAGAAATGGATAAAAGAACAAAACTTTTCACTTGTATAGCTATAGATGAGTATTTCCATATACTTGGAACATATAAACTATTTTTAATAATAGTAATGTTATTATCAATAACAACAACAATAATGATAATGATAATAATGATAATAGTATAGCAAGAACATGGTGGTTTTCATCCAATTATCCAAGAGATGGGTACCTATATGATGATGATGCAGGGCAACTAAGGCTGACCAAAGTTCTTAGACTTGCCTAAAAAGGAACAGTAAGTAGCTCCCAAAATTAGTATTAGAACTAAATTCTTCATTTGCACTCCTTGCTCTAAACCATTTCACAAACAAATATTTTTCAAGATCACTTCTCTGATGTCTTTTCAACTTTTCTTCTTCAGAATTAACAGAAGATACTTGAAATACAGTTTTACACCTATATTCATTTCTATCTTTGCAGACAAAATGACTTCTATAAAAAATCTGGCCTGGACTGCAATCATTTTATATGCCATATGCTTTTTTACAAACTCTGATGGAAGACCAATGATGTAAGTACATTATTATATGCTTCCAAAGTTTGGAGGATGACTTTAGCTGTTCTTGAGAATGTGGTTGGTTTGTCTGTATCTGTATGTGAGTCTTTCTGTCCCTGCTTTTGAACACTGGCCAAATTCTGTCCACTAGATATAGCTGTAGAGATCTCAGATACTCTGAGTTCTTACACATTTTTGAAAATAGGCAGCTGCATAGAAGGAGAAAAACCATGGAAGTGTTCTCTCAGGAATATCCTTTGGTAAGCTGCATCTCTTATTAGACTTTGGGAGGGGTGGTCTACAAAGGAGAGCATCTTTTTTATTGCGTGAGAATGTAGCTGGAATTTGCACTTAGGTACTAACATCAACCATCACTGAGACACAAATCCACAGGAAATCATGCTTCCTTAGCTGTAGTGTTCACTGAAAGCTATCACTGAATAAACTCCATAATTTTATTAATCCGTTACCTATTATGGTATAAGATCACCTACAACAGCTAAAATAAATGATGAATACATAGTCAAACAATATTGTCACAGAACTGGACTACTTCCCACTTTTGACACCTTTTTGCTAATATATCCACTACCAATAACAAATCCATCTCTTCTCCAGATGTCATTCTGTCCCTTACAAATTAGAAAGGTAGGTTCTATGGCTCTGTATTGTGATACCTCACAAAAGTTCCCAAACCTGGGTTTTTGAGTGAAGATCTAGAATTCAAGAAGGGCCACAATGAAATCTCTTCCTCTGTTTTGCTTTCATGCAGGAAAAGATCGGTGAGTGAGATGCAATTAATGCATAACCTTGGAGAGCATCGACACACCGTGGAGAGACAGGACTGGCTCCAGATGAAGCTGCAGGATGTGCATACTGCTCTCGAGGATGCTAGGACCCAGAGGCCTCGAAACAAGGATGATATTGTTCTGGGTGAGATCAGAAGTCAGAGGCTGCTCCCTGAGCATTTGCGGGCAGCAGTGCAAAAGAAGTCCATCGACCTGGACAAGGCTTACATGGATGTACTCTTTAAAACAAAGCCATAATGAAAAAAGCCAGGGCGTTATGTCTGTCCAAGTAAGCACATGTCTGTATATCATTGATCAAGTAGGGCATTTTATTATTATTTATTCAAACTGCAATAAGGATTGAAGGTTCATTCAAAATTGTAGCCCCATCCAGTTAGACATTTCACAATCAAATAATAAAATATATTTACAGTCCACGCATGACCATTGCTGCTAATTTCTGGGTATCTTTTAAATGGTTAATATATCTTATAAATTTCCAGCATAAAAAGAAACCCAAAACAGTAAGAAAGTTGAAAAATAATTTAAGACCAGTTCTACTACTCTTACAGGGACAGCATTTGCATGTAACACTAGGCCTACTGTTAACTAACAATGAATAAATGCAGTAGAACCTGTCTCCAGAATAGGGCACCATTTTGCCTAGGGTTAAATTTTGTACTAATTAACTTTGTACTAACTACTTAACTTTGTACTAATGAAAATATGTAAATTTAAATCCACATTTATTTTCTGAAGAAGGTCTAAAATCAGATGAACATTAATTACACAGCAAAAACCGCATGATAATAATTTAGGATTAAAGAGTGCAAACATAAAATTTAAAGTAGGAAGGCAAATCTTAAGATTAAAGTACAATGAGATGAAATTAAAACAAATTCTGTATGAAATAGAAGAAGGAAATTTTGCAAAATACCGAAATGCAGGGAAGGTTTGATTACCTTCCCTTCCTCCAAAAGAAGATAACCTGTAATTAGCTGCAGAAACAGTGGGAGCAGAGATGGTAGCACGTATCTAAGCCCAGCCCTAACTATAGAACTGGGAAATGACTCTGTACCAGACAATTGCAGCTGAAACAAAAGTCTTGCAATATATATTTTTTGTCTCTTGTTTTCTGTGTAAACTATCTCTGAATTTCTGCATGTTGTGTTAGGCCTCATGTGTAAGTAGTTTTTGTTTGTGAGACCAGTGTGATTTTTTTGTAGAATTGGGATCTCAGTTTGACAGTCCCCAAAATGAGAAACATTAACATGCAGAAATAACCTGGGAGAGGAACCATTAGCTGTAGTACATTCAAACTCTTAGCAGGACTCAGAGAGAATCAGACATAAATATGGATGGAAAAAAAAAATTATAATGATAATTTTAAAAAGCAGTAAATACAAAATTATTTTGAAAGGCATATGCACACACGTGCTTAGGACTCTCAATCATTTCTGATTAATAAGAACATTTTCTCAGTAGGAATAATGGTGAGTGCCTCCAAACTGGCCATTGCCAGAGCTCAAACCTAGAAGAGTTGCTGCTCTAAGCCAAAGTGTTTGTATGTATGTTCCCATATTGCTCCTTATTTGTTTGTTTGATGTCTAGCATGCCTTGGGGAACCTAGTAAAAAACCTCATGAATCGTTACAAATATAAATACAATCTGCTGGAGGCTAGAAAGGTACTTGTAACTAGTGAACTGTAGTTCATAATCTTGGCTATACTTTTAGTAATGTAAAGGCCCCGATGCTGCAAGCAGATGGTCTGCCTGTGCAGTTTGGTGCACCCCACACACAGGCAAGGGTTCCATACCACTCCTCTATTTGTAGAATCGAGGCCTTAAAGTGCACTTTCTATTTATTCTTTTATCAGACATCTGTGCTAACGTAAAGAAATAAAGTTGCATTTTTGTACCTATGTCTCACTTATGTATTACAAATAAAGTGGACCAAAAATCTTGGACATTATTTTAAAGCATAATAACTGACTGGCCTGTAACTCTTCTGATTTAATCTAGCATTTGGGGCAAGATTATTAAGACATTTTATTTTATTACAGCAATATAAATGCAAAAATAACGATGATAGCAATTTTTATTTTTCCTTTTGTGTTTATGCACACAAAATCTCATTGATGGTTAAACAAAAGGTGTTTACCTAGCACATTTTTATGTCCCCTATTTATGTCCCCTTACAATACTGACACACATGCAGAAGCTATATAATCTTCAACTGCCAAATTCATAAACTGTTGCCTTTACATCTAAACAAAGACTTCTGTTATTTAAACAGCTTGTCCTTTCTAATCTTCAGCTATCCAGTAGATGAAAGATTCTTACACAAATATTTAAACTTCCTACACACTTCAAAAAATACTTGTTGCTTACAAAGGGGTTCAGGGTCAGATACAAGACGATGCACCACTGAACACTGGCTAGAAATATGAGCACAGACAAACTATGCTCTGTACTCTCATTTATGGCTAAAATTTGCTTTGCCCACGTACAGTATGAGTCTTCAGAAGGACTAAGGACAACACAGTGGCACATGAATTAGTGCTAAGGTAATGCCCGTTAGAAAAAAAAAAATTCCTCAGGGGAAGTAAAACAGTACCATGTGAAAAAAAAAAACCAAACCCATGAAAACCCATGAAAAAGTGACAAAGCCAAAAATCACAAGAACTCTAATAAAAACTAGACAAATTGTAAGATCTGAAAGTAAAACCTACTGCTGGTGATTTAACTGCTAGTGATTTGGCTTTCTTAGCTGCTTCTGCTTTGGCTGCTGTAAATACTGCAGTCTGATATTGCTCAGCTCACTGTTGAACAGCACATAACATCTGACTCCTCGCCTAGTTAGCGCATTCTAACAGCTTTTGTGCGTGCTGCTTGGCCGTCATTGTTCTGCTGGTGGATTTCTAGAACTGTGTGGTTTATCTCTGTGGTTATTGTTAAAGGATGAGGAAGAGAATTCGTTTAACAGATTCATGTTTTGCTGTATATTGTAGCAAAGATTCTGTCTTTTATGGGGCATTTCACTATAGCAAAGACACAGATCCTTGCTGTCTTGCCTCCTTTCCCTCCTCTCCCCAAGGAACATAAGGTGTACAACTTGACTATCCAATAATCCCTACCTGAAGCAGTCAAAGCAGCTAATGCATCAGGCAAGTCCAGAGGTGTACGCTCACTGAATCTTTCGATTACTTCTGTGTCCCTGAAAGAGAAGGATTCTTTGTGAGATATATAAGAAGCACACAAAAAGCATTGGCTGTAGAGTTCCAGTCTCTGAAATCTGGTAGCAAATTTGTCAACTTCCTCCAACAGAGATTAAATCAGAACCCCTGCTCGAGGTGAATATACTCATCAGTAGGATATAGATTCATGTGCCTCCTACCTGCACGTTTTCCCTGGGAGGTTTGGTCCAACAGTGGCTTAGAACAGCATTTTATGAGACTGCGAGTCACAGAATCATAGAATGGTTTGGGTTGGAAGGGACCTTAAAGATCTTCTAGTCCCAACCCCTCTGCCCTGGGCAGGGCCACCTTCCCCCAGCCCAGGTTGCCCAAAGCCCCGTCCAACCTGGCCTTGAGCCCTTCCAGGGAGGGGGCAGCCACAGCTTCTCTGGGCAGCCTGTGCCAGGGCCTCACCCCCCTCACAGGGAAGAATTTCTTACTTAGATCTAATCTAAATCTACCCTCTTTCAGTTTAAAACTGTTACCCCTCATCCTATCACTACACTCCCTGATAGAGATCCTCCCCAGCTTTCCTGTAGCCCTTTCAGTACTGGAAGGCTGCCGTAAGGTCTCCCCAGAACCTTCTCTTCTCCAGCTGACCCCCCCACAACTCTCTCAGTCTGCCCTCACAAGGGACGTGCTCTAGGCCCCGACCATCTTCATGGCCTCCTCTGGACCCACTCAAACAGGTCCATGTCCTTCTTATGTTGGGGGTCCCCAGAGCTGGACACAGCACTGCAGGGGGGATCTCACAAGAGCGCAGTAGAGGGGGAGAATCACCTCCCTTCTCTTCCTCAAGAAAACCCCATACATGGTGATTGATCTTCACAGTGGGACTGCTCCAGAATATCTACTGTGTCACCAAACTGGCATCCCACTGTGCACAAAGAACAACAAATAAACATTGAAAAGTCTGGGCAGAGATCTGCTGCTTCTCTTTTTCCTCCCAAACTCACCACTAATTCCAGTTTGCTTCGATATACTTATTGCCTGGAGTTCTACACTTCTTCCAGCTGATAGGGAAGTCAAGCTCTGTCTGTATTTAATTATGATGCTACAGGGAGTATCTTAGAAAAGACAAATGTTGTCTTTAGATCTGAATGCAGTCAGAGCTTGGTATCATTTTATTCTCCCCACATGAGGAGTGCAAAGGCCTCAAGTGTCATCTTAACAACTGTGACACTTCAGTACACTGGAGTTGCCAACAATGTGGGACATGGTAGTTCTGCTGGAGTGTTATGGAATGAAAGCCACATCCACTAATTATATTCCTAAATAGACTGCAGATTACACAGACTCTAGATAACCTACAGGGCTGTACGACCCTAAAAATAAGAGTTGAAATTTAAATCAGGAATCAGTTTTAGGATGAACGTAGAGAGAGCAGACAGGTCAGCTTGTCTAGCTAAACTGTATTACAGCCTTCTTTGGTTTTTCTTCTGTGCCAGGCAGGGACAGACAGGTGACGGTACCAGAGCACCACAGGGCTGGACTAGAGCTCTGGGTGCTGGGTACATGCTACCGTGTAAAACCGGTAATGGTTGTACCTCGTGTGAACACGGACAGAGCTCCAGAGGAAGGGCAGCTGCCCAGTTATTGTCTCCTCAGTGCAGATCGGTGGGGGAAGGTAACAGATCACGGCAGTTCCATCATCCCCTGAAGCCCATACAGGCGATATATAGATAGGTAGGTCGGCCTAGAGGAGGGACCCAAGGAAAGTGTGAATAAATTGGGGGGGGG
>NW_020799103.1:1913035-1922214 GCF_003259725.1 Athene cunicularia | reverse complement strand
CTGCCCCGGTGAGGGACCGGAGTGGGGCTGTAGCCGCCCGCCGCCGTTTCAGAGTGCTCCGGCCGGCCTCCCGGGGCGGGACAGCTCTCCGCGGGCCTTGCCCGGGCTGGCCCCGCCGCCTCGGGCGGATCGTGTGCTGGAGCTTCTACACTTTAAAAGCGTCGTAGAGAGTCTGCCTTCGCCTGGTTGCTGTGCCTCGGTAGCTCTGTTACGTGTGGTGTCCTGAGTAGGCTGAACACTACTTAAATCGCTGGGTTTAATCGTATAATGTTTACCGGGAAAGCCTGCAATTGCTCTGGGGGCTGTACAGAAACGGTCCGATTGCTTGGGACTGCCTGGCAGCGATCAGACAATTCCTAACCATACTTATTTTGCATAATCCCTTAGCACCGATTTACTACTCCAATGTTTTCATAAGGCCTTCAGTATCTTTTTAAAACGTTTTTCCACGTAACCATATTGTAGTTGCAGAAAATATCGATTGCTTGTATGATAAATCTGTCGTAGTCCCGTTGTGTGTTGGGAGTTGCCTATTGCTACTTCTTTCTTTAAATACACTTTTGTTTCTAGCTATTGCTTCTGCTTTTTTTTCTATCTCTAATCCCATCAAATATATCACTTTAGAACTCTTTTCTTTCAGAATTTGGATCCAGCTCCATCATAGACCTTTTCCAGGTTTGTTTCTGTCACTTGTTTGCCTTCTTTGTCCGAAGTAGTGGTTAAGGATTGTATCTTTTTGTTCTTTACTGTTGGCTGCCTCTTACACATTCAAGTACATGCTTAAAACCTGGCTTCTCGGTAGCCTTTTGACTGTCATCTCTGTTCTCCTTATTTTTATTTGCCTTTTTTCTTCATGAATCATCTTCAGTGATTCATTTAAAGAGTATTTATCTCTGTTGTTGCTTCAGCTTTGATGATCCTTTCTCTGCAAGACCTCCTCTTTCTCTCTTCAATTTGCTATTGAATTACGTGATCCAGAAGTACAATTCGAATTATCAACTTCAGCTATTAGCAGTTCATAGCCTGATGGTTCACACTTGTTTTCTTTGAACTGAAAATCTGTCTCTGCATCATCTTGTATAGGTTACTTTGTATTCCTATAGCTTGAACACAAGTACAGTCAAAAGGAACTGGCTGGTTTTCATTTGTGTGTAGTTAAGGAAAACTGTTGCATTGCATTTGTCTTGCAGGTCTGTCAGTGTGAATTTGTCTTTAAGTCTTTCTTGCAAAACATCACAGAATTATTTTTTTATTAAGACACACAGATCTCCTGCCAAAAGCCTTTGCATATTATCTCTCAATTTGTACCATTTCTGTTCCAAAAACTCATAGTCTCTTACATCCCACCTGTGGTTATCATAGCTGTCTACTGATGACACCATTTGAGACTGTGTTTTTTTCAGCAGGTGTTTGTGTTTGTGCTTTTGACCAGTGTGTTAAAGCCAGGGAAACTGGGGGTTTAGAAAGACAGCAAGTCAAAACAGCTCTTGTTTTGCACATTACATTCCTTCTTGAAGGCCAGTTTTCCTTTTAGTCGTCATTGCGTCTGGAAATGTGAAACTACTGATGTGTGGATGACCCTGATTATTAAATTAATCACAAATGTTATCACAGTTGTTTTTTCTGTCACTTTGTTATCAACTGTATGCTTTCTGTAGACTGGATGCTGCAGGCTGGGGCTGTTCTCATGTGCTAAGTTCTTTAAACACAGCTTTCCTTTAGCAGTGTTGCTTAAATCTTGGCCCAGTACTGTTGCTTATCAATAAAAGTATGTATCTCATTATGTATAAAATCAAAAGGTAATTTAGAATTCATTTAAAACATGAAAAATTATTTGGTATTTTCTTGCTGCTGGGTGCAACCATGGGTATAATAGACCTTGCTTGTTTCTTCAAGAAATCTACCTGATGCTCTTTTTTGTGCAGCTTGTCACTGATTGCTGAGTGTTATGAACCCCTGTGTCTGTCTGCTTTCTGTTTTGTATTGGTGGGCCACAGTGGATGGGGCTAGTAGTACTGGCAAGAAGTTAGGTTCTGCTCCTTTCTCCTGCAGTGATAAGCACGATTCTGCTTTCTGTGTGGGAGAAGTTGCTCAATCCACTGAGCTTTTTACGGGTAGATTTAGGCTGATTTTAAGCAATGCATGCTAATACAGAGGGGGAGTTTTACCATCATATTCCTTTTAGGAATAGCATCAGCTTCCTGTGACTGTTTGCTTTTTAAAAAAAATTTTTTTTTCCTTACTCATTAAGAGATGCTTCAATCCTGACCTATGTGTTAATGTTGAGACTGTATTGCAAGGAATACTTCTTAGCTCTGCTTTTAGTAGCATCAGTTTGATAACATTTCAATGATGATAATTTTTAAAGCTGCTTCATGTGGCTGAATTGTGGCTGATGTCTGCACTAGTTTGCAAGAAAGTCCCTCGGCAGGTATGGATTTCCATCTTTGCATTATGAACTGTGTTTCTTAATTAAGATGTGCTTGTGTTCCCAGCGAATCTTACTTGTAAGTTAGTTTTTTGTGGTTGATGCATTTGTGCTTTGATGACTAGAAGCAGCAAAAAGCAGACTGGCACCTCTTGCAGAACATCTAAATAATCTGAATCTTGGAGTTCTCTGTCACAGCAAAGGCCAGGTTTTGTCGTGGCTGGTTAATTGTTGGATCTTTCCGATTATCCTGGTTCACCTTTACAGTGTGTTTCAGTGATGGAGCAGGTTAGAGCAGATGAGCTTCTGAAACCTGCCCTACTTTAGGAAATGCTTCTGACCAAGGCTTAAAGCTGACTAGCTGCCTGGAGTATTTCGTGTTAGTTACCTGAATGTTGTCTTCTGTACTGACAGTTGGAGCAATTGGTTCTTTGTTCCGCCTGATGAGCTGGTGTCCAGAAGATGACATCTGGGCCTCTGCCTCAAAACTTCAGGCTATTTTAATAATCTTTTTGAGTAAAACTCCAAAGCTTTGCAGCATTACAAATATGCTCCGTATATAGAATGTGGTTGGCTGGTTTGAAACATATTGGTAGTGGTTGAGATTAGCTTTACTTCTTTCCTGAAAGATTTCCAAAGAACATTTTCCCCCCACCCACAGTACCTTGAAGAGCGCAAGCCTTGCACCTCACAAAAGTGTATGTCCACTTCTATCCAGCATCTGATGTTGTCTAAATCTTGCTTCATTTGCTGTGCATCTCTTGTGCATTGTATTTTGTCATGCCGCAGCACTGAATATGCTTTTAATATTATTTAACATAATCTGTTCTACAGCTATCACAAGTAAGCATGTGATACATCCTTTCAAGTAGTGGTGTAAACACATTAATTACTGTATTTTGCAATGCCTGGGGTGGCTCTACTACACCAGCTATTAGCTTCCCAAACCCACTGGGTGTCTGTCATCTGTCTTTACAAATTCCTTTGTATTTCGGTAGTGTATAACTTTCATAAATTAGCGATGATTCTGGCTTCAAGTTGATGTTAGCAAATCAGAAGTGTTCTGCCTGCCTGTCTTGAAAGCTTAAAGTCTGCTTCCTGATTTCCTATTTTACACAATTTTTCCCAGTGATAATTCTCTGGACTATTAGCTTTCAGCAGAAATCATTCTTTACACCTGGAGAATTGCTTATTAGCTAATTAGAATGGCAATCAGTTTGGCCAGTATGACAGTGCTTTCTGATCTACAAAGGATATTTGATTTTTTTTTTTTTATTTCATGTGCTCCCAGTGCCTTTTCACCTTTACCAACATTTCACATGCAGCTCCTTGATTTCATGGGTGGCATTGAATGGTATTTGAGGCCATGTACTCTTGCAGTTAGTTTTATATGCAAGGCCAGAATGTTGCACAAAAGAGGCTTGCTTTATTGCCCACAGTAAGGAGTCGTTTGGACCACAGTTGAAACATATTATTTTCTATTGCAGAAAAAAAGTGGATTTGCAGAAGTGTTTAAAAATTAATCTGGAGGACTAGTTAGATACTTTACAGAATTGATACAGCATTTCTATTTTTAGTAGAGAAGATCATCAAAACTATTCCTTATTTATAGCCTTACAGGTTTATTAAAACCTGAAATAATTAAAATTAAGACGTTTGTTTATAATCTGCACAAAAGCACTATCAACAGTGGCCAAGAAGAAAAAAAATTGGCTGTGTTAGAGCAAATTGTTAGAGAAGTGTTAGTTGTTAAGATCCTGCTGAGTGGAGGATGGAGAGAAGGCTGTTCCTTGTTCACAAGTTCATTGTGTGACATGCTTGGAACTGTACTAGAAGTTTCACAAGATGTGGCTTTGGATGCTTTCGGACTATCTTCTTTTTATAACTGCTCTAATCTCGAGCTGTGTGCAGTCTGGTACTTCATCAGTGACACTGCTGGGATTCCTCATGTGCCTTAAGCTGAGAAAAGAGAATCCGGTTGTTGAGGAGGAGCAGTCCCATTTGTGTGTGTCTGTCCTTCTGTGTCATCCATTGTTTGCAATGGCTTAAGCAGGAGCTGCATAGCAAAGCAGATTGAGGACCTGATCCTACTTAAGGCAGTCCTTTTCTTTGAAGTGTATGTGACCTTATACTCAACTGTTGAATCTGTCACTTTAAGTAAATGAAATATAGGGGGAAGGCAGAAAATGTGAGACAGTTTTAAGAAAGTGACTTTGGATTATCCTTTCAGCTGCAGTTCTCATACAAGCAGCTGCTTTTCCACTTCTTTTCAGTGTGAAAGTTAAATTCAAATACTGATGTCTTGCTTCAGTGAAACAAATAAAAACTAGTTGCTGGATGACAACCTGTTTCTGATAAGTTACCTGCTTTGGTCCATACCTGAGAGGGTGAGGTGCTTATAAGTATTTGAGATGGCTTTAAAGGGAAGAGAGAATTTGTGGAAACAAACAAAGGCTTGAAAAGAAACGTGTGGTGCTACATGAGCCTGTGCCCATGGTGCTTCAGCAAATAGAGGAGTCCAAGCAGGACCTTGTGGTAGTCAGCAGGTGGGAGCGACTGCACAATGGGAGCTGTGGGCTTCTGCTGGGAGTTCCTGGTCTGTGCTTTTTTGTTCTAAACCGCGTTGTTGCCACAAGTAGTAAGACTCGCTGTGTATCTTGCTCAAGTGACTCAATGTAATGAACGCAGCAATTTGTTTCAATTCAGGATAAAAGGTTTATTTTTGTGTTGCTTGTGTATGCAAATGGTATGTCATATTTCACCGAAGTTCTGAATGACTGCGGCTGAAGTACCTTGTGACCAGATTTCTAAACCAGCCTTCCTTTGCCTTGTCTTAATAATACTTTTTCTGTTCTGAAATAGGTTGTAGGTTTCTCCTTGTTAATCATCTAAACACCTGATAAATGTGTCTAAATCCTATAACCTTCTACATTTGTGTAGTATTGTGGCACATTGACCATGGTTTGATAACATGAATTTCCAGGTAATGCATAACTAAATGCTTATCGGGGATTTTTTTTTTTTTGCATGAAGAAAGTTGAGTATTTCCTCAATAATAAATTTTAAATTTATTTTTTCTTTCCTGACTCTATATGAACACCTGACCATATGAGTCTTCCAATCAAAGTGTGTTTAATTATAGAAACCGTAACAGGAAAAAAACCCCTAACCCTGTGGTGGAGATTCTATACTTGGTATAAAATCTGTTTTCTCTGTTAGAACTGAACATGAAGGAAAAACTCATATGCAACTAAAATTTTTAAGAAGCTTGTTCTCTACCATTCCCCCGTGATAAAAATTTTTGGGTCTAAATTTAGCTAAGAGAATCTAAATTTGTCAGAAGAGCTTTTCTATTTTCCATGACTAGAGGGATGTTTTATATGAGAAGCTATCTCATATTAAAGAAGTCTTAGTTCCTTTGGGACTCGCTTCCAAATGGATAAGTTTCATTGAATGTAAGAGAAATATAATAAAGAGGGGTGGGGTGGAGATATGATGCTTCTAAAATATTTAGCTCAAAATTTTAGACAAACATACTAGGCTTATTTCTTCATTACTTAGTAGGCTTATCTATCTGTAATTCGATATTTTTTTTTTCCAGATGCTGTGCAATCATCAGCTGTTCACTTGTGGTTTCTTTTTCATTTTTATAACCAGGTTATTCTGAACTGTACAGCTCTCTTGACACGTGTCACTTATAGGTATGACTTGAACATTGGTCATTTAAAATCGGCAATTTTTGTTGTCACAGGGTCATTTTATCTATGAGTGAATTTTAGTGAGAGTTGAACATAATATTGGATCCCAGTCAAGGAAGGGTAGGTTTATAATGTCTGTTTTTCTATTAAATTTTTGTGATTTTTCTGTGAAAGTCAGTGAAACTGGACTACATCAAGTGTTTCTAAGTATTGCTATTGATTCCATTTTGAAGTAAGGACTCAGATATAACTGTTAATTCTGTTTTCCTCTTGGGCAGCTATTCAGGTTGCAAAACTGTTGGTCTCTCTTCTGCAGTTGGGATCTTTCTTTGAATTTATACATTTGAAAGAAAATTATGATGCGTTTGCCTTGTGTTTTATAACCAGTGACTTTTCTATTTGGACACAGTGAAATTAATTGTGGCAAAATTGAAGTCTGCCAGTGCTTACAGAACTATATTTCTTACAACAAAATGATCTTTTTAGTGCAGGTATCAGCAAAATGTATAGAATGTTATTGTTGTGCAGTGTAGAAGTTGTGCTTCAGTATATCCTTTTTCTGTAATCTTTATTTAAAAAAAACAAAACCTAACAACACTAAATTCTGCATGTCTTTTTTATGTGTGTGGCGTTATTTAAAGGTAAACACTGCTCTCTTAATGTAGGTTGTGAGTGCTGCATGTGTGCTTTTCAGAGCAGTAGTGTGAGGAAGCTGGCAGTGGAATGGCAGGACGGCCTCATCCTTATGACAGTAACTCCAGTGATCCAGAGAATTGGGATCGGAAATTGCATAATAGACCTCGTAAACTTTGTAAACATTCAAGGTAGGTGCCGTGTACCATCTATTGCATCAAAAACTGCAAAAAAAGGTCCGTTCTAAAGGCTACTGTATCTGGTTGTGGCAAGTCCTGTCATATATTTTGGAGTTCTTCCTCAAAGGAATGCTTCTTAATTCTTTTAAAAGATATTTTCTAACTGATTCGTCAGCTTCCCTAATCTGTGCTTAGATTTGTTTTGCTGTGGGTGGGATTTTAGTCTTTTTTTAAAAAACTAAATCCCTTGTGTGCATATCAGAACACCAGTTGTATGACTGAATATGTGAATTTTTTGGGGGATGCTTACTAGGAGTTACATTCTGTTCATCACTTTTTAGTTGATATTCTCTGTTAGTAGCATGCTTAAAATATGTGCAGCTTGTTCATGGTGATAACTAATAGTTGCTTGCATGCAAGTATTGCACTCTACAGCACTTACTTTGTAAAGCTGTGCCAGATCTTACTTTCACCTGCATCCGTCACTGTAAGAATGGGGTTTGTTTTAAATGCTTCTTCATTTGAAGACGATATCAAGTAGTGTTTTTCCAGTGTATAGTGTTCAAAAATGAACTAAGCAAAGCAATTAGTCATCTAGCAAGTATATGTGAAGAATCATGTTGCTGGAAGTATATATAAGCATCCAAATAAGTGTGCATCTTCCAAGTACTTTGCCCTTTTAGAAGTGCTAAATATAACTAAAACATTTCTGTTAGCTCGCTAAAATTGTTAGTGATTTAAGCTTTCCCACTTGCAAGATGATAGGAAAAGAGCTTAGGAGCACATTCAGTAATAGCAACTTTAATTCACATTTTTATTGCATAGATCCAGATAAACTGGACTCAAGTGTTACCCAAAGTCGTCAGTGGGCAATTAATATTGTGGGTTATTTTCCTGTCGTTAAATCTTGGTTAATTGCGAGACATCCGAGAGGGCAGGAAAAAAATGCACCAATAATTAAAAGGCTCACAGGGAGACCCACGTAATTATAGGCCTGTCAGTGATGTGAATAATGGAGTGGTTAACACAGAACCAAAGAGGGTGGCTGGTGCTACTGGTTGGCGTAGGCTTATGGAATATAGCTTTGCACAGCTGATGGTTTTATTAAGATGGTGGTGTCTGGTGAAGGGTTGATCTGTGCTGCTTATTTAGGATCAAAATGTGGCACAACATCAACAAACGAACAATATAGATATCACAGAGCATTGTATGGAGTTGAGGACTGTTCGCCGTCAGGCCCTGGACTCTGATTGTAAATGGGTGATGCATTGCTCAGTCCAGTTCATGGAGTTCATCTCTGATCCTGTGCTACCTCCCATGACTGGTGATCTGGAATAAAACCTAAAACTGAGATTGATGCAGGTGACTCATGATGGGGACTGTTAAATAATGAAGAGGACTTGTTAATAGCACGTGATCTGAGTGGTTTGATAAAGTGGGTGCAGATGACCATGCGTTCTTCATATGACTGCGTACAAAGTTAGAGATTCAGGAACAAAGCACGTAGGCCATTTTTGTAGACTACATCAACTCGTGACCATTGGTAGCATTGACACTGTAAAAAGCAGTGTCTCAGTGGGTGGGCAGTTGAACATAAGTCTCCAGTAACATCATATGGTCAATAATGCAGCTGTTAAATGTATAGTGGAGTTACCGGGAGTCAGCAGTTCGGAGACTATTTTGATTAGAGGGGATTCTGAAGACATAGAAGTTACTAAATATCTTCTGAGACAAAGAAAACTCAGAAGTTAAATTGACATCTTGATCGATCTCTAAAGATCCTTGCAGAAACACAGCATTATGATGATGAGCTTTAGTCACTAGGCAAATTTGTAGTGAAGTGTAGTAGCTGGAAGCTAAAGGTAGGTAAATCCAGTCCAGAGAAACAGTGCACATGTCTTACCATGTGTGGTCTGTTGTGGATTATCTGTTTTGGGGAAATGTTTAAATAAAAAGCTGTGCAGCTTTCTGGAAAGATTTTTTTGATGCAGGTAGGAGTTAAGGAACTCTATGGCCTGTGCTTTTCAGAAAGGCTGCTGTTGGTCTGAATTCAAGGTTCACACATCGGCAGGTATGAAATCTATGCCTCTAAAATAATGGCAGCTATGTTGGACATATTTCTGGCAAAACACTATTTGTGTTTCCAAGAAAATGCCAAACAGCCAGTGTTTTATGGATGCTTGTAATGTGTATGGTAGGGATGTAGTATTCGAGCTAAGATCTGATTTCCCCCCCCCCCCC
>NW_020799103.1:1850277-1912985 GCF_003259725.1 Athene cunicularia | reverse complement strand
CAAATAATATAGACCCATTTTGGAAATCTTTGAAAATGAGAATCCAGCTAGTGGCTTGAAGTTGTAATAGAATAAGGAATAAATTCAGGAGAAATATTTTGTTACCTTGTTCCTTTGAGAAACTTGATTACTTCAGAGAATCTAATTACTAGAAAACAGAGTACTTAATTTTGTTTAGGCTTTTAAATAACTGAGTTTTGGGTGGCTGAATATAGACATATCACTATCATTTGTGACTTAACTGACACTTTCTCCAGACAAGTGAAAGTCTGTATGAAAAATACAGTGTGAGGGGAAGAATGCTGTTGGAGACCTGTTTTAATGATACTTCAACAGAACTGCTTTTTGAAAAGGTTTGAGTACTGCAGTCTTACTTGTCTTACATTAGGGCTTGTTATCATAAGGAAAAAAAATACTTCAGGTTTGAAAAGTGTAATGGTGAAATAAGAACTTCATAATAAATCTCAGCAACGGAGTAATATTTCAGGTAGGTGCTTAGCTTGTCACTTCTTGATGCTTTGGAGTGTTTAACCCTCCAGACTTAATATTCTTAAAATAGCTTAGATAATTTTCTAGACTCCTAGAAAACGTAATCTAGGACTGTGAGCTATCCTTCTGTGTGTAAGGCTTACGTGGCAGTGAGGATAGCAGTGGGACTCAGCTCCCTTCACTGTGCCACCTGTTTGAGGGAAAGGATGCGTGGCAAAAATATCTAAGGGGAGTGTACGTATTAAACACGCAGGTTAGCATGAGAACCTTTTCTCTCTAGCTTGACAGGTGTCCAATTTGTGAAACCTCTGGCAAGTTACACCATTTTCTCTCCTCCTTTTTCTTACTCCTTCTGAGATGGGCAGTGTAACGGAAAACTCAGAAGGGAGAGATTTGAGAAAACAAGGACCAAAAATATAATGTAAATGGACGTTGGTATAAATGTAAAGAGCCTGACAGGATGAAAATACAAGTTGTTAAAGCTGACTGTAACTAAATGATACTAACAATCTTGTTTGTTCAAGCTATTACAAAAATCTTTGAGATGCTTTTTATTTAAGTACCCAAATAAGATGGAAGAAAACTTTCAGGAACCATATATTGACTAAATAGTGGCTAAGCTTCAAGTAAATGGTCTCTGAATTCATATTTTCATGATTAGTTATTGCTGTTCTGTATTTTCTATTTAATTTTTCATTGATTATTAGCTTCCCACATGTACTTTGTCTACAGAGTGATAATTTTTGTTGTTGTTGGAAGACTTGAATTCTAATTCTGTTGTACTAAACGCTTTCTCTGGAGTTATGGTGAAAAATCTATGGCTTAAATTTGCTTCTTCCTTGAGATTTTTCTTGGATTTAGTTTTCTAAATCTGCTTCAGTTCTAGTCCCATTTGATAGTTTCTTTTTTGTTCATTTTATTTAGATAGCATTATTCAGTCCTGCCTGCCCTACTGCATTAACGAACAAAATGTGGCTGTGCTGTGGTTCTGTTGTCATGACTCCTGAACCTCTTGAATCTTTGAGCAATCTTCAACTTCTTTGAAAAATTTTCCGTAGATGACAAGTTATTGTGCAGATGCTGAATGCTGAGGGTTTTTTTTTCTTCTAATATTATTTTTTGCTTGCTGGGAGAACGCATTCATGGGTTGTGAATGGAAATGCCACTTGCCTCAGTGTTTTGTAAGCATCCCCCAGAAGTGTCCTTTTCTCATCTCTGGAATGATATCAGAATGTATAATCTGTTTTCCACTGCAGGATGGGTTTTATTTCTTTTTGTGTAAATTGGATTTCTACAGTTGAACACTTTGTAGCATGGGGCAGGCCTACACAATGTATAACGTGAAAATAATTAGAATAATTAGGCCTACTTTCGTTATGGGCTCAGGTCATAGTCTGTGAATTACCGTGCATCGCCTGCTTTAAGGTAACTGCGAACATGCCTGCTCTTAATTGCAACCTGGTATTGGCAGCTCAAGATCTCCGCATCTAGATTTTATTGGCCCTAGAATGTAAAGCCCTCAGAAGAAACAAGAGATGTGCTGGGAGGAGGTGTTCTTGGGCTCTAGATAAATGGGCTGCACTCGGTGATGACTTTTAAAAGCATCAATCTACCAATTTTTTGTAAGGTATCTAAAGTATAGTGAGTGATCTTAAACAGTTGTTTGGTGGCTTTTTCCTCTTGGTTTTTGACTTCCTTCATTTCTGAAATGGCAGTTTGTGAACACTATTGAAAAGGGAAACTTGGTGACTTTCTCTGCAAAAGCAAACACTAAATCCCCTTGAACTTCTTCAGCACACAAATGACCTTTTCCAAATATCATTAGATATTATTTGTGGTAATCTTTGGCATCATGCAAAACTCAGACCCTGGCTTTTAATTAAGACACAAGTACTTTTGATGTGAAGTGATTATGCTCAGAACTATTATGCCTTAGAATTTTTAAGGGCATTGCTGTCTGCTCCGTTCTGCTCAGAGAGAAGAAACTAGAGTGGCTAGATTAGGTAACTGTTCGGACCCAGTTCTTTTTGAACTTCTGAAGTCAGTTTTTAATACGTGGAGGTACTTTCCAGTTCCAAGGAGAATGTGCTTCTGAGTTTCTTAAACTTTGATTTTTACCTAACATCCTGTTTTAAAAATGGAATAGGAATTGCTGTACAAATAAAAGGCAACCAGTGTTCTTTTATGTAGGTCGCGTATTTGGGGAGCTTGGCAGAAGTCATAAGGTGTGAACATGTACCTACCTAAAGGTTAATTTTTCACTACTTGAAAAATCTCTTTGGCAGCTGAACACTCATGGGATTTTTTTGTTGTTTTCATCCTGAAATGGAACTGAATTTCTAAGAAATATATTACTCATGGTTGAGAGCTCACTGAAGGCCAAAATTATGTGAATATTTAAGATTTTTGGAGCAGGAAAAAGTGTTCACAGAGTTGCTGTGTTGAGCTGAGGGAAGATCTTGTCACACTCCCCAAATGAAGCAGAATTCTTTCCGAGGGCTTTCTGGCTGACGGTGGAGCCCCAAATTAAGCCCGACTGCTGCATTGTGCTTCTACAAGTTTTTGATGGGCGCGTGTTGCGGCCTGAGGGGTAGTTTTGTGGAAATCAGGAGGTAATCCGTCCATGGCCTGTTCTTTCTACCTGAAATAGGAATAAAGGAGAACAAAAAGTGTTAATTATGCTGTGGAGAAAAGACCCCATATAGGGAGCTGAAAGACCCTGACTGTGTTTGTACTTTTTTTTTTTTTTGCTGCTGGAGGACTGTTCTATTGGAGGCAAAAAAATGCTTAAGAAGGTTTTCCAGCGTGTTTTCTATGTATCTTATTATAGCCATGTCTTCCATGGCTTATTTTGAAGGAAAGAAAAGGCTTAGAAGACTGTGATGGTTATTCTACCCTTTGGGCATGGGGAAGGTGGTTGAGTGAACCCTCACGAGACCCTAAAACCAGAAGAAACTTCACTGGCTCAGGTAATTGTAGTTGTGTGAGCAGAAATTTTCCTTCCATGTCTAAAGTGCTGACTCTTCAGTCTGGAATGCCAGTGCTCTCCTGCCTTTCTAATTGCAAGTCTCTTGTTTTTCTTACTGACTTCTTCTTTATAGCAGAAGTCTTTTGCTGAACAATCTCCCTTATTCCTTCAGCTTTCATCATATTTTAATATCCACTCTACTGCTTATGACATCTTGATTTTTATTTATTGTAAGACTTGCTTTTAAACTATTCCTCCAGTGTATTGTGGCTCCTTAAACCAGCCTACAGACATTCTAAGAATGATTTAGAAAAAACTGCCGCATAACGCTTACTTATCCTCCCCCAAAGACAAAACCTTCAGAAAATTTTATCCTGACATGTGTCTTAATTGGCTTTGTTGCTTTTTGTACTCGGTGGGCTTGGCTTGTTGTCAAGCATTTGATGACCTATTGACGTGAAAGTGCACTAACTCAGGACTTGGTGAACTGATTTCTGATCAGTGAACACACTGATTAGTGTAATTATATACTGATGTTTAGATTATCACAAAGCATAGTACATTTTTCATGGCATAGGCTTGCTGGAAAAGGGGTGTTTGTAGTTAAAAAATGGAGGCTGTGCTGCCTTGTTCTCAAAAGGCTATTGCTGTACCTGCTGATGAACTCAGTCGAAGGTGGATTCGTTTTAGGTATTAATCCAGGCAGACTTTACAGGAACAAATTAACCGTCCCCTGAAACTTGCATGGATTTGTCGATCTTGAGTGATCACGAACACAAACGAGAGATGTGACAAGAGAAAGTTAGCAATACCCTTTTCAGATGTGGTGTTTGTGTGCTGAAACCTGACAAGCTGGCAAGACTAGAATAGCTTCGCAGATGGTACTTGGCAGGGTAGCGAGCAGCTCTCCTCTCGCACGCTCCCCACCCTGCCTGTCAGTCGCGGTACCCAATGGCTGCTTAGAGATGGGGAAACGGCAAGTATGAATTCAGCTCACAGGAGGCTGCGAGGTCAGACGTCAGTATTGCACTACGCATGGCTGAGTCAGTGACTGTGAGAAATTGAATTGAATTAATATCTAGAGGGGTTTGCGTCTTGGAACACTTAATGGACTGTATAGCCACAATCTCTTATCCTTGAGGGGAAGATGATGGAGAAAAAAGTAAGGCTCGCTGATGGTGCAGTGAACTACTGAAGAAATGATGGAAATATCAAATATGCTGAACTTAACAAGTAATGCCAAAGGATGCTGATCTGGCTTTCAAAGCTGCTTTCTTGGAAGGAACAGAATTCCTTTGTGCTCTGATTTCAAAATTATTTCCATGCTTTTGTGTTTCCTCCCTGATAGATACAAGAGGAAGGTGCGTATCTGTTAACAGGAATAATCTGTGGGCATTATTCAGGAGAAGAATGAGGAAAAGTACTGTCCTTTGTGTGCACTGGTCAATTGAAATGTCTGCTGACAAAGAACAGACTTCAGGGGGAGGAAGAGGGGCATAAGCATTGTCATTGTGTAAGTCCTAGCAATGGGAACAGAATAGATTTGATTTCTTCTAAAGCCTTATAGCACTGTATCTGTAACTTAGTGCATAGATAAAGCTCTATCTCTGTTCTACAAGTGTTGATTATGTGACTTATCCTGGGAAAGGATTGGATCTAAGTTTATGTTTTAAGAAGATTTAGTTAATATAAGTTTTAGAAGATAAAGGGAGAAAAAAAGGGTAGAAGTCTTGGTTAATATTCCACTGCGGCATCCTTTACATTTAGGTAAGGTTTTGGGGGTGATAGGTATGTTAGTTTAGCACCATAATTCTGTGTAGACAAGAGCCAGTTTTATAAAACGTGTGTGTTTATTGGCAGTATTCAGTAGGATGCACATGAAGTTTTTGTATTGGAATACATGCTAATTGTTTTGGCAGTATAATTAATTCAGTTTAATGACTTCAATTAATTCAGTTTAATGACTTCTTTTAATCATTAGTAATATATTCAGAGCAATATGTTGTTATGTATAAAAGCAAACTGAAACCCTCCTTCCACAGATGACTGCAAAGCATCATTAAATTGAAGAGAATTTATATTTTTTAAAAACAGCTCTTCCCTTACTGCAAAACTAGGAAGCATACCAGTGTGACAAGTGTGCCATTTTGATGGTACTCTTTTTCCTCCTTTACATTATATTAAATAGGTTTGCTTAAGTAAAGCCTTGAGCTTATTTGGTTTCCTTTGTGAGGCAACTGCTTTTAAAGAAAATGCCTCTTCCCTTTACAAAGGCAGACTTTCCTTGATCCCTGAGTGAGGGAGGAAAAAAAAATTTCTATCACTGACTTAAAGTTCTTGAATGGGTGCAGTGCTAGAGTCCCACTGTTCCTTTGGAGCCAGGAAACCTGTATATTGAATTTGTGAAGATTTGTCTAAATAGACCAATATTTATAGGGTTGTTGGTTTGGTATCGTGTGTCTAGGACTGAGGCTGTGTGTTTAAAATGTTGGGGTACTTTTTCTCTTTTACAGTTTTAAATTAAATGCAGTATGTTACTAAGCACCCAGGAGGGAATTTTGCTTATGGGCTGGGGGTGTGCCTCAGTCATTGCCCATGGCTTCCACGGCACGGTGTGCAGCTGGTGGGCATTGGCTGGGAGATGAATTGAAAGTTGACATTGCAAATAGGTCTCTTCAGAGTGAGCTAGAAATCTGAAACTGTAATGACTTTCTTGGAGGATTGAAGTCATGCACTGTGCAGAGCATCACTGACTGTTGGAGGCTGAAATTACAGATTAATCTAGTACGGGAGCCAGGTGCCACATGAGACCAGCGGCTTCCTGGCACTTTTCATTATCAGCAGTTCTCTGCTGTTTGGGAAGCGCTGGTGTTGTATCTGGTCTGCAGAATGCTTCTGCGAACCACAATACTGCCTAACAGCTTGCCTGTTCTTGCAAATGGGGCAGCTCTGCTTTTGTCAGTTGGTGACAAAAAAGCTGCTTTTTCCCATCGGTGTAGGTAGGTAGCTGCATCAACACAACTCAGGAACTCCCTAGTGAGTGCCAGTTTGGCTTGCCTGTGTCTCTGGGGACAGGGGTGTAGTTAAAATTTTGCACACCGCTGGTATGGAGCGAAGGGTTTTTACATTTCCCTGCAGAAGCAACCTCCTGTCCCCAGTGGCTTTGTTAGCAGGGTAAAAAAAAAATGGTTATTATTAAGTCCTGTCAAAAAAATCAAAATCATTCGGTAGTTCTGATGTCTTTTTTTGAACACTTACAACTTCTTCTAAAGCCTCTTTACAGGAAAATATAAGCCACAGGTGGTCTTTCATATGGACTATCCACAAATGTAGCTCTTTATCCAGGCGTACTCATAGAGTAGCTCTGTGACACAATTTTTCCTGGCCAAATGTTGCAGGGTAAAGCCAGTGACTGTCTTTTCCCACATGCTAGATTCCACCTCTTTATTTTCTCTTTGTTCAGGTTGGAACTCATTTTTGTTGTCTTGTTTATTGTAGAGCAAAGTTGTATTTCGGTGGTAGTATTTATCTGAGTACACATGCTGTCAAATGGAACTTCTGTCAGGTATACATGCAACTGATCAAAGAAATACATTATTTTTTTTGTGTGTATTGTGACTCAAGAGTGATGAGATTTAAGATTGACATTTTAGATGGCTGTTACTAAGATGAGTGAAGATTCATGATTCAGATGGTGCTGCCTCAAGCCAAACGGCTTGAATTCTCAGAAATCTTACGATTCTGGCTTGCATCTTCTGGCTAATGGATAATGTGCCAGTCTCACAGTTAGCATTCATCAGTACGTTACAGGGAGGAAAGTACAACATGGAAGCAAGCGAATGAATGGTGTGGCCAGCTGCAGTTTGAACAGCTCTTCGAGATTATCTACTAATCTATCTGTTTCAGAAACAATTGATTTAATATTTAAGTATCCTGTCCTTCTCCAGCTGGCGGCCTCTTCCTCTTTCACGGTGCGCCGTGAATTGATGGCTCGCGTGTCCCTGCTCCGAAGGGACGGGTGTGCCTGGCAGCAGGAGCACGTGAAGCCGTGCGCGCTGCCCCCCTCCTCCCGGGCTTGCTGGCTACGTGAGCCAAGGCAGAAGTAGCCCCAGTTCCCATATGGGGAAGGTATAGCTGAAACGGTCGTGCCCAGCGTGTTTAGTCCTTCATTCAGACATGACTAAGGAGGAAGCATGATGCCCGCTGAGTCAGTGTTACTTCCTGTAGCACCTGTTTTTCTCAGCTCCTGTAAAGAGATTATTAACTAGGGTTCGCCCTACTTCAGCGTGAACTCTGAATCACTGCTTAGAGGGTAATGCGGCTCTAGATGGTTTTCTGGATTAAGAATCGCATTTTAATTGCCTTCTCTGTTAAAGGGTAATTCATGTCTGCTCTGCCAAAATGCGTGATAAGCCTGCATATCCTTACAGTGGTTCAGTTTCTACTGTGTTTCCCTTATTTAAAGCAACTAAAGCGCTTTAGCTATTGAGAAACAGTGAGTCATACGTTTCAATACTATAAAATGTGGCACCTGCAAAACTCTGGTTTCTCACAGCATGGTTAGAAATATTATCAGGGCTAGGATCAAAGCACTGTTTTAACAAAGGCCTGATCACATGGGGCTTTATTAGGATTTACTGAGATATTTTGTCACAGGACTGCTATGTATGTGTTTGAGCACTCTGCACACACATGCACCCCCACCCCCCCTTTGTTGGGTGGTTGGTTATACCGTGATGCGCAAATGTAAACGCGCAGGTGAGATCGGGGTGGGGATTTTTTTAAAAGTTTGACTATTTCTTGGGAAGTTTAGCTGTAGTAGTAATGACTATCGTGTATAAACAGGGGTCAGACTTTGGTTTCAGGTGAGATTTTAATTATAGGCTGTAAGCCACATCTCTGATAATTTGTGGGCATATTTTGTACCTAATAAAGTGATTGTTTTGTATGTGCGTGTATGTGTGTATATATATATATATATATATATATATATATATATATATATATGGAAGAAAAGATGCAAAGGTTTTCCTAAATTGTTGATATTCTTGAAAGGGAGGTTTGTAGATCTCACTCTTGCAAACTTGTGCACATTTCACTTTCATAATACAGAATTTATCTTTCTCTAATATAGGAGTAAACCAGAAAAGAGACACGCTAGCCATGCTGAAATGCTATATATCTTAATACGTTCAGATTGCATTGGAAGTCCTGAAGAAAACTCTATTTCCTTTTAATGAAAATGGTTGGATCATCTTTATTCTTGGACTGTAAATCTGAACATTTCCAGCTGTAAGCAAGGCTTGCAGTTCTTTCACTTTATTCAGTAGACCTTTGGCTGACTTCACATCCTAAAGATGCATGTCTTATTGCAGCATATTTTAAACTTGGCAGGAAACTGTATTGCAGTAGATTCTCTCTGCACCAAACTTCTGCTTTGAGATACAAGATCCTTTCCCTCATTCAAATGGGGTGGGGAGAATCTTGTGTTCCTTAGCCGAGAGATATATTTCTTAACTCTTTGCATTGTGCTAATATTCATTTTGTGCCAATGTAAACTGCGTAAGATCTATCATAGTCTTTTTGTCCTGATTGAAGCTGCTCTTACCGGTCACTGAAACCTGAAGCTGAAACATGTCATGCTAGATGTTTATTTTTTTGAATAGTCTTAATTTTTTTTTCCCCTCATTCCTTCTAAGCAAGAGAACATTCTGCTCAACTTGTACAGTTCATGCTTTCAAAATTCGTTGTGCTTTTCTTAGCTAGGTTGTTACTCTTACCTCTTTGTGATCCCGAACCCTATGGCATTCCTAGCAGTTATCTTTAAGGTCTCTTGGTAAAAGCTGTGGGATTTGCAGGCTGCGAGCAAGTGGAGCACTGAGGCTCCTGTGGGAAATTATGACCCTTCTTTGTCAGACCTTGTAGTTCTGCAGACGTCTGTCTCAGTTATCCAGTACCTGAGGCTTTTGGAAGGTTCTTCAGTTAAACCCATAAATAAAGAGTGTTGTCATGCCCACACTTGAAAGGCAAATAGCAAAGGAATGGATTTAGGAATACCAGCAGGGTGCAAGGACACAGATTTGTCTGTGCTGTCCTGATGTAAAAATTTCTGTTTAAAGAGTACAGATAAAAGGCGTAAGTATTTTTGGTAAAATTCAACAGTAGCTGTTGCATGTTGAAATTTAATTTTTAGATAGTTTGAGAGTACTGGATCTTGAAACTGGTTTTGTTGCTAGGTTTAATAATTAATTTCAAAATGTAATCAGTAACTTAATTTAAGGAATCTAACATAACTTAGTCTAAAAAAGCCCCTTAAATCGTTACATTAAAATTTGCTAGTTTAGAACAAATATCCTGCTTGTTCCTGACAGTAGGTCTTGGCTTTAATAATACAGTTCATATGTTTGCTGTCTGGGTTGTGGTGGGTTACTATTGTTCCTTCTAAGAATAACTGAAAATTTTAAAAAGAATGCTCAGAAATAAGCCCTTGACTGGTGTGCCTTGATGTATCCACTAGGGTAGGCCTGACCACCTTTGTAAAGGACAAGTTGCTAAAAAGAGTGCAGTCAGCACTAAAAGCCTGTGCTCCGAGAAGGGTTTTCCAAAACAGGTTTCACTGGGAAAATGACCTCTAACTTTAGTGGTTTGATTTGAACATTTAATTTAACAGTAAGCATAAAAATTAAATGCTCAGTTGTATTTGACTTACCTGTTCTGGAAGGGATTTCTGTGAATACAGGTTCATGGGCAGGCTCAACTGATCAGGCTGGATGAGTAAGACTAATCTTCAAAATGTGTGCGTGGACTTGAAAATTTAAATGTATAATGTTTCTGAAATTTTGAAATGCTAAATGTTTCTCTTATTTCTCTTTTCAGCACCTCATCTCGTATTGCTAAAGGAATAGACTACACAAAAATGAACCTCCATGGTGCAAGTGGTGGACATGAGAGATCAAGGGACAGACGCAGATCGAGTGACAGATCTCGGGACTCATCCCATGAAAGAGCAGAATCTCAGCTCACTCCATGCATCAGGAATGTTACTTCACCAACAAGACAGTATCATTCCGGTGTGTTCCGATCTATAGCATTTCAGGATTAAAATTTTTAAATTTAATTCCCATTTTGTTAAAATTATTTGTTGATGTCACAACATACAGATTTTTTGCATGTGTCCTGGGCTAGGGCTACCCTTTTGTGATAGGTCATAACTTTTTCTTTAGTCTGCAGTGTGTATTCCTACATGATGTTCTTATTTAGTGTAAATCACAAGAACAATCTACTTTTTCTAATAACATAATTGACTGAACACTTCCCCTTTACTTGGTAGGGTTTAGGTACTTAGAAATATAGGAAACACGTCTCTTTTGGTGACAAAATTTGTTTGTTTGTAATACAGCACTAAACACAGCATAGCTTCTTTATTATATTGAGTTGCTTTTTCAGTGCTAGAATGCTAAATTTTTCTTGTAAAGGCTTTGGGGAGGTGAGGTGGCTTTGCCTAAGTGTAGAAAGTTCAGGATCTCACATATGGACAGTTATTTTTGAAGGTTTCTTTAACTAGAGTAGATTTAAATGAAAGAGTTTATACTTAATGTATCAAGTTGCCAGGTTTTGTGCCTGGAAAGGCATAAAGCGTATAGAGCTCCTGTATGTCTCTTAATTCCATTTCCTGTTTTTTTTTTTTTTTCTCCTTCCACCTTGTCCCCACATCAGATCGAGAAAAGGATCACAGTTCATCTCGACCAAGCAGCCCTCGTCCTCAGAAGACTTCCCCTAACGGTTCTGTTGTTAGCATGGGGAACAGCAGCAGAAACAGTAGCCAGTCAAGTTCAGATGGGAGCTGCAAGGCTGGTGGGGAAATGGTATTTGTATATGAAAATGGAAAAGAGGGAGCTCGGAATTTAAGAACTTCTGAACGAGTGACGCTCATAGTGGATAACACCAGATTTGTTGTAGATCCTTCTATCTTTACTGCACAACCTAATACAATGTTGGGCAGGTTGGTATCTTGTTCTTTGCCTTAATCTCTAACTGTAGAAGAGAGCCAAAATTGTTCTGTTGATATTAAAACTGTTTAATTAGTTATTGAACTTATTGCTACAGCTGATCTCCTAACATTTAATATTACCAGTTTGTAAAGGTAAAAGTCAGATGTAAGTTCTCCTCTGTATTTGGCAGAGATGCCAATAGATGTCTATTACCTAGAGACAAGAGAGTTCGTAAGTAAATTAACATTTGATGATGTACTCATTTCCTCCTATCTTGCTGGGCCTTGCTTCTTTATTCAGTCCTGCCTCATTTTATCTCTTTGTTTTTTATTTTTAAAGCTAGCTGCTTCATAAAACAAAGTTGTGGTATAGATAGTCTCTTTGAAAACAGCAAGCAGGAAAACCTTGGAGGAATTTATTTTGCTTAATGGGCCTACCCTGCCAACACTCAAGCTCAGAACATTTATCTTCTGAAATGCTTTTTGGACAGGGCAATGTCAAATAGGTAACGTAACAGATCAGAGCCTCTCAGCAAAGAGACCAAACATTCGAAATGGTCAATAGTTAAATGAAAGTCCACAATATGTGGGTAGTATTTTCTATATAAACTATAATGAGCAACATATTTAACATGTTTACTTGGTGGGAGAAGAATATATCCTTTACTTGCTCAAATGCTGGCAGGTTTTACATTGTCAAAATGTAGAGAGCACCACTTACAAACTTGTGGCAAGAAAGAAAGGTGCCACTTGGGATTTGGCTTTTTCATTAAAATCTGGCTGTTCCTTAGCCCTTAAGGGTATACTCATATTTAAAAAAAAAATAAAATATATATATATATATAGCGCGCTACTTGCCAAGGTACAGGTAATAAATATGATTAAACGATTTCTGCTTTGTTTAAATCACCACTGTGAGGGATAAACAGTACCTTGGGTTCCCTATTTTGTGAAAAGTCAGGGAAGAGTTCCAGAGAAGGCAAAAAATGCTTCTCTGTATAAACTGTAAAGAGAAATAACTAGAAGTAATAATAGAATTAAATCATTGATGTAAGGCATTTGTATACATGTATACGTGTCAATATCCAGACTAACAAACTGGGAGTGTATCAGTGTGAAGTTATGTGGTGAAATAGTTTCCTTTTCCATGCCCAGCTTCAGTAAGTGGTGCTGGCCAATGCACTACATTTTTTTTGTGAGTGTGTGCTGAGTTATTCTCCCTTTGGGATTGGTTCAAGGACCAAGCTTATTTTATCTTAGGCTAATTCAAAAGTAGGTTAATAAAGATACGGAAATACTGCTCTGAAACACAAGTTATTTATAAACCTGCTTTGGTCCAATGTCAGTTCACAGGACACTGAACAGGAACAGCTTAGCTAATATGTTCTGGGAGGTAAAAGTAACCATAAGACGACTGTGTTATTTGCCTTAAGCCTATATCCTGTTAGAGTGACTTTTTCCTAAATATTATTTCTTGTCCTGAAGAGTGGTCAGGAAACACATGTCCAGTCATTAAGTGGAAGAAGTTACTTTGTTCTCCACTGTAAATACACACAGTACCCAACCCTGCTTCTTTGGGTTGTGTGTGTGAGAGTAGAGCTTTGCCATCAGAGTATATTTGTAAATAAAGAGCAGATGGCAATACTTTTTGTAAGCATAGGGTGTAATTCATACAATCATGGAATGGTTTGGGTTGGAAAGGACCTTAAAGATCATCTATAGTCCCACCCCCCTGCCATGGCAGGGTCACCTCCCACTAGCCCAGGTTGCCCAAAGCCCCGTCCAACCTGGCCTTGAGCCCTTCCAGGGAGGGGGCAGCCACAGCTGCTCTGGGCAGCCTGTGCCAGGGCCTCACCCCCCTCACAGGGGAGAATTTCTCCCTAATATCTAATCAAAATCTCCCCTCTTTCAGTTTAAACCACTACACCTTGTCCTAACCCTACACTCCCTGATACAGTCCCTCCCCAGTCCCTTCCTGTAGCCCCTTTAAGTACTGGGAGGCTGCTCTTAGGTGTCTCTGGAGCTTTCTCTGCTCCAGCTGAACCCCCCAACTCTCAGCCTGTCCTCACAGGGGGGTGCTCCAGCCCCCGAGCATCTTCATGGCCTCCTCTGGACCTGCCTTGAGCAGGGATCTTATATTGGGGGCCCCCAGTAATTGTGTATCACTGGTGTATTTTAAAAAGTCAAGATACTGTTTGGTACTTGTAGTTTTCTCCTTAGTCTAACTGTCCTTGCATCCTGTCATGGGGAGAAATAGGCTGTACATGCTACCTCTAAATGCAGGTATCTTCTATCAGAATGTTATTTTAACTTTTGAATTAACCAAGTCTTTTAAATGAAACTGAGGTGAGTTGCATGTACTTGAACACTAAGTTCTGTTTCTTAAACTCAAATGTCATTAAATAATGAGAATTTCACAATAGAGCCTGTTCTTCTGCTACATAACCCCACAGATGCCAAAGACGACTAGTTTCAGGTTCCCCACCCCACCTTTGGCAGGAAAGGGCCTTTTGTTTTGATCAAAAGATACTATCAAGTTAAGATTGAAGAGTAAAACTAGACTTCCCTGAGGTACACTACCCTGCTTCCTATTTTCTAGTAGTCTACTAAACAGTGTATATACATACAAGATAGAATAGACTTTTTTCACTGCCATTTCAGTACAATTTTTGACATTTTACTTTTCAGATTTACCAAAAAAAAAAAAAAGGTGAATTTTAACCAGTTACTTTTATTCTTGAGCAGGATGTTTGGATCAGGCCGAGAACATAACTTTACACGTCCTAATGAGAAAGGAGAGTATGAAGTTGCTGAAGGAATTGGTTCCACTGTGTTTCGTGCTATTCTGGTGAGTTTTCAAGGGCAAGTACTATTAGGACAAGCACTATGGGTATTAAGAGGCATAACCTTGATTTAGTGGTACTTATATATCTGGACTTTGTGGGTGGAATAAAGACTGTTCTCTAGAGGGGAAAAACGCTTGGTATGAAAACACCCCTAGGTTTTGTGGATGTGCATGTGGCAGGGAGAGAGAAAACACACATGAAATGAACCAAAAAACTACTGTTTGGGAAAAATTTGTTCATCTTCTGTGCATCTAGTTCAGATATAATCAACCCTTCTTCTGCTGAAATTAAATGAAACAGATTACTGGAAGTTAACTTACTGCAGGTAAGGGGAGCAAAGCAAACTCCACTCCGAGAGGAAATTGACCCCTTACGTATTTCCCATCTACACAGCGAGCAGAGCTGCCATACACCTCTGTCAGCAGAATCAGAATAGCGAAAGCTGAGTGAAGTATACATAAAAGGCAGTATACATGCACCAAAATGAGCAGTATTAATAGTTGTCACTTAAATAACAGTTTTAACCAGAGCTCACTGCTCTGAAAGCAGCTCAGAGAGCTGATAGATTTGACGACAATCAAATTCACAAAGTTTAACCTATGTTGCTTTCTTATACTTTAGGGAGCTTGCTTGTGGAGAAAGCATCATAAATGAAACGATGAAATGTTTGTCAGTGACTGTTGAAGTGCATTGTCTTTTTTGTTTCCTGCATTACTGTAGGATTACTACAAGACTGGAGTGATACGCTGTCCTGACGGGATATCTATTCCTGAATTGAGAGAAGCGTGTGACTATCTCTGTATCTCTTTTGAGTATAGTACTATTAAATGCAGAGATCTCAGTAAGTAAAGAATTTATTAAAATACTTTGAATTATACAGACTAACTTGAGCAAATATATGGGGGGCAATTCCAAATTGTATCCTTTATTGAGATTAGGAACGTGTTTGACACTACGTGAGCAAAATCCCATCCTTTTTTATCTCTTATGTAATAAAGCCCCAAAGACAATGGATGTACACCTTCTGAAAAAGAATGTTTCTGATATTTCAGTATCTGATTTTACATATTTTGCTGCTGTGGTCAGGTCTGTGGAATGCTTGAACTCTATTGATGCATTTGCAGTACAGGTACAGTAACATTAAGTGGTATCTTTTTTTGCAGAGGACTGGGAGGGTAATTTATTCAACTCCTTGCTTAAGAGAATTAAGCTGTGCTGCTAGCAAAAGTAGCACAGCTGTGATGGTGTAGGGTGCATCATGGTTGTCTCTGCTTCGTCTGTAGCAGAAGGATTTAGCAGCTCATGCTGTGAGGGTTTTGAGAGCCTTTGTTTTTAAGCTCCTGCTTATGGAAAGCGGGTTGCGTGCTCTACTCTTCAGCAACTGGCTTAAACAGTATTCCTTGTAGGAAGCCCCAGAGGAGTCTTACACACAATAACCAAATGTGTAGCAGTGGTAAAACATGAAGGAGGTCTCCTCAAAGCCACTCCTCTGCCCAGCATTATGTTCATGTCTGCAGGACAGTCCTAGTAGTTTGAACTTCTGGTGTGGCTTCTGGTAAACATCTGAAAAAGTTCTAATCTTACACAGACTAATAGACTAAGTGTCTTCAAAGCTTTCTGCAGTAAATACTACAAAATAACTGCTGTTGTTTCTTATTCCTGCCTTCATTTTTTTTACTAAGCTTTCAAATATGCCTATGCTTAAAATTTCGTTCCAGGTGCTCTCATGCATGAATTGTCAAATGATGGTGCTCGCAAACAATTTGAGTTTTATCTAGAAGAAATGATTCTCCCACTGATGGTTGCCAGTGCCCAGAGTGGCGAGAGGGAGTGCCACATTGTCGTGCTGACAGATGATGATGTCGTTGACTGGGATGAAGAGTATCCTCCACAAATGGGAGAGGAATATTCACAAAGTAAGTTTATTCCGTTTCCACCAAGCCGCGCTTTGGTAGAGGTAGCAGTAAACGTGACGATTTAACCTTTTTGTACTAAAGTGCTTTTAGTAAAGTCTTTACAACATCCCTAATGCCTCACCAAAAAAGCCCTTAGCTTTGGTAGTTCTGCTTATATGCTTCTGTGAAGCAGAATACTGTTGCATGTTATGTTCAAATCTAACTTAAAAAGAAGCAATTTTTTGTAGTAAGGTATTGTCAGTCAGTGAGGCAGAAGGAAAGGCTTCTTCAGAAAGAGCTTGATGAGGAAAAATAGGTAAGGAGCCATGTTTACTGTGGGAGAACAACTAGAGGGTTTGGGTTTTTTGGGGGGTGAGGTGGAGTGTAGGGGAGTGTCTGTTAGTACTTTGGAAGTGTAACGGTTTGGTGAGCAGAGTGCCCTCTGCAAGGACAGCATCAGTGCTGTCCTTGTAGCTGAAAACATTTCCCTCAGTGTGAAAACTAGAAATCCAGGGGTTTGTGGGGGCATGTAGGAGCTTGAGATACTTTGTACTCCAGTAGTATAAAATCTTATAAGTCTCTTCAAGGTATTTCAGTTTTGGTTTTTTTTTTAAATTTAATTGGGTTTTTTTGTGGAGGTGGCATTGGGAGTATATAACGTGGTTTGCTCTGTGAATTGTCCTATTGCATTCCTAAATCTACAAAAAAAAAAAAAACCAAAAAAAACCCCAAACCCTAAGTGTGTAAAACAGGCTAAATTGATAGGGAAACAGATGAGTACAACCAACCCATTTCACAATGCCTTTAGCCATTTTTATCGTGAGTTCTTGAGTCTTTCATCATGTTCTGAAATAGATATACGAAAGTAAAGTAAAACAGTGAAAAAGATAAATCTTGGTGTGTTAAGACTAGAAGCTTAATCTTTGAATACAGTGTTTCCTCATTAAAATCTATTTTTAGTTATTTACAGCACAAAGTTGTATAGATTCTTCAAATACATTGAAAATCGAGATGTGGCCAAATCCGTTCTGAAGGAAAGGGGGCTCAAGAAGATCCGGCTGGGCATTGAAGGTAAGAGAAGCATTGCTTGCACACTGACTTTTTGGGGAAAAAAACCCTGCTTTATGATTGTCTCTGCAGTTGAAAAAGTGGGGGTTGGCATTGTCTTTCGTACAATGGCCAGAGGGGGAGTGGTACCCAGTAAACAACTGGTGCAGGTAGAAAACCCCATTATAGGCTCAGGACTGGTCTACAAGATGTATCTAGGACCTAGGCTGTTTGCAGAGTAACTTAGGTGGCTTTGACCTACGACCGCATCTCATGCCATTTGCCCTTTACTTTTTACATAAAATGTTCTCTATTTGAAGTAATGATGCTTTTCTACAGCTTTTTGTGTATTCTGTTCTTGGTCTGGTGTCATTTTCAGGGCTTGAAATGAAAAATGCTGTGTGAAGTGGCAGGCATGTATCTTCTTTCAGGAACTACAAAACTATCAAAAGGATCATTGAAGTGCAAAGAAATCTGAACTAAACATTTTATAAATTAGGAGGCGGATCTGTAAAATCTCAGCTCTGGCTTTGCAGGAGACAACTACATTAAGTAGTCTTTGATTTTTAGTGTAAATGTAACAAGTGGGCTTCTTTGCATTTCATTTTCCTTCTGATTGTTGACCCAAATATTCAAAAGTCCACCCTTTATACTTTGCAGGATTTGTCATTCACTCACCAACTTATCATGGTTAGGCTTGTAATTTGCCAGCCAAAAGAAACTGCTTCTAACTGCTTGTGATCTCTAAAATCAGTGAATAAATTCAGCTGAGCGAGGTGTGAGCCTTCAGACTGGCATTCAGCTGAACCAGAACTGGTTTTGTGTGTAGTGCTGGCTAATACCAGATTATTTCTGCTGGCATTTCTTGTTTTAGACAAAGAACAGCTGTTTGACTAAACTTCAGTGCTAGTGCCCTGTAATAACATGTAACTTTCTAGTAATGAAAATTTCTGCTTAGGCAGGGGGGAGAGGTGACCTGTACACAGCAGAACCAGAACTGATAATTGGTCTAAAAGGATTTATCCTCATCAATTAGGGGGAGCTGGGAGCTTGGGAGCTTAAACACAGGTCAGAGCGACCCTGTGCTCTGCTGCCGAGCTCTCCTGTCCTGCCAGAGCGCTTCAGGAACAGCCGGCTGCTTTTGGCCCGAGAAAGGAGCCACTAGCTTTGCCTGTGAAGTTCGGAAGAGTTACCTGGTGGCACTATACTCGTTATTGACAGCGCTGTAGCCTCTTTCCTTACAATTGGGTTGGCAGTTGAACTGCTGACTGCGTTCTCTGTGCACAGAGATGGCAAAGAACACCACGATGGCATCTGTTTCCCTTCAGGATGTTGATGGTGACAACTGCTGCTCTTCGCTGCGCTGCCACATGCTGCCTTTTTGTAAAAGAAAACCCTCAACTAAACAGTACGGGAAACGTTAACTTCTGCTGTGCTCTGTTTCTTAGGTTACCCTACATACAAAGAGAAGGTGAAAAAGCGGCCGGGTGGAAGGCCAGAGGTGATTTACAACTACGTCCAACGGCCGTTTATCCGGATGTCATGGGAGAAGGAGGAAGGGAAGAGTCGGCATGTCGACTTTCAGTGTGTGAAAAGCAAATCTATTACCAATTTAGCAGCAGCAGCAGCAGACATACCCCAGGACCAGCTTGTGGTAATGCATCCTACCCCCCAAGTAGATGAGCTGGATATTCTGCCTATTCACCCTCCACCTACTAACAGTGAGCTGGAGACTGAGGGACAGAACCCACCGCTCTGATCTAGACTCTTACTAAAACAAAAGCATGCTACTTTAAAGTGACTCTGTACTCAGCTCATACTGCACTGCAATTCCAGTGTTTTCCATTGTGTAACAGTGTTTAGGATATTGCAGTACGGACCTTTGGAAGACCAAAGGGAGTACCTGATTGTTTTTGGAAGAGTACAGATCAACCACCCCGGGGTTACAGTTACATACATGTATGTGTTTACCGGTAGGTTTGTGACATTGGTGATTTGTATGCTGGACTGTCCTCACTCTTAAGCCCATCAAAACCAATGGTGGATGCTGGTGGCAGGTGTACATCAGTATTGTTACACAGGGTTAGAATGCAGAATTGGGATTGATAGTAGCACTTTACATGGTTGATAAATGGAATTTGAAGCCATTTTTTATAAATGTGTTGCACAATACTAACAAAGTGCTTCTATCAAAAGTATTAACTGTGCAGAGTAAAACTATTTATAGATTGACCCTTTTAAAGTTATTGTTTATGGTTGAGCACAAAACTACTTACTCTTGGGTTTTTGGATTGAGGACATGATTCAATTACCCATGTAACATCTTGTTAAAGTTCTTTAGTGAATTTTTTCACTTGTTTGCAGCGTGAGCCATGTTCAAGATTGTGAACAAGGGAGAGGGGCTTTATCTTAAATTCTGCCTTACCTTAATCTGTTCACAAATATTTATTTAATACATTTTTTCATAAGTGTCATGAAATAGGAAAATGCAAATGGTTCATTCTTCATTTATTAATGATTGTAAACAAGTTTTTCATGCAAATAAAGTTTCCATTATTTTAATGGGTTTGAATTATCTGTGAATGAGATTAAGTATACAGATGAATCTTGAAAGTAGTTGCTTTTCCTTCTCAGGGAAGGATGGTTAATACTTGTTTTTCACTTAATGTTTCCTAAAGAAATCTGGTAATGTCAGAGACTATTTGTTGTGTTTTCCTTAGTATAAACCTGAATCTGGGAGTAAGTAATAGCTTCTCTAGAAATTTAAAGTAGTGACAAAATCTTGTCTTTAAGGCATTGTTTTTCCTTCCTTCTCCCCCCAAGGCTAAAGAAATGATAAATACCAACTGCTTCTAGCATGCACCTTCAGCAGGGTTTTATCAAATTTATTTATCAAAGTAAATGCTCCATCTTAGAACAAGGGAAACATTTATTTTAAAAATATTTAACTGTCTAATACATTACACTTTAACAATATTTATAGTAAAGGATTCTTACAAGAAAGAATAAACAGCTTTATGGTACAATTAGTATAAGAAATATCCACATGGGGACTGTTTTGCAGTGTAAAAACACACCATACATCTGAAATGGTCATTTGCATATAAAAGCTACCACTGATGCCAGTGAGTTGCACAGTGATTTAAAAAAAATTTCAAACAACAGAATCCAAAATATACAAGTATTGCAAGCTATACACAGCTAACCAAATCAACACAGAACACTGTAGCAGGTTATTCCACTTTGTCTGAAGTTACACATGGTAGGATGAGTTGCATTCTGATACAGCTTCTATGAAATTTGTACATAAAAGCTGCTCAGTCCAACAAGTTTCACAGACTGTAGAACTCCACCAGTAAATGCACTTTGATATTTGGATGTTGAAGCCAGGTGCATCATTTACAAGGGCCATGGCAAATCACTGAAGTCTACAGGGCCACCAAGACCTGCATCTGCTTCAAGAAGGCTCATTATCACTGCCATTGCTGCTTCGTCGTTGCTAGGGCTGCTGGATCCTTGGTCGTTGTCAATCATGTCAATGCCTATATGAGAGTTCTCCCCTGTAAGCATACACGCAGGAAGGTAGAAGTTCAGGTTTATTTTGTTTGTTTGCTGAACTACTTTAGGAGTATTACTCTGATAGCCAGGTTGCTGGGTTCAGGGATACCACCAATACTGGGTGTCAGAGGGCAAAGGTTAGGTCACTCAGAAATGACCAGTATGCCTAATAAGGGTGATCTTGCATGCCATACTTCACAAAAATAAGTCTAGATCAACATCTTGTCTTCAGTTTAAAAGCATTCACAAAAGGCAGGTGAGGAGTTCAGCTAATTCACACTGATTCAGCAAGAGAAGCAAAGCTTCCAGATATCATCCAAAAAAAAATGACAATATAAAGCAAGATAGCAGAACAGACTGCCAGGGTACTCTCTAGGCAAACAGGGTGGTAGGTTATGGGCTTTGTGCCTCAGCTAGGGCCTGCAGGTGGTGAAAGCAAGTTACAGCTAAAAACCAACCATCTTGTTACAGTTGTCTGTACGTGTTTATTGAAGCATGTTAGCGTGTGACTTCACTTACCAAGAATAGAGGAGTTGTCAGAATAGGGGTAACCAGAGTTGTCTTGGATTTGCCCAGACAGTAACCCAGCTGAAGAAATGTCTGGAGTGCCACCATTCAGGACCTTGAAAGAAAGAGCAGAAGCCATAAATCAGCATATTGCATTAAGTCTTAAACAGTCCTATGGTGGGACTTTTAAAATAGGGAAGATGGGCTTCTGGGAAAAAACCACCACACCCACACAGGCTAGCTAATCACACTAGTTGTAAATTAGGAGCTACTCCCTCTGTATTATGCCCATCAAGCAGCTGTCAGGTGGACAGTGTATCACCATCAGGAAGGCAGAGATCAGTACTACATGCTAAACTTCTGAAAGAAACTTCCAGAAAGGTACTAGAAAAAGTCCTCAGAGGATTTCTGTGGGTTATTTTATAAGTATTCCAGCTGCCAGTGATAGTAATTACAGCTAACTACAGAATGCTTTTGAACTGACAAATGCAGTAGATCTAAAGTACTGTCCACTATGAACCTTAATTTTCAGAGTATAAACCTCCCAGGCAGAGACAGACTCCCTGAGGTCAGCATTGCTCCCGCAGCATACACCTAACCCTGTTTCAGTACGAGCAGCACTGTGCACACCACAAACAGAGGAACCTTCTTGGGGAGTCTTAAGTAGCAAGAGAATAGCTGAACAACTTGAACCAGAGTTTTGACCTGCTCAGCTGTGTGTACACTGGAAGGTAAGTACTTGTGAGCCCCCTTCTGAGGGCAGCAGCAGCTGGAACTTGTTTCTAGCAAATGTAGTCTTCTAACTCAGGAGAAATACTGAGAGGGTGACAGCCCACTCTGTGTGTATCTTCCTTTATTCCATTACAGTAGCCCCTACTATATGTAGGTGTTGAATTACCGTAGGGCAGAAGGAGAAAGAATAACTATTCCTAGAGTTGTAACTCACTTTGTTCCAACTTCCAAGTTTTATTTCAAGAACAAAGACAGCTAGGAATAGACTGTCAGCTCTGTGCTCCAGTATGAGCAATTCTTACATATAGTCATCATCATTTCTGAGGGAAAAAAGTAAGTCTGAGGCAGTGTTTGAATACACAGAGTAAGGATTTGGGTAAGTGCTGCTCTTGCCTTGAATGTAACTACCATGAGCAGCCATTCACTAGTGACTTAAATGCAGCCAGTACGAGTGTTCAGGTGGTTCAGTGCTGGCAACGGTAGGTGAGTGCTACTCAAGCGATCTTAGAACAGGACATGGTACATGCTACTGATTTAAAAATAAACTGTCAGGGTACAGTAGAGCATCTAATTGTCATTTTGTGCTACAGCAGAACTGTGGCAATTCATTCAAGCACAGTCCCTCAGGCAACAGCACTTCCAGTGTTCACCAGTATGTGGTAGTAAAGAGTTTCTGGATAGGAGGAGAGCTGTTTCTTCCAGCTGTTAGACACTGGTAGCTTTTGAAATCCACCTGCCTCTTCAGATTTTCACTTTTTTTCCTTTTTTTTTATAAGGGGTACCGGTCTCTGCCCTTTAGAGACTACTATAAAAGCGTTTCAGCCACCAGAATACTTTGACTTGCTGTCAGACTTTTAGCCAAGCAGCCAGGAGGAGTTCCTATCATGGGTAATTTTATAAGCGTGATCTCATGTTGCTTGCCACTGCTGCTACAAGACTGTTTGTAAAGCTTGTTCTTACCTTCTTGCCTCCTGGGGAGGATGTGTCTGGTGGCGGTGTGCTGGTAATGTTCAGTGGACTTGAACCACAGCTAGAAGGTGATGATCCTCTTATCCTAAAATATGGGTAAAATAGGAAATTCATCTACCAGCAACTTTAGCATTCAGGTGCCAGATACTTGGAGTTTCAACTGCTGACTTTAGCCCCAGGTGACATCAGGTGTTATAAGCATGAACATAGTTTTTGTCATTTCCTCACTTTCTCAGTGTTACTCAAATCAGCAGGAGCACCGTTTTTATTTGCAGCTGGATAAACAGTTGTGTGTAAATTGTCCAGCTAGCTCCACCTGCAAGCTTTACCTCCTCCCTTTTATTTGTTGCTGTACAGCCTTCAGAGACAGCCAGAAGGAAAAGCTCCTGGGTACTGAGGAAAACCTCATTTTTTTTGTATTTTACTTCAATTTAGACCAGCTAAGAATTGGAACTACCTCAGCCACAGTAACCTAGACTCCTTAAGAGAGCCACTGCTACAGCAGTACGCTGGACATTTGATATAGTTAATACTTTTTTTAAACTGTCTGAAGCAGCATTTTTCACTGTAATTTTCCATAGCTTGATCAAATATCATTATTAATGAATAATGTATTAACCCTAGAACCAACAAATCTCTAGACTAAAGGGAGGAGGGGTAGATAGAGAAGAGCAATGGAAATGGGAATCTTATCCTTGGCAGAGTTCCCCTGGGAAAGCTGAACAGAAGGCAGCTTTGGAAAATAGTAACAGCTGCTGAAAAAGGACTGGAACTAACCCAGGGTCTTGAAATGGAATGAAAACACGGGGAGGTAAGCTGTACTACTACCCCCACTGAGCCTAATTAAGTGTTTTACAGCTACTAAAAGGGACGGTCAAGTTTCAAAGCATTGGTTCAGCCTTGCTGTGATGCTTTTTTATTTTCTCTCTTTGTTCCTATTCCTATAGACGGGAAAGAAGCCTTAGTTGGTAGGTCTGCCATTCCCTTGCTGTAAGCAGTCTCTGGCCTGCAGCAGAAAACAAAACAGAAACAGACTGAACACTTTCCTGAATTGCAGCTCAGTATTGTTAAATGACTGCCACTAAACTTCTGCTGGCTAAGACCACTTCTATGGGAAAGGGAATAATTCCTAAGAGGAAACTGATGAAGAACAGTGACTGTTAGCCAGCAGAAGTGAAGTGATACTCGCTGAAAGTAGCTGCTCACACAGGGGAGAGACGGGATGGCTGTTCTGAGCAGCAGCTACATATTACCACAGCCCCTTCCTGAAGGGTGCTACAAGACTTCTTGTTTAAACCAGAGATGTACATCTTGACTTTTAGACAGACGGCCCCTGGGAAAGCAGAGCTAGTTCAATCATTGTGTCCTTGCTCAAAATGCTGTGGGAGAACTGCACAAGCTGATCTTACGTATCTAACAGCTCTAAAAGCATCCAAGTGAAGTGGATCACATGTAAACAAATGTTGCTTTTTTGGCATGTAGTCAACAGCTTTGGCATCTGGAGGTTGTGCCACTTATAACCCTTAAGTCACTGGAAAAATAATAGTCTGAAAACAAATTTGTTTCTCTTTAGCTGTTCAACTACTGTTTCTAGTTAACAGATAATTATCACCATTACAAAAAGTTCCATTAGTCTTCTACAGTAGAAAGCTGGGAGGCTGTAACTTTTTTGTTCTTTCACAATGGACTCTGCCTCAGGTATTGTGAATAGGTAGCTGTAGCTGTCTACTTCTAAAAAACAACTGTATTATTCCATATTCAGCTTGAAGAAAGACTTCCTTCATTTCCTCTTAAAGAGCAATACTGATTTTCCTCTAACTTCATACCATTTTCTCTCACCTGTGAATCTCCATGATTTCTTCAGCGATCATCCTCCCTATTTTACCTGCCCCAGCTCTTGTTCCACCTGGAATTCCAGGCACAGTAGGATGGGTCCTTTTTGGGCCACCTGAAATGAGTAAATACCTTAAGGTCAGATAAAAGCTTGCAAACCTTTTCCAAAAAGCGTTTGTATATAGGCATGCTTTGGCAAGCTGCAGGACTTTCTCAACTGTACTGATTTACAATTCCACCAACTGATGAGGACCTTCAAAGGGCTGGAGAGCTCTGACTTACACCGAGCTATGCTGTGTCTCAGCCATCCCTTGGCACCAGCAGGTACACAACACAACCTGACTCCTACCAGCAGCTGGTAGTACCTCTCCTCTGGAGTTGTTAAACCTGCTTTATTCTGTGCCTGAATAGGCTCATCTCCAAACACGTCTGTTCTTTTCTTTGTGTGAAGAATGTGCCAGCACCTATTCCATTCAAGATGGGATAAGCCCAAGCTACATGATGAACATAAACCCCCTGTGGGTAACTGCAAGTATCTAAAAATGGAGGGAAAAGTGAGGTCTGACCAGTTAGAAGCTCACTGTTACTTTAATGTGATTTGACACTTGCACAACACTAGTGAGGTAGTGGGGAAGGAGCCCGATATACTCCAAGGCACAGCAAAGAAAAGATCACACTGAAAGGGCAAGAAAGCCCTTAATGCTACTTATCCATAACGGATAATTGCCGCCACTAGAAATTCATATTTAACAGTATCTGTGGCTCAGGCCCATCAGGAGGTGAGAAGATTCACCTAACAGGTCATCACATCCTCATCAGAGCCAGAACTACCTGACATTAAACTACACTCAATTAACTTTCTTTTCTGGAGACAAGACCTGTCAGTATGAGGATATTAAACACCTGGTTTCTTTTCAAAGGCTGTCTTGTGGCAACAATAAGCTTATCTTGTTACAGAACGGTTTGTTCTATGTTTTTTGCCATTCTCAGATGGCCCAGACACCATGTTACTGCCACTGCTATACCTTCAAAATTACCAACCCTTATGCCTACGTGGAAGCTGCTCTTCCTACCACGGCCAGCCATCCCATGCTTTGCCACTCTTCCTCCTCCGTAGTTTCACTTACTGAACCTCATTTTTCCCAACAGAGATAGCTGAAAAGCCCAGCTTTGCTGAAGTCTTGCACTGTTCTGCTGAACGTATTGTGTACGACTTACAGAGTGGTTCAGACACGTGCAATATCCCTGCTCTGTACCTGGAATGGCATAGCTGATAAAAGCAGCATCTAGTAAACAGGGTCTCTAAAACCAGCCGTCCCCAACTCTCTGGAAATAATCTCAGTATTATCATCATCTTTCTTTCCTCCTCTTTAATCCATGGCCTGTCCCTGCATCCTTCTATTCTACCTCACTTGCACCCTGCTCCAGTAACACCAGGATTCAATCAAGCTCTGCTCTGCTGCACACCCCCGTTATAAAAGATGGTCCCGTGATCTGCAGCACTCATACAGAGCCCATCATCGTTACCAGAGGTCAGTCGTCACAGTCTTACAAAAAGTCAAATCAAGGCCAGGTAACAATGGGCAATAAGCCAAACGGCCAAACTATATTTATGATCCATTCACCCTCTGCGGAGTCATCTGCCCTGACCACAGAACCTGAAGTCACTCTTGGACGACGTACAAACAGCACCATCCACGAAGGCAAACGTTCCTTCTGTGTCACTCCTCCAACCCTGTTTATACTTGTTTCTTTTGACTGGCTAATTCACTTCTCTTGAACAGCTTATATCCAAAGTTGGTATTTAAGTTCAACAGGGCAAGAACTGCATTAGCACTTTCCTGCCCTAAAACTGACTTTTTTTTTGGTTTTGGATATTAAAAAATTCTCACTGCAGAAGTGGGGCAAATTTGTGCATGCAGGATTAGATGCTAAAACATAACTGCCAACAGTCTCCTCACAGTACAGTAGTTACCTTCTCCAGCCTGAAGCACACTGTCCATACTGTGTGGAGAAGCTGCAAGCTGTGGAAAGGCTGAATCTCCACTATCAAGTACGTTGGTGCTGTGGATTTCAAGAATTAGAAGAATCAGTGATAGAAAACCCTGCAAAACAGACACTCTGCCAGCGTGTCAGAACGGAATGCTTCAGGGTTTAAGCAGTTTGTGAGTCACCATCACCTCAGCAAAAGAAGGACTGTGACTGACACCCAGACTAGATAAACAACAGAAATAAACCACCGTGTTCCAACTCAAAGTGTGCAATGCAGAACCTAAACAGCCTCCCTCACAAGAGAATTCCTCTACAGCAGTTATTTTGCTGCAATGTCTCTGCACCTCTACAGAACACTCAAGGGAAAAAAAAAAAAAAAAAAAAAAAAAAAAAAAAAAAAAAAAGGGAAGTCCCTACTAAAGCAAAGTGCTTAAAGACTGGCACCACAGGTTTTCCCAAAGAGAGAAAATATTTATTTTTCTGCAGGCTTTCATAAACAGATATTAACGACTGTAATTATTAAACTAATTCCCCTCTCCCCAGGTATCCAGTTCTGGGTGTTATCTGGCAAAGACACCTATTGTCATACAGAAGATTTACACATATTTAGGTCAAATCTCATCTGAAAACAGGGCAAAGCAATCAGCGTTTACATGCATCTGCTAAGAGAAAATTACTTACGAAACGACTGTATTTGTTGAGACAATGTATTCTACTTCTTTGGTCCAAGGGTTCATGAAACTGAACCAGCGACTCCGCAATGTAATAAAAGAGCCATCTTTTATTTTAAACTTGTAGCAGTTAGTTGTAATTTTTTCTCTTGTCTGCAAAACTGAAGACGGGCAGAAAACAAGTAACCTCGTGTCAAACAGGCACCACGACTACATAAACAAAGCCCTTATCAGGGAACACTCCGTAAATTCCTCCCTTCACCCCTGAAGAAACATTCTCTTTCTGCAGTCAACCCCCCCCCAACCCGAGCCACAAGTACTGAAAATCCACAGAAATCTGAAATAATCATGTCGTTTGGCACACACAGCACAATGTTCTTGACCAAGGCATTTGCAAACAGAGAGACAACCAAATCTTTTCAAGTTTGTTTGGTTTTCTTACTACACAATTGCTCCCAGTATTTTAAATAGATTAGTGAATTATTAGTAACCGTACCTTGTCTATGACATTCTGCAAGATGTCCTATATCATCTTGATGAAAATATTCATAACATGAAGTACCTAGAAGTTCCTGGGGTAAGTATGCCAGAATGGCTGTTGCCCTTGGGGAAGGGAGGTAGAGGAAAAAAATAAGAGAAAAAAATTCGTTTCAAGTTGAAGTATTAGTGACAGATTTCTAAAACTCAGGCTGAAGTTGTAAGGCTCAAGTAATGCAGAAAGGTATTTTCAGCTTAAGAAGGTAAAAAAACTCATTAAGAATACTCCCTTTAATTCTCTGGTCATTAGAAAAATGTACGTAACACCAGCAGCCCTGGGGTATTATATTCGACCTATCAGCACTGGAGAGGATGTAAGACTTTCGAAATAGCTTTGGAGGTATATTGTAATTTTAAGAATTTAAACCTGAATAAAGTTGCCTTGTAGCAGCCACAAGGTAACAGGAAGCTTTCTGCATAAATGCCACTGAAGAACAGACACCGAAGGTCTGAAGAACTGCCACGTTCCCTTGAGTACCCACGGTGCTGCTGCACAGAGGCCAGTTCCTAGCATAATCAGTGTTTCAGGAGCATCTTTCTCTCCTCAAGTCACAAGTCTTAACAGCAGGACAAAAAGATGGCCCACCAACCCCTGCACCCACGCCCATTAAAAAGAAAGGTTAACAAATAGAAGTTTCCTCAATAAGCACCGAGACCTACTGTGTGTCTCTCTTAAATCTAACAGGAGTGTGAGGCGAATAAACCCACTTTTCATTTCATCAGAACCAGCCACAAAGTCAACTCATTTTCTTCCTCATCAGACAACTTTAGAATGAAATGGACCTGCAATCTGTGACAGGGGAAGGACGTGGATTCTTGATCTGACTCTCAGGCAGTGTTCAGGGAGCTGTTGGCAAGGACGGAGGCCATCTCAAGAAACCAGGAAAGAAAGACTCGTGCATCAGCTTGTTAGCCCAAGCTTTAAACTTAAGTTCAAGAGGAAAAGGCAAAGCAACGCTGCAGGTAAGTGACAATGAGCTACACAACAGCCTAATGCAAGCTGGAAGGATCATTCTTGACAGGGACAATATGCTGAACACCCTGGAGATCTGCAGTTAGAACAAGCCGACAAGAATTATTTCTTGAGTTGTTAATGATTTAGAAGCTCTAACAACTTCCTTGGGATAACTCATCATACCAACACGAAAAATCAGAGTTGGAGGGTGGGGAGGTGGGGAAAAGGGGGGCAGAAGAGAACTGCCATCCCCTCATACATGAGGGATGTGTACACTTGCCTCCAGCCCCAGAAGACGGCATAAGACAAACTTTTGAGGGTATCTGGGGAGGGACAGTAGTTACTGCTACCACAGTGCACAGAACACAGCCACCACCAGGGGAAATCATCCTAAGCACAAACCCCATCCTATTTAAAGGCAGGGCATTTTGGTGTTTTCCCCAGACACACTGAAACCAACCAGGTAGCTTACACCTGAAGTCCTCACTGACAGGGAGCTCTAAGACCTCAGCCTCAGAGAAGGAAACATTACAAGTATTCATGAGAAAAATTTTCAAACTGGCTTTGGTCTGGTGAATGTCATCCCAGGACACTTAAACCACTGACAGCTCCAAGTCTGTGTTGATGAATTATCTCTGAGGGCCTGTGGAGAACCACAAAGCAGGAAAAGTGAAGAATCTGTCTTTAAAAAGGAAGAGCAAGGAACCAAGTCAACCTTATTCCAGTATTCTTCCAAGAACTTCAGTAACCAAGCCTTTCAGCAACACCACAGTGGTGGGAAACCTGACATAGAACCAACATGGGCATCAGTAAGCAACTTGTCAAGCCTTTTACATTTACTTTCACAGGCAGATAAACAGGCTTTTTGGAAAGGAAAAGATGTGCCAAACTGCAGCAGATGTCAAAAATCTTAGTGAATTCAATATCTTAAGCAAGGAAGGAAATTGTTCTTGTCCTTCTTGAATTTCATCCTTTATTTACTTTTTTTTTTTTCCTTAGCTTGCTTCTCAAGACTTAACAAGGCAGCTTTAAATTCTGAAGCTGTACGATGTCATCTGCATATATAATGATCGTCATTTTACTCTCAAATTCACCATCCAAATTCATTAAAAGTACTCAAGTAGGGAGAGATGGGATGGTTCTCTTCAAAATGCTGTTCAGCGTTGCCTGCCATTTTGACAGCGAACTGTTAGGTAACCTACAGCAGTTCTCCAAGGACCATGCAATCCCTAAGCACACAAAGCCACAGTCACAGAGAGTTTAAGAAGTGTTTCTTTCCTGGATTCCCTTGGACGAGTGACAAAGGAACAGCGCAAGTCTGTATGAACAAAAAAAAAATCCCAACACAGAAATAAATTCAGAGTTTTCAACTTTTACAGGTGCCTGAATATTCTTGAGTGGAAGAATGGATCATAGAATGCCAAGTTTAAGCCTACAGATTGGGCTTTCTTCTAAAAGATTCCCTTTCCAAGAGCCCTTTGAAGTAGTATATGCATTCCAGGGACTGTAAACAACAGCTGGAAAACAATTAAGTAAGAGCATACGTGCATAAATCCAACAGGTCAACATTTTCCGAGTTCTCTTGTTTTAGAAATACTTTCAAATTATCCAGAGGAATACGTCTGATCTTTTAAAAATAAAACTTGTTCATTAACTGCCATACTTCGGTATGACAGAACAGCACACTTCCTGAGAAAGGCTGCTGAAGAGCTGATCTTTTAAAAAGCTTTCAGTCAAATTAAGAACAAAGAACCCCAAACAGCACCACCAACGCCTGCAAACCCCCAAACCCAACCACCCCAACCAGATGGTTAACATTCAAGTAAGAGATTCTCCTTACTGCACTGTTTCTCAAGACTATCAGCTCTTTCCTCTCCATGGCCACTAAAAATCACCAGACACAGCCCTGAAACAAACTCCAGCAGGCAGGTTCTGTCTGAGTTCAGAGCTTGGGCTTTTCTACATTGTAAGCAACTGAGCCTGAGGCACCTGAAACGGCCTCATCTGGGCAGTGTCAATCCGTCCTGACAAGGAAGGGAACCCAACCAGCCCTCTTCAACCTACGCAGCGTAACCCCACCATTAACATCCTTCAACTACCTGTTTCCCCCTGACAATGGCAATTACTTTGAAGGAAGGCCCAGGTCATGTGTCTCTGCTACTTAATAAAATTCATGCAATTTCTTTTTCAAAACAATTAGGCTTTTAGATAATAGAATTTATGTTTGAAAGAAGATACCATACCACACTGGTACAAGTTCTCAAACCTTTTCCAGGAAGTAAAACTTATGGAAAGCTTTCTTATGAATACAAAAGATCACACGCAGAAGTATTAATGCCGTGGAATGCCTCCAAGTGTAGTTAAATGAATGTATATCCTAGTCAAAGCCTCATGCAGACTGTGCAATAATTTAACTATGTAGCCTTTGCAAAAGTTTTCAAACAACAAAGAGGTAATAATTTCAACATCCAGTTTCAAAATAGGACAGCGTATCCTGAGGATTACACATATACGTTTACTTAAATAGGCAGAAGTGATCCCTGGATTATTCTATCTAGTAAACCACATTTTTTGAGTTTTTTGAGGTTGAGTTTGTTTGTTTTTATTTTAATCAGTAATACTGAATAAATACACAGTAAAAGCTTTGAGCTCAGTCTCAAAAACCAAAACAACTTGCAGACAGGATTTAGTAAAAAGCTGAAAAGAACAGTCATATCTTTTTTCAATAGTATTTACACTGCTTTTAGTGAAGCTGTCAGTAAAGCAGTGTTGGGCAGCGACTTACTGTGGAAGTTATTACAAGTATTCTTACCTCTGATCTACAAAAACAAATTTCCCATCTATTGCATGTCGAGAAACATATTCTGTAGGTTTGACCCTGATCTCACCGTTGACTGGCTGTGGTACTACATGCGGATGCAGCCGTCCAATTGCAACAAGACAGCTTAAATTACAACCCTCGTTATCTGGTTCATTATCTTCATCTAGTCCCATTTTTGTTGGCGGCCAGCTTTTTAAATATCCTGTACTATGAATAGTGCAAAAGCTTTTGCGGTCTGCTGTAAAAAGAAAAACACAACAAAAACCAGAAAAGCAGTTAGGTCAGGGCTATTGCTCTGGAGAACTTGATCTCAGTTCTGCTAATAATGCATCTCCTCTCTTATCCAGGAATTTCGGGATACTGTTCACCGAGGGATTTTTTCAGCACTCCTGCATCAGTGCAGCTCATCTGAGATATTTCAACAATTTATCTCTCCAAAACCACTGTCTGGACTGAAACACCACAAAGTTCAGACCATGGTTACTTTTGAAAAGCTTTTAAGTAGAAATGGCATCACATTTTATTATTTCAGCAAAGGATGCAAATAATCTAAAGGATTGTTTGAAGAAATTAGTATATTAATAAATAAATAGAATGCCCTTTTCAACTTAACAGGAGGCTCCTAAAAAACCCAGGAACAATTTGTTTGGCAGAATGTAGACTCTCTGGGGAGGATAGCTGTACACAGAGATGGGGAGGAAGGAGTCACAAGGACAAGTAATACAGTCAGTACCCAAAAGGTGAACTCATTCCTCAGCACTGACCAGACCTTAAAACTGCAAGGAAGATGACTTTCATAGAGAGGTAGATTAAAAGGCTTATGCCTAACTGCACGAGCTGGTTTCCTCAGGGATGAGCACTAAAGCATAATCCAAGGTTGAAGCTGTGTCTGAACCCATCAGAAAGGAGTTGGGGCAGCTGTCACATCCAGAGACAAAACACTAAAATTGCCTTCTGTTCTACAATTGACACTCTCCAGCTCAACTAATACCAAATGCATTATCCAAAATACACAAACGAGAACCTTTCAAATTTGGACTAAATATATATTCCAACATGTCTAGAATAATACCCTGCAGAGGAAAAACAGTATTGCAAACTTTGATGATGTTATGACCAAATACTTCTGGTGCAGAAATGCTGTGTTTTCAGTACTCAAATTGTAACAAAAACACAGATGAACTCAGAATAAACTCATTTATTAAATTGGACATCTATCCAAATATCACTTGTCAAATATGGAGTGGAGAAACAAAATGGTAACGGCTTCCCTTTACTGGGGACGTTGGCCAGAAGGTCAAGACTGAATGGGATATGAACAATATCTGAAGAAATGCGATAACCACACAGGAACTGTCAGCACAAACTGCCTGCACAAATTTCAAGAAAGCCGAGAGGAGAACTTAACTTTCTATGCTAAAGCAGTGTGTGAAAACTAGTGGGGGGGGAGTGGGGGAGGAAGTATGAAGGAACAGACCTAGACATAGTTCAGTATCTTAATAAGAAACATTGACAGTGTTCAATAAATGTAAAAAAACGTAACCACTGCAAATAAACAATTTTATAAAAAAGCACCTGACAGCTATTACATTTGGTAATAAAATGAGTGATTGTTACCTTTCTTCTTTGAACAGGTGGAAGGAAAATCCTTGTCTTCTACTTTCACGGACGGTCTATTGCACTTCATCCTACAAAAGAAGGACCGTCTTGCTCCAGAACACAGTCGTGATGGCCCAGGCGTTATATCAGTTTTAACTGGGAGTCCAGCTGCAGCAAACAGAGGAAGTGAGGAAGCCTGCTTTGCCAGGTAAAGAGTTAACCACACAGATCCTACATCGTACAACCCAACCTCACAATGTTTCAACTTTGCTGGGACTTGCACAGAAGTCCTTTCACATGCTTCTTCAGAAGCTGCAGTCCTATTTTGGAGATTTTCATGTAAGTGAGTACGTGCAGGACTCGACTGAGCAAATCAACATTAGAATTTCCAATTACACTTTCCAACATGAAAACACTGACGCAAGTTGAGAACACAGGGTTCTAAAAGCAAAGATTAGTAAAAGATTGTACAAATCCACACAAGTTTTGCAATAAATGTTGTGATTTCTTTGAATGCTAATCAACTGATTAAAAATAGACAGATGATTTACTCATAACCAGAGCAGTAATTCAGACACGGTCACTCGGGAGGCCCCTGACCCTTCAGACTGGGCAGCTTTGCTATCACAACACCCACCCAGAGAGCACGTATGCACATGCAGAGCACAAGAGGCCCGGGGCCATTCCAGGTCCATCTCAACTGGTGTGTTTCTAGACATCAGACTTTTTCATTGTTCTGACAGAAGGAAGGAAAATGTAGCAGCGACCTACTCAGGGACTACAAATCTCCAAGACCTCCAGTTACGTAAGAAGCCTCTCCAGCCTCGCAGAAATAAATGCACATGAACACACCCTAACAGCAAGTCCTGACCTTTATCGCATTCTTATGGGAGATTCTTAGATTCTTTTCTGCGGAAAGTACCTAGCAAACCACAGCACCAACACACAGGTCAGCTCGGGGAGCCAGCAGCAGGGTGGCAGTCCAGAGAGCGCTGCAGGAAGACGCCTGGCATGCAGCACTGGGGCACACACACCTGCAGCCAGAGCTCCGAGACCTGATGGAGGATTTCAGTCCCACTGCAGCTTTTCCACAGCCTGCTACCCACTTGAACCATTTCTCATGGGGATATGTATAAACAAACAGCTATAAACATGTACAAAAACTACTCCCAGGGCCCTGTAGGTTTTTAACATAAGGAGGAAAACAACGATGCCAATGTTTTAGTGTAAGTGCCTCCCTTAAAATTAGAATTGAGTGAGGTCACCTCAAGGAGGTCAGACTCCTGCACCACATGCACTCTAAACTGCTGTTCAGCGGTGAGAGTACAAGCTGTGCCTGAGTCACTCATGCCAACATAAAAATAAATACATGCATACATACTAGTACTCTTTAAGAATATGAGTTCTTGAAATCCTACCAATCAGTCTATCATAGCAGATGGGAAGACTGTAATTCATAGTATTTATTTTTGCCCTAACTTTGTCAAAGGCATACAAAAAAAGGAGCTAGCACTGGATACACACACTTGACAACCAGACAAAACCAGGAGCCAGAAAAACTTCAGTTGATCCAGCTGGAGCCTCTAGGCTCACTGCCCTGGAATGATCTCTCTCAGCTTCAGTTTCTGAAGTTGAGCTGGTGACTTCTTTGAGATGAGATCCTAGAGACTTCTGCTCCTGACAAGCATGAGACTTAATGACCTGGAAATCTGCAGTTGTAAGATAACACCTTCTACTTAAGCAATGCAGACTCCTGTTATGAGAGTGAATTAAACACCCACTCACCTCAAAAAGCAGCAGAGATACAGAACTACTTTAAAATACCAGAGTGGAATAGAGCTAAGAGACAGAGTAGGAAATGATTCCAAGGACCAGGTTAAAAACCTTATAAAAGAAAGGTTAGGTCATCGACAGAAGCGGCAATAAGTAATAAATAAAAAGAATCCTCTACCTTGACTGACAGCTAAGGATTACCACCATAATACTGAGTGTATTCTGACTGTGAGAATGACAGATTAGAACAAACGTTTCATATGTTTTAATGGGAAAAATGAAACCTTTGATGCCTGGAAAAAGAGAGAGGATCTCTCACAGGTGAAGCCAATTAAACTATACTGCAGCGCATGCTAAACCTATTGGCTTCCACATCCAGGTATCTGTTCATACTTTCTTTTTTTGGTTGCGGGGTTTTTTTTTTCCTTCCTGTCTTTAAGCTAAAACTTCCTTGGCATGACACTCAATCCAAACAGCACCCCCTCACACACACACTTGTGACATTAGGCAAATACTCAGCAGCAGTGAATCTGGCTACACGGCACCGTTTTTCAAAGGTGATAAAACTTACTTTTTGCATCTATAAGCCTTTCTCGTGGCGCAGTGTCAGAAGAAGAGAGCTGCTCCTTCACTTTGGCAATGTCTTTAGGATGAAGGTAATCAAATAAGCTTTGACCAATCAAATCATTCTGTAGAGATTGAATATTCAGTCAAAAATTAAAATAATTGCTTAGTATATTTTCTCAATTTTAGCCACTGTTATAAATAATCCTTTTACATCTAGGTCTCACCAAGGAACATCAGACACCCAAGATCCTGCATTTAATGGCAGGTATGTTTCCTCTCTTATGATTACATTACACAGGAATTTATTTCACTATTTTTAGTACGAGTTTTGCAGAAATAGCATGCTCAATCCACCACCACCAAATATTCTGGTTTCTCTTCAGTCTCATTTCATATGCTACACGTCTGAAGGGAAAAAAAGTCACAATTGCAAATGTTCTCTTTCAATATTTACATGATGAGCAGGTATTTAGTATATACTTAACTAAAGCCTGGCTGAGAAAAACTTCTGAAGCTAATGCAGTTTTAAAATTTGGTAAGGAGGGCACATGACAGAAAGAATGAAGAATATTATTTGCACAATATATGGTGCAAGTTAAGCCTCGTGTTAAGCATATATCAAAAACCTGGCTTTGGTTTAATTGCTTCCCAGTTTCCATCAGTACATATGCTAGCAAAGCCAGAACAGACAGAAAGCAAGCTAAGCTGAAAAATTCACATGAGGCTATTGGAAGAACCTCAGACTGATTTTTTCAGTATTTGTCTACACTCCCAGTTAGATAACACTTTTGCAAGACTGAGGGCAAATCCCTGATCAGAATGCATCAATCAGTGAAATAAATTAGTTCATTTTCACCTCCTTAGTTTGAATGGAAACCAGAAACAATCTTCTCTAATGACATGGCAGAGAAAAGTTCTTTCTTTGCAACAAATCTCAGCTTTCAAGACAGACTCTTCACATAAATACCCCTCCATATAAATGCATAATCATAAATAAAGCCTTCCCATCTTTTAAGGCCTAACATTACTTAAAATGGAAAAGAATACCTGACTGTAGTTGAGAATCTTGAAGACAGATTCTGAAACAAACAGTATCTTCCCTCTGTCACAGCCCACAACAAAAAGAAATCCATCTGCTGCCTAATTAGGAAGAAAGAGGGAAAAAAAGTAAATTACTAAGTTGTACATCCTCATTGCATCATTATAACCTTTAAAAACACTTTGTATACAGTATAATTTCCACACTAGGAGAGCTTTCTTAACATTCTGAGATAACTGAGTCAACAGGCAAGATATGAAATTACAATAAAGTGGTTTTTTTGCATCTGCAAACATTTTGGGCATCATTCTGGGCATCATGCCCAGAATGTAAAATCACTTCTATGGGAAGAAAAGAATCTATGTCTTGTCCAATAATATTATGATTATGTTTAATAATGCCTTCAAATTAAACTATTATTTTAACTGTATTTATTCCGTAGTTCCCCTTTTAGAAACCAAACATAACCTGGATATTTATTTTTGTGCCTGTAGGCAAGTAATTCCCATTTCAACAGTGCTGCTTATCAGTCACATACAAGCGTGCAGGATTAGGCCCTAATTTTATAGCTTTAGAGTGAAAATGCTGCAGAAATTAAATTCTGCGTATGCCGCATCTGGCCACTGCGGTGCTTCACAAGCTACACAATCGTGTAAGCTACTAGAAGAGCTTAACTACTGACAAATGCTCTACACTCTCCACGCTATAAAAGAAGGATACAGCAAGCAGCCAGACATACTAAGTCATGTCACATCAGTGACCTCAAAAAAAGGTGTTCACTGTATCATTGTATGATGAAAATCCTGCCAAGGCAGCCCACTGCAGAAAGTCTGCAAGAAAAATCTTTTATGCCATTTTGGTTCATTCCATGAAATAATTGAAGATTCTGACGGCTACCATCAAAATACCAGTTTTGTCAGAGAATCAGGAGACACTAGTCCTCATTAAAACCCACTGACTTCATGCAGTAATCTTACAGATTTCCTCATTATCTTCCAGAATCAGAACATTTTTAAGCTGAGGCAGAAAAATACTGGCATTTTGTCTTGGGAGACTTATATTCACAGCCATTACTATCTCTTAATTAAAAGTTGAGACATACCCTGAGAATAAGATGTTTTAATTCATCATCTGATAGAAAAGCAGGCTTATAGTTTGCTTCTGTGTATGGGTTTGTAGCACCTATAGAAAACAAACAAACAATCCCCATATCACAAACTTAACAATACACACTTAAAGGGGCAATTTTCCTTTGACTACTTCTTATATTGTTATTCATTGCAGGTGTCCCTTTAAAATGAAAGTTGTTTTTTGGTTTTACTATCCCTGTGAGCTCTGTTGGTATTAACTTAAAAAAAGGATTAAGCATTTTTGCTAAAAAGCAAATACTGCACTTTGTAGTAATGCAAATTAAATGCCTTCTGAGATATAAAGGTGTTCCTTCATATATTTTTTAACCTGAATGCTGCCCTTGATTTATGGTCTAATCTCAGAAATGAAAAATAAGAGATTAAAGAATAAAAACCTTCAAACTATTTCTTCTCTCTAGAACTTAGTAACGACAAGGTCACGTAAACAGGTTGTCACTTAGGAACTTACAAATCAGTTCCTCATTTCATGCCAAAGACAAAAGGTAGCGTTACAATGACATCTCAACGCCAAAAGCCAAAAATCAGCAACAAATGAAGCAGCTATGTATCAAAGATTATTTCTTCTTATTCTATTAGCTTCATAAACACAAAAGAGAGTCAAATTAGTAACCACTGAAGTGCTACGAAGGACTAACCTAATCAAATGACAGTGGCAGAAAAAAACCTTTCAAAACCACTAGGATAAATATGATTGGACACCAGTTCGTCTAGAAACTTGAACAGTGACTCTAAGTTAGCTGCATCTATCTTTTCTCGAGGGTGTATTTCTGGAAGGCTTAAGCTTTCACCACCATCACTGGTTGTACCCAAGCACTGATTCTCTCTTATGTGAAGCTTTAGGACAAACGGACACTTGTAACAACCCCAACTCTTCCAAACCTACCTGCTTCCCTTCGGGGGCTTGTAACAGAAACTGGTTAGAAAGACTAAAATTGACGTTTCAAAGTACTCTCCATTCTTTCCCACAGAGCTAAAGGTATGAACACAAAACCTCAGCAGTTCTGTAGCAATATTACTTACACCTCAAATGTAACCTCTCTATCCAACAAGTTTTGCACGTTGCCTGGTTAAGATCAGTGCCCAGTGCTACACAAGATGGAACCGTGCACAGCCACTGAAGCCCTTTGTTCCCTCCCCACACCTGCCTCAGCTGCCTTGCCTTTGCTGAATCTAGCAGTGATGATCAATCAGGTCTGATGATGAAAAAACCTTCTTTTCTGATCCACAAATTTCCTAGTTGGATCAGGATACTGGACCATGAACCAGTGAGCTATGAAGAAACACGCAGTATCAAATGCTAAATAAAGAAGCCCTCCCAAAATGTATTAACTTACTCCTTTTGGGCAAAAGGGCAAGAAAGGTAGTGAAAAAGTACGGCTTTGGGGAAATTCCATTTTGCCATCCTCCTCCAGTCCTGTCCTGCCCCATCCCTCTCCCCCTCTCTCCCCAGTCAACTCACCACGTAATGTCTTCATATGCTGGACAGCCATCCTCAGCACAGTCAGTTTATCCAGCTTCCGAGACATGGCGTTGCACGTTGGTACCAAAGATGCCAGTTCATCTATAAAACTGTTCATTTTGTCTCTACGCCTTTTTTCAATTTGACTATGAGCCTCCCTAAACAAGTAAAGGTGGTGAGAAAAAACAGAAAAATACGAGAAAATAAGTCACATTAAAAAAAAAAAATCCCAAATACAGTATAAAAAACCCCACAGAAAATAACCTTCTCCTGGCAATTGTTACCTTCCTATCCTCATGAAAAGGACATCCGCATATAGAATTCTTCAGACATTTTATGTTTGTTATCTGGGTAATATAAGCAATAGGAAATGCTACAGCATGTGGTCCTAATTTACCAGAAAACACATATAATGTTGGCCATACAGTGCACTGAATCCTCAGTTCTGAAACAATCCACTAAACCGTACAAAATTACCTAAGTATTTCTACTGTACATCATTTCTTGGCATGTACACTGAAACATAACTAGATTCACAAAGGTCACAGATAAGCAAATTCCAGTGGGCATGAATACTGAATAAAGCATTCAGTTAAGAATTTGTAATCAATACGCTGTATGAACGTACTAAGTACTTACAACTACCTTTTACTGTGGCAAATGTCTTCCACTCATCCTTATAGCTCCCCACCTGAAGTATCTGAGATACCTCTGAACTAAACTCTTCCTAATCAGCAAAAATTATGATAAACGCTAAATAATTTTTGGTTTGTATTTTCTCATATTAAGGAATCACTTTAACACTTTTACAACCCGCTATTGAGTTTTCAAAGAAACAAGATGAAGAGTTACACCTTATCAGATACATGCAGGCTTTGATTTCAATTGATTCAATTAATGAAGTGACTAAACCCCAGTTACCTACCAAATTAGTATGTTCACAAAACTACATGCATTTTATACATGATAAATGATAAATGAAAAATAAAAGGTCAAAGCTAGAAATTATTTTCAGGATAAGAAACACATGCAAGTAGTCATGTATGGTAAAAGGCAAGAGATAATTCTTTTCAATATACTTGTTTAGAGTATTACCTTGCATTTTTTATCCTGCCTTGTTGGTCTGTATACTCCAATCTGTTGGGAAATGGGATCACAAAGTTACGGTGTTGAAAAAAGGAAAACCAATTCCTTTAATCCAACTTACACACCTACTGATCCTCATTAAAACAATTTTTTTAAAATTTGAATACTCATTTAACTTTTCCTCAGAAAATATAATTGTTTACAATACTGTGGCTCAAACTATTGGGGGGTTTTGTTTGTCTGTTTTAATTTGTTAAACATTCTTAAGCCTCTGTCCCAGCAAAGAAACAACGTGGGACACATGCCCACAGTGACACTGCACACGGGCGTCCTCACACAGGATCCGGTGTCACTGCTGTGGCACCGACGTTTTAGTGACAATATCAGTAGTACCTTCCATGTTGGTCATCCTTATCTGTATCCATGCCTTCCCTGCAGAAACAGAATAAAGGAATAGATCACAAACTAAGCAGGATTAGCAACACTGTTATCAAACTACCCTAAAATTAGAATTAAATATTCGTGTTGTCTTTAAATCAGAAATACAGAAGTAAGAATATAAAAGCGAGAACCTGGAAGGACTAAAGAAGTTGTACGGGTTTTGTAGTATTAAAGCATTTTCTTAAATTAGTTGTGTCTCCTTCAGAGCTAACAAAATGGCACAGTTTGATGTGTTTGACAGCAAAACATGCTGCAGTTCAAAGATATCATCTGTTATAAAAATGGCTTTCTGTTAACTAGAGGGGAAAAAAAAAAAAGGACATATCAAAGCAGATATTTTTCATGCCTTCATCAGAAATAGGGCTACTACCTTGCATTCACTATAAAGTTCAACCAGAGATGCTTATCAAGGTCCCCACATAAAATTCACAAGTGACCCTGAATTACTTTGTGCAGACGCCTGTGTGTTCTACCCTTTAGTTTGCCTTGTGATAGTTGTTTGGGGGTAAGGGATGGTGATAATCTGGACCAACAACCCACTGGAGACAGCCAAATGCAGAGACAGAATGAGAGACTGCATGAAACCAACCAGGCACATTTTGAATTAGTACAATTTTCAGTGTAGATATATGGTCTACTTTCATCTCAACACAAAAAAAAAAAAAAAAAAAAGGAAGGAGGCATAAAGAATAAAAAGGATGCCCATTATTACATTTTATTATTGTAACCATAAGTACTGAAATAAGGAGAGGAGGAAAGCGTAAGTTTTCATAGCTGTATCTGGTAAAATAAGTTGAAAGCCTAAGACTACAGCACTGTTAGACAAAAGAATTAGGATGAGAATGTTTTGATATATATATAAATCTCTACAACTGTGCTTAAACAGACACTCTTAAGCCTGGCTTATTCTGGTTTAATTTTCACTTGCAAATTTTAAGTAAATAGGAGGAAAAAGATGTTTTTACTTGCCTTTTCAAGTTAAACCAATTATTAAAATATATATATACTTACTCAAAAGGAAAGCCATCAAGTCTGAAAAGAAAGAAAAATAAAGTACACCACATACAGGAAATAAGAATAATGTCTTATATTTTCTGTTGAAATTCTCAAGCTAATTTATATTCTATTTGAAACAAAAAGCATGATGAAAACCAGGCAGTAGCAGTGAATGTATTCTAAGAAAACAAGCTTGTTTAAAATTAATCTACTTCCCCAAAGAATAATTCTGCTTTTAAAAAAAAAAAAGATGGCATAGTTCATTACACTTAATGTGAAAACCTAGTAAAACAGCTAACCTAAATTATGTTATCTCAGTGATTTGCATACTGTTTCATCTCCCGAAATGAAAGGTCTGTGCTTTATACATGTAGCCCTTGTAGTCTGATAAATGGGATTTCGGAGGACTCTTAAGGCCAGAAGTAATAAGAATAATTTTAAGAAGTGTATCCCAAGTTTATCAGGTTTTGATTCTGCCCTGCAGACAGGTGAACATTTTCTGGTAGTCAGTACTAGAGTGCTAATTCTTTATTTTATACAGACTTTATCATATCATGAGGAAGTTAAACCGAATCTACATGCAAGCTAACACTGGCATCACTTTAAGACTGTAAAGTGACCTGAACCACCACTTCGCTTTAACATGTTAAGAGGCAACATTTTATAAAAGCCTCATGAAAAACCTTCTCGTATTAGCCATTAACATACTAGTTACTCCTGTTCAACATTGGCTATCAGCCTTCTTAAAAATAAACATGGTAGTCTTGCATATATCATTCCTTCCACTTTTAAATCAATTATCTTTGTGATTAGTTTTTAAAAGTTTGAATGATGCTATAGGTTTTCTTCATGGCTCAGTTTGCACGTCTGAGTTGCTACCTTAGTGTCTCACAGCACTGCTGATGCTCACAAAGAAACAGCATGCAGGTCTAGAATAAGACTCAGGAACGAGGCATCAGTTTTCCACTTGTGGCACCACCTTTAGCTACACGATGCTCGTTGTGACAAAATTCATTTTAGCTTTAGAAAAACCCAGAAAGTAAAAATCTAAGAGGTACAAGGTAAGTTACAAATGCTTCAGGATCGTTTGGTTTTTTTTTATCGTACGCTATTTTGCCTGAAAACACTACTCCCGGGAAAACAAATGAACTATTTATAGACCTGTGCACAAAGTCTTGGATTCCAGCATTTGACTAAGACCGTACGGAGAAGAGACCTTTGCTGAAGTGACTGCAATAGGTTGGACGGGAATCTCCCAGAGGAGTGGCAGCAGGAAGAATGACAAAGGAGCTGGTGTGGAGAGCTGAAAGCCGATCAGTATGCTTGCTTGTACGTGAGAGGTGAAGGAAGAACCACACTACAACAGTCGGGTTTTGCCTTCCTAATTCCCGACTTCACTGGTGAACGAAGCATAAAACTGGACACTCGGACAACTTATGTAAAAAAGGAATTGTTAACAGGCAGCCAAAGCTGAACAGTAGCACTTCTGAACATGTACCAATACATACATATAGGAGGAGGGGTCAAGGAAGCCTTCCTTAAATTCTGTTTTAAAATAGGAATATTCACTAGCCACCATTTCCTTTGCAATACGTGAACTGTGGTATGCGGACAGCTGCTGTAAACTTATTTTACTTAAGATTCAAGGAAACTTTCACATATTTTTAAAAAATGCACACAACCTCAAGGGCAGAATTATAACTTACAAGAGCAAGCTGTCTTTTGGGAAAGAGGACTTGAGCAATGTTTCCTACCCAGAAGAATAAAGATGGAGAAATCCTTTCTAGAGAAGAGGAAGTTGGTGAGATTGAGGCTGTTCCCCGAATTGTGTAGCAGTCGATTCAACTAGAGGGTCATGTACTTTTCGAGAAGACTAAATGCATATTAGAGAAGGCACCTATGCAGTATGTTTGTGGTCCTTACACAGTACTTAAGCTTTGCGCATCAGCTCTCCTAAAAAGAAGTGCTACACACAGGGAACCTAATTCTTAATTGTCATGCTCAGCATGGATTAAAAGTTCTACCCCTCCCTGTAAAAAGACCTGCCAACAACCCAAAAGCCCACAATGATAAATTTTGTGCTAAGTTACATAAAAATGGACGATGTAGGTGTATTAATAAGGGATGGGACCCACTCACGAGTTACCCTGCAGCTAGACTTTGTAAAGTTACACTATGTATGAGGTTTGCATAGTTACTTAGAGTAAGTAGGTTGGTCTTGGTGTACCTAGTGTAGAAGACCTTATGCGTTCAGAAATTTAGCAAACTTCACTATGACTATGTGATTTCTTTCTATTTCAAATACCTGCCCCAAGAGAGAAACTATTTAGCAAGCTTCCCTTAAAGAGAAGCAGCTCCCTTGAAACAACAATCACATTATACCACTGATTCAGAAGAAACAAAGTTTTGGTTTTGTCAGTAATAATAGCCTACAGTCAAGGACCAATATAAGATTAAATCAGTTGATTAAATGAAAGGCAGATCCACTGCCTCAAACCAGAGGCTATTCAGATTCATGTTCAACTGGGACACTAAAATAGCTTCATCAGGCAAAGGTTGGCATCACACTGATAGGAAGTGACTAAAAAGGAAAAAAAAAAATAGGTGAAGAAAAGGAACTATTCCCAGTTTTACTTCTGCTTTTTAATGACTTCATTATCTTCCCTCCCGCTAGTCAGACATTCTATTTTCTACATATAAATGGGCAATATACTCCACCTTCACACTGTACACTTCATCAGCATTAATTTCCGCCCCCCATCAGCCAAAGGTTTCTTTCTTCAGCCCAACGTCATCTGATAGCCCTCAATTCTAGCTGCACCAAGATGAAGGCTTTATTTTTATTATTAAATATTAATGCATGGTAGGTTTTTTTCTTTATTAAAACCTTTACGACAGGTTGTCAAGAAAAGGTTATTTAAAAAATGCTAGAAAGATTTCTACCATCTCCTCTGCTGTATTGTGTATTAACAACCTCTTTTTAGCAGTGTTAAGTGAAGCAAAATCCAACTTACTGATAATCAGTCGAGCTTCCCTTTCTTTTCCTATTACAATCCATTCCTGAAGTGCTAAGGGAACTGGAGATCAAGTCAGCAGGGTCTGGTGACATAAAGTCACTAATTGTAGAAGATATGTCCATCCTTTGGTCTGCCATTGGATTGCCTAACAATAGGAAAAAAAGAAAACCAAAAGAAAACCACCAAACCCCCACTGCATTAATAGAAGCAGAAGCTTACATATTTTTAACCAAAAAACAAATCTCAAAACTTAATATTCTTAAAAACGGGGGGGGGGAATAATAATTCTGTGTTTTCCTTTTGCTGTAAAACACCTAACAGGCAAATTCTCCTTTTCCAGTTAGTGGTCTAGTGAATATTGCACACAAACCATGACCATCCTCAAATCACGTCACTTAACACAATTGTTTTAAAGGATTGTCAGCACAATCTTAAACTAAACCAGGTTTACTCTTATGTTAACTGGCCAGCCAACTGTTTCTACCTAACAGAAAGAGTAAGTTCTGCCTGTCTTTCCCTGACTGGGAACAGTAGCGTGTCTCTCCATTTGAAGATCGTATTACGAAAGGTCATAAGCTTTGAGAGTTCTAATTCCACTGAATTTCATGGTACAGAATTCAGATTTCCATAGAAAATCAGGTTAAACAAACACCTCCACCACAGCAGACCCCACAAATAAAGAAATAATAACCCAATGAAGGTCTAAGACTACTAGTTAAAGGTACAAACGAATCTAATCAGCTTTTTCATCCAAAGCATACACATTTTAATCCTCTAGACTGCAAATAATTATATTGTTGAAAGAAACCCTGCAAAAAGTTTATTCATTACTAGATGGCATCAACTGTGAAACGGATTTTTTTTTTTACCTGAAATTCTGTCTTGGAAGCCTAGATCCACCTGGGGAAAGATGATGTTGCTCAGCCTGAGGCAGCTAATCACCTTAAAACTCTTCCATGCCTCATATTCTGTTAGTCAAGTACTTTCAAAAACCTGAATGGGAAGAAAACCAGCAAGGTTAAAAAACACTTTCAAAACAAGTTTGTTTAGAAGAATTGCTTCAGACACAGTTTCCAACAGCAAATAGATATTTTCTATGAAAGGATCAAATTTTAATTTCCTTGTATAGAAATTTGATCCATCATCAGAAGGGTTAGATGTTGGGATATGCATCTCCAGTGGGCCGAGCTTTGGAACAGAAGGAATCTCTTCAGCATCACTTCCTTCTGGGCACTGCTTATCATTCTTTGGTCTTTGCCTACAACCCCTTTGCTCACAGACAATGATCAGAACTAAATACATTTGCTGTCAGATGTGACCAGAATGAGTCAAACTGCTATTACAGTGCAAAAGACAGACTTATTCCTTCCCTCCTGGCTGCCTCACTTTTAACGTGCCCATAGAAGTCAGGCAGTTTAGGCTTGGCTTACTATTTTATTTCCCTCGTAACAGCAGCTGGCATTTCAAAGGAAAAGGGATTAAACATTATTCTATCCTGCATGCTTCAAGTTCTAAATAAAATCCATACCCCATACTGTAACTCAGGTCCTCAACTGTGTCTCTCAACTACACTGTAAACTTAGTGGCAGGTCTGCACGTGGATGTCCTTCCCTTCCAGGCTGCTGACACAGAACACGCTTTTCCAGCAAAACTTATTATGCAAGACTTAAAAACTGTTCGAAGGCTGCCTCTTGCAAAAATCTCTGGAAGTTTTTTGGATACACCGTTTGCTGGTTAATGCATCTGCGAACATCACGACTGCCTTTCCAACCTGTGACGACAGCAAACTTCCCAATTACACAGGTCAGCCAGCTCCCGCAACACTCAGAAGTTTCACAAGTCAACCAACTAGTATTCTGTCAACATGACCACATTATAACTGATTTACTAAATTGCATTCATAGACATTTTAAAGAGTTATAAGCCAACAGAAACCTCACAAAATCCAAAGTCAATGGCATAATTACCAAATTCAGAATTTATTTCAGAAGCTTAAATTACCTAAATTGCTGGTCCTGTTACAGTAATAAGTCAGGATCACAGCTCTTAAATCTAAGGTCGGGCAAGTCATTGCCTTAATACCACCAACTTCTGAACAGAGGATCACTGTTCTAGAAGCAGAGCTTCCAAACTGCTGCTGAGGGCTCCCTGTCCATCTCACATGACGACCTCTCTGTGGTCCCTTCTCAAAAATGAAAAAGGAGCCAAATATTTGCAAATGTGTGGATGAACTGGTACAGGCAAGTTAAGAGGCCAGCTGGCATCAAAAGGTCAGTGACAAAAGCAACCCCGGTACAAATTTAAGTCAAATGATAAATTGCTATTGAATCGATACCCACAGTTTACAAAGTTTTCGTTGACACCGATACAGTTTATTGTAGATCAGGCCTTACTTTCTTCCTCTATCATCCTTTTCCTAGTTGTCTGCTGTTTCTCTTACTCAAAGTAGTCCAACAACTACCAACTCAGTAGTTATTATGCTCCTGTGGTTTATGAGATTACTGCAGCTTCATTTACAAGCCACCAGTTAAACCACTGACCATTTCTCTGTGCTTGGTTCAGATCCAAAAACATTATCTGCAGCCTTGGTTGACGTGTAGAAGTTATAGCTGAACTGTGTGGTCTGTTGCTAAGCCCTACGGATCCAGTCATAAGAGTACTGTCACATCAAACTACCTAACAATGCCTCTTCTTCATGCTGTCCAGTTAGTACGCATCCATGATTCAGTCTTGGAACCTAATATAAAACCCAAGCACTGTACAAGTATTTTCTAAAATTTCTGGCCCAACCACTCACAATTAACTTTCAAAAGTGCCTGAACACCTCTAATATGTGAGCATACTTGTTGAGCTCATATTTTACTGCCTAATGTAATTTCATGGACCAGTTATGATGACCTCAGACAGAAGGTTGGGATGAGCTAGAATCTAAAAAAGCAAACATGGGAAAAAAAGGGTTCACAAGTTTAACACTGTCTTTTTTCCCTCTAAGAATGCCTACAACAGTCAGCATTTGAACTTCATAATCAGAACACTGCACAAGTCACTGGTATGCTTTAATGCAAAAAAACCCCAAAACTGCTCTGTGGTTCATCTGAAAACAAAAATTTCAAAGCAGTTTTACAGGAAAAAAAATAAAAAAAAATAAAAAAAATCAAGTATCCATTCAACTGTGCTGCTATTTTAAATGATAACCAAGTGTCTATATTTGATAGTTTCAAAGCAGTTATTTTAAGTGTCTTGACCATTTAAGCAGAACAAAATTACATAAAAAACAGAATTCTCAATGTCCTTTCAAGTCAGCCGTTTCTGTACCATGTCCCAAATACTTATCCCAGTTCTAACAACCACGGTCCTACATTTTAGCATTATGAGTTACGAATCACGCATGTCTCTTGAAATGAGGTTTAAATTTAAGAAAATGTCAACCCAATGATCAGAGCAAAAGTCAGCATGCTTTAAAAATAAACGTATAATAAATAGTGAACAGTTCAGAGAAATGTTTTGTTGCAAGGCTTTCTTAAAGTTCTGAGAAACAGAATATTTTAGTATCTTTTCACGCTCCAGCTGCCAAAAAAAAAAAAAAACCACCCAAACCCTCTCTATGAGAAAGAACGCGAAAGTTACCCATGTATATAAGCAAAGTTCAAATCTTCCATTTACGATGCCCAGCCTGTTGCCAAAGTACTCCAAGGACCTACTTGAAAAAATGCCATGTAGTCCACTTCCTGATTAAATTCTCCTGTAAGTGAGAATCAAATGATATTTTGCCACTGTATCACATGGCAGCGTCTCATGTCACAGCCTGTTTGGGACTACTTCCTTCAGGCTTCCCCTCCCTTGCATTCAATTTTTTTTCCAACCCCCTGTAACAAGGCTAATGAGACAGTAAAAACAAATCTTACTGTTCATCCCTTAAAAAAAAAAAAAAAGTTAGATGACACGTGACTAGCTTAATCATGCAGCAAAGCTGATCACGAGTACATAAACACCTCTGAGCAAATCAAGGTCAGAGCTAAAGTAGGTCAACTACGTCTGCCAAGCACCCATCCGGGAGTCAAGACCTCTTTACACAAGCACCAGCAGTTTCAGTTAGCCCTAGGCAAGAGTCAACCATCTTCAACATATTTGTTCTAAAAGAAACGCAATTCATAACTTTATGAATCAGAAGTGTCTCATGTCTTGCAAGCACTATTTCACAATGACAGGGGAAGACTGTGGTGTGGTTTCCCTAAGAAGTAATTGATAAGATACTCATTGTCCCTGTGCGCAATGACTGAACCAAAACCAGCTACAAAATGGAAATCATCTACTCCCCTACACAGCAGTATTCCATCTCCAGCGGTAACTGTCACAGTACGAACTAGTAAGAGAAGAGGATGCTGTGACTCCACGGCCTGTATTTCTTGGGGAGGCGGTGTAGATGTTCGTGTCCTCCAGGTGTGCACAGTCAGCCACGGTGGGAGGTTTCTGCTCAGCAGTCCAAGGACTGCCCGCGTCCCGAAGATGATTTCAAGATGCACACCGGCACGCATGGGCATGGCTGCTGCAGGAAACAAGCCTTTCCTACATCAGAATCTTTATTATGATATACTCTGTGAGAATCAAAGGAAGGTCTTTGAACTAAAGCAGCGGTATTTTCCTTTCCCTTCAGTAGCTAAGGAGCAGCTGTCAGAAGACTTCGTATTTGCCCGATGTATTGATACTGTGTTGGTTTAATGGCACATTTGTGTTCCTTGAACTCCCTAATATTATTTGCAAGAACACTTTGTACTCCCAGAAGATAAAAAGCCCCATGGCTTCCTCTCACATGCAGATGCATCTCACCACGCCCCCGGGAGCAAAGAAGCAATTCTACCCTGGTTTGCTTGTTGAGGTCATCCTTCTACCACTCGCCCATCTGCGTGTTTGCCAGCCCCTGGCAGCCCCTGATCCATGTCTGAGTTTTGGAACCCTTCCCCACCCAAGCTCTTAGCGACATCAGTTTGGACCCTGTCCTTAACTACGCGGAGCAGCAGCGACCCAGCAGCCTCCCGCACCTCTCACCTCAGCCACGGCAGCTGCCCAGCCCCTGGCAAGGGGGCCCCGCTCCGGGGAGGGCAGAGGCACAGCCTTCCCCCGCTCAAGTGACTTACTGCCACTACACCTGCTCCCCATCTTTCCTAAGGAAAAAGTAGCAGGCTGGAGGGAAGCAGCCCATGAATTTAAACCAGCCACAAAGCTACAAGATGAATCATTTTGACATAGGGGTGGGAAAAAAAAAAAAAAAGTCTCCAATAAACAGAAGAAAAACTCCACAGGCACAAAGAACATCTTTCAGCCCCAGGAAGTTAATGTAAAGGCAGTTTCTTAATATACTGTCTACATGCACTCCCCTACTGAAACCAAGTCTGTTCATCACTAGCGTCGCTGAGAAAAGGCAGAGCCAGTCATATCTTGGCATCGCCTCCCAGTTTTCCAGACTGCCATAGTAGTAACGGAGCCACACGACAATATTCTGAGTTCTATCTTGCTCATAGAGCACTGAAGACTCGCGGTTCAAGAGGGGCCTCAGAGCCCACCTCTCCTTGCTTAAAAGGGGAAGTACTTAAAACTTTACTTCCAGATATTTTAACAAAGGGCACTGCTACTGGCTCATGCACCCACCCCCGAGATCTTTTCTGCCAAGCTGATCAGCCCCATGTCTGTACTGGCGCATGAGGGTTTTTTTCTCTCCAGGTACAGGACTTGAAATCTCTCTCTGCTGAACTTTATAAGGTTCTTCATAATGTTCTTGTGGACCCTTTTCTCTGGCCTCTAGAGATTCCTCTGATTGGTAGCACACCCGTGGGGTGTATCAGTCACTCCTCCCTGGTTTATATTGTCTGCATCTCTAAGTATGAAGCTCCAGACAGAAAGAAAGGAAAAGAGGCTGGATCTTGAAAGAGAACTGGACAGATTTAACAACCTCTCAAAATCCTAGCCCGTGTTCTCCTCTCAGTGAAGCAAACCAACGTTTGCTTCAAGGCTGGCACAGTCCCATGGGAAGGCCTTATGGATGGAGATACGGACCATCTCCACGGCAGAAAATGAAAACTGGAACAAAAGCAAAGCCAAGCCATGCCATTTCCAGGAATCAAACCTGTTCAGACCAGAAGGGGTCTGTCTGTGCTCTGGATGAATTATTTCCCTCCCTAGTAGGGGACTGGTGCGTACCTCTAGTGATACAGCTAAAAGTATCATACAGTTCTATAGAAGAGACACTGGGCCTGGGAACCGTACCATCAGCAGAAGCAGCATCCCGACTGACTGGTTGGCCCTCAGACAGGAGATTTCATTTCCTCTCATGTCTCAAGACCATTTGCCTTTCTACTATTCAGTGAATCCCAGCTAAAAGAGTGTTTCAACAAAGCTTGCTAGTTTGCAATCATTATTGAAAGCTTGATCTAGTATAAGCTTCTCATCAGCCAAGATTAGACCCTTTGAGCTCTTATTCTTTGAAGCAAGCTTATGTTGGCCTGTTTGGATATTTCACTTTGGGCAGCCATCAAAAGGAAACATTACAAGGGAACTAATCAAGGCCTTGTGAAAAGACGGTGATGCACATTATGGGAAACCAGTACTAACATGCTGCTGTTACCAAAGGAACCTGCCCTGCTTCAATAATCAATCCTCCAGCACACGTACTCCTTAGGTTTCCAGAAACTGCTTCCACAGGGAAAACAAAATGGACCCCTCTTTTTTGGAAGACCAGGTTTCAAGGGATTTCTGCAGCACACCTACCAAACATGGCTGTTACTTACACAGCAAGCAAACCACAGCCTCTCTAAGGACTTCTGGAAGCAACAAGTACCAGTCCTCACATCACTAGATATTGAGTAAAACTGTATCAGTGCTGAAGTAATTCCTAAGCTCAGCCACAGTGGCCAGAACAAGAGTAACCAGTTCAGATGGCTCTGCTTAGTGCAGGAACTAGTGAATTCTGCCTCAGAGCTGCACAAACCTTTTACTGCGTGCCTTATGACATTTTACAACCACACCAAGATCCCCACAGGTATTCTAGGAACATTATTTTCAGATTTCATCTCAAATGTCAAGATGACGGATATTTTAAGGAGGCTTTTACGAAAAAGCATAGCTGTCATACAAAATCTGTAAGGTAACAGCTGATCCTCTACAGAGTAAGAAAAATGACACTAAAAATTACACCCAGGTATAACTATTGACGCAAGATCCGCTCGCAGTTCGCACACTCCTTCATGCCTTTGGAGGCCTTTTTTCAACAGGTCCTGCTGATCAAAACCAACCAGTTGGATTTCACTGGAAATGGATAAAACTGAAATGGAATAAAAAACAGTTATTCTGAGAACAGCCGCTTGTAAGAAGATGACGGAGCATAATGTGCTTTATTTCAAAAATCCCCAACAAACAAAAAACCCAAACCAACTTAAAGACAGTGCTGCACACATTTTGTTCAGCACAGCACCCCAGAATTTCCGTAGTGTAAGTTATCCACAAAACAATTATATTTTGCATCTAAAAATAGGGTCCACCAATGTTAAATGCTGGTAAAGTAAGTTCACAAAATCTGTGTTAAGATGTAATATTTAGCATTCATTTATTCCAATCCTTCAGAAGACTCTGTGTGTGTGGGAAGGAACAAAGTATTATTTTTTCAACACTGGAGAGGGGGTGGGAAAGACTTAAAATTAATAGACAACAGAAACTTTAAGTCCTTTGGGCCAGATATCTAATTCTACTCATTTAACAACAAAATCAATTACTCTTTTCACAATGACAGACCCATACACAGTCGAAGTAAACAACAACAACAATCTACTCCCTCAACTTTTGAAATAGACGCTTAGTTGAAGTTCTCAAACTGAGTTTCCAAGCCAGGTCCAGCCTCCAGTGTGTAAAGGATGTACCGTTTCCCAGCCACTGAATGCAATCCTGTTCATCAACACTAAGCCATCCAAACGATTTGGAGGGAAGAGGGGGGGATGCCTATGAGGTGGGGTGTAAAGGCCAGAGATCCATCCTACTGTGTGGGTAAATCAATTATCCAGCATTAATATGCTTTAAGTAAAAACCTAATCAAAGCTATTGTTCACTACTTTAGTAGCTTATGTACTTCCAGCCTGCTTTGATCAGAAACCTTAAACACACAAACAAACAAAAAAACCCCAGAGAAAACCACAAACACCCTCTCAAGTGAGGAGGTAGTGGTTCTGTGAAGTCTCCCCAGTTGTACAAGCTGCTTGTGATCTATCAGGAAAATGAGATGTCTTATCTTGTGCTGCACTGTAGTCAACTTCAAAGCAAAAGTTCTTTTAAAATCACTAATTTCTCCTTAAGAGGACTGTACACAACCTGGACTGACATTTCCAAAGCAGGAAAAGCAGACAGATAACAAGTAGGTAGCCAGTTAACTCACTCCTCAGGCTCGCACAAGCAATGGGAATGTCCACATCAGTGCTTTGCCTCACACCTGGGAATGCCAACCCTTTGCAGTCCGAAAGATGCAGCTTTCCGGCTCAAGATTTCATCTGACTCCTAAATACAAGGCACTAGTTTATAGCAGACAGATGCTTTAGTTACATGTTTTAGTGATATCTTAACCCTTCAATTACCCAAACTGAACAAGTGAAGTTTCATGCAGCTAAATCTACAACTTCTAATTTAGAGTTTATGAACAAACGTCCAAAAGCCTAACTGTTCATTGTCAGTCTTATGGCTGTGATATGTTCTGGGCAAGTTTCATTCCTTACTGTAGGTGAGTGAAGCTCCTGTATCATCACAATTTGGCAAATACTCTTCCTGTAGTTCATAATCTCTAAAGCTGTCTTTCAGTGGCAGGAAGGAAAAATCCTCTCACAAGAAATTCTAACAACCACATCTTCGAAAAGGTACGCATATGAAACACCAGCCTAGCAAAACCCTTCCTCACTGACTTGTAGGAGCTCTATGTCAGAGCCCACTCACAGTTGGCACACCACGGAACCCATCCTAGGATTTATTCCTCAAGCTTGTAACTACTGCTTTGGGCTTTAATATAACTTGCAATAGGATGTCTTGCTTTAAAGATTTCAAGTGAGAACAAGCTTTACCTCAATCCACTCTTCTCTGACAAGAGAACCATTTCAGTACTCTTAACTGTTACTCCACCTTCCCATCACCAAATCTTTCTGCACTTTTCTCAGCTTTTCATTTTTCTCACCCCTCCTCATACTGGAGCATTGTAGGCTTCAAAACTAGACAATACATTCAAGCTCTGGCATGACTAATACTACTCAAGTAATATTTCCTCACTCGGCTTCTAAAGTTTATGTATGACGGGGTGTTAGCCATTTTTCAGTTTAATAGGTTGAACCACTACACACTTCTAGTGTCTGAAGTGCATTTATTAAGGTGACAAACCTATTTTCCCCCACATTTTCCTTTGGGCTGAATCACCTGGTCCAAATATTGTTAGACATGCTTCATACAGCTGATTCTGTTTTTCGGTCACATTATTACTACAACAAACCCAAATGCCTTTGGCATGCAAGACCTTTCATTCAGAGATCTATCGCCCAACAAGCTATAGCTAAAGACTTTATATCTTCAGGGAACAAAGCAGAGAAACAAAAGGGCAAAAATATGACAAAAAGGAGTGTAGACACAGGTGGTTATATTTATAGTTAATACTTTCCAGTTTTTGTGCACTCCCTCTGGTCCTGCTGAATTCCATCTCTGGCTGGAAGAAGCTGTCCCTGCTCTCAGCACTCTGCCAGCCTGACAAAGAAAAGTTGACAGGCTGTCAGCTTCCCTTGGACCCTGAAGTAAGCCTTGGGAAAGGAAGATAGTCTCAGCCCGCCTGTAACCAAGCTGGGGTATTCCCCCCTTGGCTGCCTCCCCACTGTTTCCTCTAGCACACATATCCCTGACGAGCTCATTTCCCCCCCCCTCCCCCCCCGATTTCTTAAAAGCTCTTTTTGACTTAACTTTACACAAAATAAGCTGTCAAATACATATGCATCACATCCATATGAACATCAATATTTCTTCCTTCAGACTATCTCAGTACTATATTAGAGGCTCAACTTAATTTTTCTTCTCCCACTATACCACTAGTTTTTGGATAGGGAAGCATCACAGCTTTTTGTTAACTATATGAGTAGGTAGCCTGCTAAAAAAAAAAAACCTGCAGAAGAACATACAATGATGGCATCGCTACTGTAGTATTAAGCTAACAAAGTTTGTGTGTGGAAATGGAGAAATTACAACCTAGATTGATAAATTTCCAGTTTTAAGAAAATAACCCCTCCCCGCAGACACTCACGCCAATAGCCTCAGCTACCCGTCTCTGCATCTGGAGTGCCTTTGATATATGTGGAGTAGCAATAAACACGAACATAAATAAACTCAGCAGTTTGGTTTCCTGAAGTCACACTATTTGCCATTTAAATCCAATGAAACTAGTGAAAACTGAGACACCGGGACAATTTAGAATTTGCATGTTTTCTGTAAAACATGCAAAGACAAAAACATTTAAAAATTATACATGTGCCATTTTCCGTCTTGTTCAATGTTTCAGAAATAACTTTTCCCGTTTCTGAAATCCTGTTTAAATGAGTGATCTGCTGCTAACTCTGAGAAAGGCAGCGCTTCAGAGTTCTGACAGCTCATACTGTGGCATTATCCGATACCCTGCTCTTCAGAGACATCCACACAAAGCAGTTGGGAGCCGCGGCAACAGTGAACACTGACAAGTAGGGCAAGTCCCCAAGACCCCCTGGGGCCAGCACTAATACCGATACAGTGCATTATGAGCAGCATTACTACAGACTATCCATTCAGCGCCCAACCAACAGCAGTGCTTAGCGCTGCTGCAGGACAAGGCAAGCACGACTGCAGTACAGCTTCTTCCAGTCTCACATCACCCTTTCACCAGTTTCAAGTGACTGCAAAACCAAAATGACAACAAAAAAATCCTTTAACGGGACATTGAAACTAAAGCTAGTTGTGTCATCATACCGTAGACTGAATGCCCAAGTGACATCCTCTTGTCTTCTGCCACAACACCATCTACTTTTTATGTTTCTCTTCTTACTTGGATAAACTGGAATTTCTATGCAGTGTGACATCTCCAAGGTGAGCCCCAAATACCACACAATGTGCACTTCACTAAAGCCAGCATCTAGGAAATTTTTGCTTCTGAGGCTCTGTAAATCACAGCGTTCAAAGTAAGACTTGGAGGAGCAAACCACATGATAAATGAGGGAGAAACCACGCAGAGTATTTCCCGTCTTTTGAATTCATGTCCAGAGTGGTAAGTACCTTGATAACAGCTATATGGCTTGGAAAAAAGTCCTATTTGTCTAGCTCAGGATAAGCACGAGATACTGTTGAAAACCTCACAGCAAAGTTCCAGGGAAGAGCTGATATAACACCTTAGAGCCAACAAAGGGATGGCTTCACTCTGGTTTTTCTTCTCTTCCTTGTCACCCTTCCCCCAGATTTCCCTTCCAGTACTCCAGCACACACTTTATACAGTCCCCAGAGCCTGTCTGTACTGTGTGTTGAATCAATCTGCTCATCAGGCTGAATGATGACAACAGAAAGCACAGTATTCTAGGGGGTTAGCAAGCTCAACGGTCTTACTGAAAGGTCAGATGATAGCCAGAACCCGCGCAAAGCAAGGGGGTGAGACATACCAGAGGAGGGGACGGAACAGAACTGTCCCTTTCAACAGCAGCAAGTGGCTAAAATAGGGCTGTTACATCCTTCAACTGCGCCTTCAGCTTATTCACGGCACTCCGGCAGTATTTGCTTCCAATGTGCAAATCTCTGCATGGTTTGAGCAAGGCAAAGTGCGCCGACACCTTTCTACTGATGCACACCTTCACCATGACATTTTCTCTTCTCAGGAGTTTGTTCTGCTGTGAATGACAAGTTATGAACACAGAGGAGCAGTACAGGAGCACGCCTATCCGCTCATTGCTTCAGCGGGAGTCTAAGCTTTATTTGCTTGAGAAAGGCCGACGGCAATAGGAAAGCCCTTCACAGAAATGGCTGATAAACATACTCCTTTTTTTTGTGCATCTATACATGAATGCTGATGGCGAGAACCACCGAGTTTCCAAACCTGTGACACTGAGCTGCCAGAGGCAGATCTGGATGCCGGCCTCAGACTTGCATTTTTCCAGACAGGCTTTTTAATCTATCATTTCTAATTTAAATCAACAGTCAGGTTTGAATGTGTACTTTTACAGTACAACTGAAACTGAAAAAGTGTTCTAAAATTGCTGTTGTATTTTAGAACAAAAATCTCACATTACCAAACCATGACAGCCCTTAATAAAGGCAGAGGAATGATCAGGGAACAGCAACAATTCACTTAATAGGGCCCTTATGCTTTGCAGACATCTTGACTGTTACCAAAAAAAAAAAAAAAAAAAAAAATATAGCAAGTGGGGAGGAACAGTGTGTCATCCACACACACACACACAAAAAAAAAAAAAGATTAAAAAAATCCTGCCAACACCAAACATGGGCAAAAGAGAAAGAAAACTTGTTCAGTAAAAAAAAAAAACCCACAGCCACACACACACCACAAAAGGACTCTTGGTAGAAGGCTGCATTTTTTAATTTTTTGTTAATGATTGCTTTTGCTTGGATCAAGGATCCACCCATGAAACAACACCCTCCCCCTCCAAACAAAGAGGAGATGCAATACAGAGCAAAGGGACATCTGACTAACAGTTGCAAGCAGAAGTTTTTCCAACCCATTGTTTTATTCCAAAAGAGAACATTCCACAACCTACACAGTCCGATCCCAAAGGGCCTAGGAAGGATCACTAGACAGTTCACATTCCTCCACAAAAAGTTTAAGTAGGTTTAGATGATCTTATTTCCGCAAGTAGCGGACTTGTGCCAAATATTAATAACGCGGTCCCTTAGTTACCACTTACAGATGCTCATAATTATTTACAGCTTCTGAACAGTACGGAGGACGACTTGGATAACATTCAACAAATCCACGGCAATTACATTTATTAGAAAATGGAAAACTTTCTAGTTTCACTCAGTGGAACAAGACAGGCAATGAGTTCTGCAAAAGGAACAATGAAGACAGCACTCTTCAGCTCAGAAAACTGGAAGGACCAAGGTCTGCAGAATCATCAAATGTCAGAGGAGTATGAAACAAAGCTTGGCCGAAAGGCTGAAAACAACACATCTCTTCACACGAGGTGGTAGGCTGTGGGAACTCTCTGCCAAGTAACAGGAAGGCTAGAATGTCATGTGGTTTCCAAAGAGGTAGGACCAGTTCATGGAAAGGAATTCTGCTGAGGGTTACCACCACAGCTGGCTCGCAAAGTCCCTGAGCTGAAAGTAACTGTGGGCCAGTATCAGAGGACGCATGCTTGCCCTAATTTTACTCTTCACCAAGCAGGCACTCACAGCCACTGCTCAAGACAGGACTCTACAGGAACTGGGTTTTTGTTACGGCATGCAATGGTCACTCTCTGACCTTTCAGTGTCAGCAAAAGAACACTACCTCTGAATACTTAGAAACTGAGGTAACTTCTACTTACAAGTGTGACACACGTGGAATTCCCATAGTCAAAGTGTAAAGTATGCAACAGCCTCAAAAAAACCTTTCCATGTTACCTCTGGTTTAGGTCAACTAACCTGCAGTTATCACCGTAACATCACTTAATACCAGGTGGAAGATTTAAATTCACTCAGTACACATTACACTGCGTTTAGCAAGGCAAACGTAAAAGCTTAGCTTATCAGAAAATAATAGTCTAATATAGGAAACAGGATTTATATGTTAGGTACCTGCTTTTGCAAGTGTAATTTCAAACCCAGTTTAAACACCTAAATTCCTGTGCAGTGCCTAGAAACAACAGCACCGAGCAGGGAACCACGTTAATACACACCGTTCTCCACTCACCTCAAGTCTTGCCTACAGTATGAAATTAAATTTCAAATCATCAAGTAGAGCTCACAATTCTCTTAAAAAGGCCAAAAGGAGCCAGCAAACCAGGGAAACCGTTACTGATAACACATGGGGAAAATACCAACCAGACAAACATGCTTAGAATAGAAAAGAATCACGTATTTCAGAGGACCAGATACTAATCACCAGATATAAATATTTCTGAGTCCTGTTTTTCTGCAATGTTCACTTCAGAAGATGATCTAGAGTCTCATGCACTATTTTGCCCTGTCTAACAGAGAAATAGATAGCCTTTTTGTATGCGTGTTTGCCTCAGTCACTCATCTGGTGCTCAACTGAAATGTTTTTTAAGGAGATCTGCTGAAGCCCCTTCAGCTGTCTTCAAGGCTTCTGTCTCCTCTTCCATATGTGCTGAATTTATTCTTGGTCCCTAGAGGTACAAGCTTAAGTTTCCATTCAATAAATTCTGAAATAACTGACTAAACAGAAAATACTTGCCTTGAGTAACTTAACTGGCAAATGTAAGCGTCCCTTCTTTATCTGCATGTTAAATCTTTGTTTTCCTGAATATGAATGTCAGCTCCTCAGGTTTCTCTCCCTCTTTTACCTCCATTAAGTCTCAGTGCTTGAAATTTTGTTCTTGTACAAATCGTTGGTATTAAAACTTGAAATTATTTCAAAGTAGAGAAGTGTTGCAATTTGCTCCCTTTCATTAGTGAGATTCCAGACCAAAGGCGAGGTTTGCTTTCCTTTTCAGCATTGCTGAACAAAACTTAGGTATTACATTTTGTCTGTGCTTACAGAATAACAATATGAGAATCCCCAGTAGTATTCCTAAGCTTTTCAATTGTTTTGAAGAGAGGCTGCAAGTCTATAGTGGTCCTCTCCTCTCTGCTACAAGGCTTTGCGGCCCTGCCTCTCCTTCACAGGGCAGCTGAAGCTGTGTGTCCTTCAGCTTCCTTCTACTCGAGCACAGGGTAGCATTGAGATAAATACCTAAGTTTTATCTTAAGACTGATCCCAGATTCATTCAGATTTGTTCCTCTGTGCTAAAGAGACCAACCTGCACCACTTGGCTCTCACCAGTAAGAGTCTCTTCTGCCATCACATAACTGATACAGCCCCTGACTAGTGTAACAGAGACAAAGCTGAGTGGAGGTTGCCAGAAACAATGCTATCAATCCTTGCTTTGATTACAAACACTAACTGTATGAATCAGTTGGCTAGTTTGTCTAATATGGGGCTATCTGGATTTTTACAATGCAGCGTAGACCTCTCTTTGGGAGATTCACAATACAGAATTATTACGTTTTTTATTAGAAGAGAAGCTGTAAATCTAAACATTTAACGCTCTGTGACTGAAGTCTGACCGCAAGAGTTGTTAACCTTCTAGCTTCAGCTTTCAGCTGTGCACTTCCATATAGCACTGGCACTTATCTAACCCCACGGTGAAGTGTTCAGAGATACAAACTAGATTAAAACTAATCCTGCTACAAGTCTGAGTAGATCACAGTAAGGTGATTCAAGGAGTCAAACAAGTACCAGCACTGTACAAAGGGGGAGAGATGATAAGCTCAATGCTAAGCATACATACAACTTGCCTAGCAAACACATACCTGAACATGAGAACACACGGGTTAACTTCTGTGAGGATATTACAGCAAGAATAAACCTACAAAGACTCCAGTGTAATAAAATTGTTCAAGAAACAGTCTGCAAAGTGGTATTTATTTTGTGAGCTGCCACTTTGAATATGTTTACTCCTTTTATAGAAGGCTTTTTCAACATCTGAGTTAAATCAAACTCCAATACATAGGAGCACAGTCAAGAAAGGACCTGTATTAATGGTATTCAACAGCCAGGTAAGCTAGGCTTAAGAAAAACTGTTCTGTATTAGAATGATACATAAACCCATCCAAATATAATTGTACTGAGATGACTGTTTACAGACTGAAAAGAAGGAATGTGAGAACTATGAAGATAAGCAGAACACAACAGTAGGAACTAACTGACCACCCCTTTTAAGAGTGGAAGAAAATGATTAGCTCACATGTGGAAATGATTCTGATGAGTACACTTTTGGAAGGATGTGTGGAAAATACAGAACGACAGCATAAAGAATGATTGAAGAGAAACTTGCCTGCTGTTGCCAAAGAAAGACTCGGCCAAATTACATCACAGGGAGGAGTTAAAGAGGATAACGCTGCGTTGCATTTGAAGGTGGAAAACTACGGTACTTCACTACAACATGAAATTGGGTTTGCTAGAAAGGGCAACTAAAGTTAACTGTATTTATCCCTCATGTTTCTTCTTAAGTAGAAACCTGCTAGGCCATCAAGATTCTTCCAGGAGTTAGAAGTCCTGGAAAGTTCCTTTTTCTACTTCCTGAAAGTCTCTGAAATCCACCTGCCAGCTGCTCCTACAGACAAACCTGAGAATCTGCACAAAACTTACCAACACAGCATCATTCCAAAACATTGCCATAACACACACACACAAAAAGAAAACAAAGCACTCACAGAACTGAGACAAGAGGATAACAAAAAGCCACACAGAGGCAATTTTAAGGGGGAAGCTTTTTTTGGTGTGCAAAGTCAGAGACCACTTAAGAGACCAGTTACCAGGTTTTCCAAAGCCACCAAGCAAAATTCAGCAGAAAAATGGGAAAATATATTTCACTGACAAATAACAGAAACCAGTACTTTTCGAGGTTTCTCAAGGGACACCATCATTTAAGTACATGACAAAATACTTGTTGGAAAAAACAATAAGTATGCATCTGAAAGCTGTGCCAAAGGAAGTGTATTACACAAGTTCTACAGCACACCATGAATGAATCCAATGAATCCATGGAGGCTTAACTACTTGCCTGAGCAAATCCCGTTCTAAAATGCACATTAATTTTGCCTTAAAAGCACCCAGAACTCTCCTAGACTAACTTAAGCATGTAAAACATATTCTAAAGTCTTTGTAAGGTTGAATAATGATCAGTTCACCTAGAGACAAAAGATTGTAGATATGCTACAACACTATCTAGTTTGATAATGAAATACCAATAGGTACTTTTTTCCCTTGATTTTTGTTACACAGAGAATTTCTTTTTCATCCTGCTTCTGAGATGTGCAACTATTTGGTCCTTACTTGCATTCATATGCTCTAGGAAAAAAAAAATATTAATAAGTGTATTAATACATTTTAAGTAGAAGACACAGATTCTCCCATTATCTGCTGAATTAAACCTTTTCGTACTTTCCATTTATATTCCAAATTAAGTTCAACAGTTTTAGTAAATCTTTTTTCAGTAAGTATATCACAGCCATACAGAAAACAGATTTTCATGTCACTGTCACAAGAACAATTCTTCTGCATGACTATTTGATGAGAACATCAAGAATAAACTAAGGTGCCAATATTTCTCTAAAGGGAAGCCTGAGTAGGTTTTGGAGTTTTGCTTCCAGAAAACAGAATCAGTGGATAAACTGACAGCAAGATGAGACCTATGCCATTAAGCAACAATTCAAGATGCAACTCAAGATGCAATTAGTGGACTGAAGTCCAAACCATGTATTGTCTTGGTGGAAAAGAACATCATCTTCCTTTCAGTCTCCCTCCTATATTCTATTTCCTCCAGATTTCCTGGCAAACCTAACCGGAGACTTTGCTGGGTCCCTATCATTTGTAGATAAATCATTGGTTTGACAATAACTTGGACACGTAAGTGTTCAGCTCCGGTAGTCAGGTGATCATGGTGAATGAGCTCCTGAAAGATTTGAGTGTCTGACACACTTCTGTATTTGTTCATCTGGAAACTCAGAAGCACATGGGCCAGTAAGGGGGGGG
>NW_020799103.1:1842825-1850227 GCF_003259725.1 Athene cunicularia | reverse complement strand
GGGGGGGGGGGCGAAAGAGAGTCAGATGTCTAGTGAGTTACTCTTTCTTGTTATGAAAAAGATTTATTTTTTTTAAATGGCACAATAAATAATGAAAAGCCCCACTGTATAGCTCCAGAGATGAAAGAGTTGCTTATTTTTCTAGCTTCTGGCTATCGGTATCAAAAACAGATTTTAACAATTTTTTATGTAGAGTTATGAAAGAAATGACCCAACACAGCTTAATCCAAAAACATTCTGCCGTAAATCCTCTTCTTCCATGTCAAGGCTGCAGCGTAACATATTTAAAACAGCACTTTTCACACTTACTGCCTCTCCCATCTCTCCTTTGAGACTACTCATTTTGTGAGCTGTGCTATTTCCTAACCTACAAAAGCAAAAATGTTTATGAAGCCACAGGTTGTATGGTATCAGCGAACTCAGTAATCTCAAATCAATCCCCAGAAAAAGAAGTTATCCTTGAGCCACAGCAGACGCCCCAGCCCAGTACCTTTGCCCAAACACGTATGCCACCACAGAGCAGAGGGACGGGATACATGGGATGGAAATGGTTAGCCAGGAAAGAGTTCAGACTGTTGATGGGGCTACGTTGTCCACAGCAGTCCAGTTCAAGTGATCATGAAAACTACTGTCCAAATTCATCCAAGTGTCCACGGGTGTTGCAAAGGATTCATGCATCACTATAGGACAAACTGCTGGGCACCAAAACCAGAGATGGGTTTTTCCTTTTGTCCTGTCCAAGTACCTAAGCACAGCCCTGGTGATACTGCCCTCAACAATGGCATTTCCCCAAAGGTCTGCAAAAATCCATCACTCAGATTAGAATTCTTGGGAGGAACATATAGGACAGTCAGGAAACTCTCAGGCTGGCATCAGATGTATACAACTGTTAACATTTGCTCTGAGCTGGTTAGTTGATAATCTCTACTGGGAACGGGAATATAGAAACATCAGTTCCTACAACAGCCAACTCCTGTAATGTTCTCCTCTATTCCCCCACCATCATCTTATTCTTCATGAAGACAAAAGCATTGGAGTAAGACAAATGAAGAGCTACTCCAGCTAAGAAAATAAAGCAGGCAGTTGCTACAGAAGAGTTTCATGGTCAAGTCAGATAAATTAGGACAGGAATTACTTCATTCAAGAAATAATGCCAAGTACAGTAATTGAGAAGTCTTTACTGCCAGCTGGGATATCTTAAAACAGACTGAACTAGATTTTTAAATGCTATAATAGGGAAATACCCATCCTTCTTCAGACTGTTCCCCCGCCAGACAAGCTGACCAAGTTGCACATGTCTCAGAGATGGGAAAAAAAGTATATCAAAACCCCTAGAATTTCTTAGAGGTAAACAGAAAATTCCAGCATAACTTCAAACTAGAATAAACTCATTGCTCTTATTTCTCTCTTCCTATTAAACATAAGAATATACAGTTGCTGGCCCTGTATTTATAATACACAAATAACTTCTAAAAAACTTATAGAATTTGAACCCAAACTGCACAGCAAGCATTAGAGAATATTCTGAGCAGATTATTCTTTAACTATTAGAGAGCACTTCAGCAAGTCTCTAATGTGACAAGTCCTTCTAAGAAATCACTGAACTGACTTGACAGGTTTCTAAAATAAACTGTAACATTCAGAGTCTGGTCATTGCAATGAAAGAATATTTTCAAAGAAGAGAAACAGGAAAAACTAAAAAAACAGGGAGGAAACAACACCATTTGTAATAAAAAACTTCCAAGTTAATGCACAACTTCTAGCGTATAAACAAACTTCACACATAATTTTTCATTGAAAACAGCACTGTGAGAATGAAGGGCTGTAACACACATCACTTAAAATTGCCTAACTTTATAGATCACCAGAAATTAAATACTGTGTAAAAACTGTCAGTTGAAATAACAGCTTTTTAAACGTAAATTTTTGAGAGCTTCTAACATCGTAAAATTTTGCTTAAATTTTAAAAATTAAGGTGATGAAGACTTTTCATAACTCAGAGCAATAGTAAAGTGGGTGTAGATTAAATCATAGTTAACTAGGTATAGATTAAAATTACAGCATAATGTTACTCTAGGACAGCAAGCTCGTCTAATGTTCTGAAGGCTTGTCTGATCATCAAGAAGAAAAAACATCTAGATGCCAGAGCCTTCTACGGTCAAACTTCAGTAAATTCCTGAATTTATGAATCTGGGCCTTATCCCAAGTATAAGATAAAAATACTATCAAGTATCTTGACAGCACAGTGTTAATACTGACTTTTTCCCATTAACTCATTGAATTCGTTTCATTTATAACAAAACGATTTGTAAACACAAAGATTACATGAAATGGCTTGGCAACAAAACACATTGGGAAAGGGAACAGAATAATAAATAGGCATCCCATTCCCCAGTCAACAAGTCTACAATTGCAAACTGGAAAACCCAACATGGTCAAGACAAGGCCAGAAAACACATTCTAACATAAACCTCAAAGACTAACATTGATTTTTTTATTTTTTTTTTCAATGTATTCTGGACCCCAGAATTTATCCCTGAAAGAGTACTAGGCCATTCAAGTCTATGAGCAAAATAAATACTATTTTAAAAGGTTATACTAAAACTAATATCCCAGTAGCCAAACTGCAGTATAAAGCCCAAATCTCAGGGAGATTTAAAATATAATTATCAGAGGTCCTTGAGTAAGGGGTAAAAATAAAAGCAGAACTCGAATTATAGCCATTTTGCTGTCACTCTCAACACAACTACAATGCATACATGCAACATAAAGGATAAAAGTCTTATTACTTTTTAATATATAGTTATGCTTCAAATTGGAACAGAATTGCTAAATTTTGTAATGCTTCAAGAAAAAAAAACAACACAGGTAACAGAGAAATCCATTCATAACAAGTCAATAAAAATAAAACGCAACCAAACCAGTTCAAGGAAATTATAAAAGTTTTACAGAGAGAAAAAACAGCCTTTTAAAAAAGTCAAAATAGAAGTATTTTTTTTCCTTCTGTTTTTTCTAGGAAGTAACTTTTCCTTCTCACTTCATTAATATTCTGCAGTACAGCATTACTTCGCAATTTCTACCGAAGTTTTTCTCATCTTGTCCTTTTTCCTTAGACAAACTAGAAAAGCCACAGCCACTTTAAGGAAGTTTCCAAGATAAAAAGAACATCTGATCAAGACAAATACTCATTTCTGAGCTCTCCAACAGTTGTATTTCATTCTCCCACCAAAACCTACACCAATCCCTATGAGGTAAGACTAACTTGAGAATTTTCTGAGTAGTATTGTATCAAATCTTTAAAATACATGGAATTACATTAACTTGGTTTTAGCTGATGCAGAAATTCCCTCGTACCTGTGGAAAACAGAACCTGCTTACATTTGCAAGGAAAACACTGTCAAAACAAACATGAAAACTAAAACCACCTTCCTCCACTGCTTATATTCATATGAAAGGATTTCTTTAAAGGTAGTAGGGAACATCAACACCTTAGACCACGAGAAATGTGACTTGTTATTTCACCATCCTAAAATCCTGCCAGCGATATTTCTTGCTCTATAAGTAGCCTACTGGCACCGTTCCTACAGAACACCAACCTACTGAACTACAGCATGGCTTCAGCTCAGGGTCACAAGTTGTTCTGACACCAGCAGCTGACCTAGAAGTGTGTCTAAGGCAAGAGACACTGAATAACAGCTTCTCAAATGGCAGGAGACTCAAAAGGTTACAAATTCTGTATGCGCTGGCTAAGAAATCTCTTTTTGCAGCTGCAAAGGAGAAAAGATGACCTGAACATAGAGAAGACAGACAAAGAAATCCCTGCAGGAAAGGAAGTGGCAGGGACCACATGACCACATGAAGATATCATCAGCCAGTTCTTGAATTGAATTAAACTAGAACCACTACAGGGATTTAAACAACAGCTAAAATAGACTTGAAATAATATCAAATGCAACAGAAACAATCAATCTTCTTTGGGACAAAGACTGAAATGTCAGACTATTATTTTTAGTTAATGAATATATCAGACTAACAAAACCCGAAGATGCTGTTTTGATCTGCGTTCTTCTGCAGAATGGATTAAAAAAGAAATTACATTTCTCAACATCTGGTGAAAGATCAGGTTTCCAAGGAGATGAAGTCTGGGCCTTGGATAAGTAGCCTTACTGCATTTTTCCAGCAAATTGAGGTTAAAAAAAAAGCAGGTGCAATATGCAGTTCTTGCCAGTGAGCTATTCACCTCAATATCCACCTCATTCAATGTAAAGTTCAATTAAATATACACCACAGATTGCCCGACAGTATTCAGTGATTAAATACAAATAAAACCGATTTGATAATTACAAGTAGGATCTCTTCCTCCCACAAAAAAAAAAAATCATAACCTAAACTTAAATATGCTTTCTAAACTCTATAAACTCACTCCTAAAAAGAAAACCATTCTCATTTTCTTAAGTCCATCATTTTTTGCTCCATTTCAGTGTCTTGAGTTTCACCTATGTAACACCACAAGTACACAAAAGTCATCAGTTTGCATTGCTTTAACTAAACCTGGAACATATTTACTACTGCAGTGCAAGAGTACCCCATACATATATGCATACATACATGTACACAAACACATACAACAGGCAGAGTATACCTCTGCTTTGAGTCCATTATCTAAAACCCAACAACAGCAACTCTTAAGAAGACTGAAAAACCCAGACTGAAAGCTGTCACTGCTCTTGAAAAATGCCATAAAACGCCTTACTTGCATCTTCAAGCACCTTTAAAAACACAGACCATAATTTCTATAGGCTGATCAAGCAGAGCTTTCAACAACTAAGTGCAAAAGTTGACGCTGAGTTCCAGTCAGTATCATCATCTACATCAGCTACTACAAAACCAATTATTTTAGTCTGAAGTTTTCCAAGTATGATGAAAGCCAAAAATGAAAGTTTCAAACCATGTTTAGTGTCTTAAAGTAAATAGAGGAACCTTAAGAATTCTTTGTGTTCTGTAAACGTACTGAGAACAAGGAAGCTATGCTTAAAAGTATGTATTTATTTTGGGCTTCTCTTTGCAGTCATTTGCATATGATATGCCTTTACACATCTTTTATTTAAGACAACTAACCAGAGAATTTTCTAATACTTGTGGATATAGGTAGCTGCTTTTTACTACTTTTCTGCTGTCTTTTCAAAAACAGGACTATGGACAAAACTGATATCGAAGGTTAGAAATGAAAAGCACACAAGTTACAGAACTAAAAAAGAAAGTCGCTAAGGGATGCACCATATTCACTTTGTTTTACTTAACAACAATGGATTCCTTCAGGTTTCCCTGTACCTCCTGTCAATGTGAAATCACACGGACAATTGGCTCTGTACTGAAAACAGCTTAAAATATTCAATGTGAGCATGAAAACAGCGCTTCTGGATTCGTCCAAACTAATTAACCTACACATCTCTTGATATTTCCAGCGTGCTTGATATCAATTCACTTTGAAAAACGGTCTTACTCATCTGCAGCACACAGGCTGCACCTATCCCATTAGGTCTCAGCTCTGTCACCACAGCCTTGCATAGTGTTAAGGAACTGTGTGTAAGCTCTGCCAAACAAATCCACGGAACGTTCACTTGTTCACATTCTTGGTTTCCCAAAAGAATCTTCTGGACCAGGTATTCAAAGGGGAAAAAAAAAAAAAATCTTCAATAAACTCCCCCTACAAACATCACCTTCCTAGCAAAGGTGTCCAGACAGAGCAGGTCTCTCAGCAGCAGGGGGGATCAGCGAGGCGGTACTAGGCCCTAACTTCAGCTCTGGCTTTGTGAAATCCCAACTACAGCTAAGTTAGTTTACTAAGACCCCTGTGTCTCCCACAAAGGGCCTTGTAGGGAAGAACAAAACAGACCAGCTATCCTTAGGTTCGCTGTGGCACTTCTTTCTTGCCCAGGCAGCGTCCCAACATACCATCTTTTACAGTCCTTGAGGCTACACAGCACCACACGCCACAGCTGTCACGCAGACAGACAGTGGAAATGCGCAGTGTGGAGGAGAACAGGGGATAAACCAGCATATTCATCTATAACCACAGTATTTTATTGGGTTGCTTTACACACTCCATTTCTACAAGTAGGCACAAAAAAAACATGAACGGCCATGAGAAATACAAACCCACAAGACTCAGAAGTAGCAAAAACTTTCCCCTGAATAGGGAACTGTGGTTCAGAATATTCAGATGAGAGGTCTATAGTTTCTGACACTTCAAAAGCTATTTACATGTGCATATTCCTAGAGCATACAAAACATACTCGCTAGGGCAGAGTTTAACCTCAGCCTTCTGCAAGCCCATGTCCAGAGACAGTTAGCCAGTAATAACAGTTAATTAAAACAAAAAAAACCTTTCTTTTTCCCTCTACAAACTTAGCTGCAGTCCGTGTATTATCAGTCACTCCCATTTAAAAAGCCTGTTTGATAATATACACACTAAACAGGCAGAACAGGCACTTTTAATTTAAACTATTAAAAATTAAGTAGTTTCATCTTGAATGTTCAAGAACCAGGATTTTGAAAGAATTTCTACTTAAAGGCTGTGTAGTTTTGCAAAGAGATTAGATTCAAAATTGTCTGAAAAGATGATTGTTCTCTGCAGCTGACCCTTTCTACCCTGAATACTAAGAAAATACTTAAAAATTGCTGTGAGCATATTTGCTTCAAAAGCAAGAAAACACACCCACTTGTTTCTTCACCGTTATTTTCAAGTTCTAAAAATCTTTCCACAACTGTTATAATTGAGGCACTGGAGTAACAGAAACCTCAGCAATTAAAAACGCAAACCGATTCCCCCGCCTCCCCAAACGCAAAATCCTGCTCTTGGGAAGCCACCTCAACGTTCCGCATGGACCGGTGAAGAAAAACGCTCCTTCTCCTGTGGGGAGCACCCGCAGCTGTGAGGAACAGCCCGAGAAGAGCGAGCAGCGGGGAAGGGTCCCCCGGGGCTCCCCCGGCCCTCCCGGGGCCCCACCTGCGGTTCGGGAGCGAAGCAGCCCCCGGCTGCCCGCAGGTGGGACCGGCCTCCTGCTGCGGAGTCGCAACCCACAGAAGCGGCCAACACCGACCGTCTCGTCGGGGTTTAACGCACCCCCCGGGCCTCACCTAACGCTCAGTTATCACAAGGCACCTGATTTACTGAAAAAGGTCCAAGGGATCGGCTACGGGACAGAGGTCGAAGGGACCCATCCCTGTTGCAGGGGAAGGGGCACCACCATCTCAGCCCCCACACCCCCGAGGAGGCTGACTCGGACCCGGCGTTGCCTCCCGGGCCCCCGGCTTTGCCCCTTTCCCCCCCCGTCCATCGAGCCGAGGATGCACCGGCAGCGGGACCCCCGGCCGCAGCTCCGCCCGCGAGGTCCGGGCG
>NW_020799103.1:1742542-1842775 GCF_003259725.1 Athene cunicularia | reverse complement strand
CTCGAGGCGTTAGTGCCAGCCTGCGCCCAGGCCTCGCCTCGCCGGCCCTCCCCCAGGGCGAAGCCCGCTCTCTGTCCCTGAGCGCCCGGGGCCTGGCCGTGCCCTCTCGGCTCTGCCCTCGCTCCTCCCTGCAGCAGGGTCACCGTTGTCACTGTGTGATGGCGGCCGCCTTTCAGCCTGCCACAGCCTCATCTGAACCCACGGGCTGCAGTTGCTCCCGATGTTGGCAGCCAGCCTCGGCAAATCCCGGCCCTGGGTCCGCCTCGCGTGCTGTGTGGCTGCGTGCCTGTACGCGATGGCGCGTCAGTAAACTGATGTTCCGTCGTGTGCTGTGCTCTGCGAGCCCTCGCAGGCCTGCCTCGCAACATCCTTCGGAATGTCTCGGAAGCACGTGTGTGATGCTGCCATTAGCTCCGCTACGTAAAGGCTCTGTCAGCTCCCAACGTGACCGTATAATACCGGCACTGTACGCAGCAGTTATTTAGTATATGAAAAAGGCCGGTGATAGAGCACGGTAAAGCCATCCACCGCACCGTGTTGCAGTCTATATTTAGATAATCCACGCAACAGTGCTGGCATGTAAAGGGGATGTATCGCAAGAACATAATCACAGCAGCAGCATAGCTGCTTTCAAATGCAAACATTTGCTAAACGTGATTGTATTATTGCTACATCAGATTATCATTGCCACACTGTAATTGTCTTAACATTTCCTGTCCTGTGATGCCACATCACAAACGTTTGGTTTGCGTTTGCCAGTCTAACATCACAGGAGAGGCTTGGATTGCAGCGTTATCACATCACAGCGGGGCTGCGGGTGTTCCCATCCACTGTCACAGAATGGGAACTCATCCTACCACAGCCTTGTTTGGTTTCCACCTGACTGAGTCGGGAATAAACACAGGCAACAAGTGGCCCCTGCTGGATGCAAACTTCCTGCTCACATCAGGATGTTCCCACTCGAGGAAAAAACCTGCCACAGAACACGAAAAATGAAACACTGTGCGTTAACAAAACAGAAATGTACACTGCGACGGAAAAGGAGAAAACGCATCCTTTTTTTTTTTTTTTTCCCAACTGTTTTAGTGGTGCTGCTTTGATTTGGCTTAGTGCACAGAAGTTCTGGAGGTGGAGAAGTCTCCTTGACTACTTCTTTCTACAAGTCTTTGTAGTTTTCATAATTGTTTCTACCCACCTGTAGAAACAATCTTCCTTATGGACTCCATCACATTCTCTTTTAATGAGCCCAGTGACTGCCGTAGAGAATAATGCCAAGAGTAATGATCTTTAGCTATTTCTGTAGGAAAGCAGCTTAGCTGGCCATATGTCATATTTCCCAGTAAACGATTGTTTTGAATTGTTTTTACGCTGTAGTTTCTATTCATGAGATATTAAAGAAAATAACAGCATCTGGTTAATCAAATTCTGATTTTCAGTGTATGATGATATACATCAATCCTATTCTGTGACTTTCTTGAAAATAGATTTTTTTCGAAGTTCAGGGAATTTCTCTCTTGCAGTAAGGCATCTTACAGGTGACTATTGTCATTTAAAGTTTTAAGGGTGCAAAGTTTATCACGGAAGAGCTAAGGAACGAGTCTGAAGTTTAACAAGACCTGAGTTCAGCTACTGTTGCCGGAAAAGAGTTTGCATCACCCTTCTACCACACGTTTCTAAACGCAGAAAGCGAATAGAAGAGGTAAGGCTTGAGCAGAGGTAGAGTATTTCTCCTTGAGGGGTAGTACTTGAAGGAACCCTTAAAACTGAGATCACACCCCAAAGCATCAAACCTGCCGGAAAGACCGGCTCCGCTGTGTGCTCCGCTTGGGGCACTGTGCACAGGCGTGTCTGATACAACAGCAAAAGCATTTCCTCATCCCATCAACTCTGGCCTGATCCGTTTTCAGATTTTATGCTTTTTGAAGGAAGGTAGCAAGTTCGTTCTTCAGCAGAAATTTAGCTGCCTCTCTATGTTAAGGTGTTAACGGTTACACCATGTTTAACCAACAGAATTTAATTTCTGGTTTTAACTTATAGTTTAAAAACAGGAAGAGAGAGTGCTGCGTGGTGATTGTGCTGAAAAGTGTGTTTTATCAATAGAATATTAGAACAAGTAGCCTGCGTTCCGCCCAGTTGATTTTCTTTACTGTATTCACATTTGAACACTACAGAAACCACTTTCCTGGGTTAGATTCTGCGTCAAGAAGAGTAGCGGGTATGATCATTAAATGCAGCCTGCCTATGGCGTAATAAGGCTGTGCAGTACAGGGCAGCCCCTCACTGGGTGCCGCCATTTTCTGCACCCCAGGGGCAGCCCCTCACTGGGTGCCGCCATTTTCTTCACACACAGGCAGTCGCCTTGATTTAGTATTGGAATAAAGCTTCATTTCAGAATAGCAAAATCTGTCAAATCTGTAAGCTAAATTTCACAGACTAGCCAGAGCAAGGCAGCTTTGACTTGAAATGAGGATAAGAATCAGTGAGGAAAAAAATCAACAAGAAGAATTTTCCTTTTGGTAATAAAACAGAAATCTTTTCAACTAGCCTTCATTTGCTTGTTTTAAGGGTAAATAAACAGAATTAGTTGAACAGAAAGGGATAGCTGGAATTTTAAATATAATTTAAATATTTGAAGAGTATTTTTTTAAACTAATTTAGAGCCACAGACTGTATTAAATAAATAACTGTCATATCCCCCCATTTACAGATTGGAAAAGCAGGCCTGGAGATTAAATGAGTTGACCAGGTTTACACCCACATACTAAGTGAGGCGCAAAGCCGCAATTAGAACCGGAGTACCTCGCTGGCAGCCTTCTGAAGAGTCTGGTAAGCTACTCGGCACCTCTGGTTATTTTTTCATATCGGTTACACAAAGCTTTTAAGTTATTTTCCAAATACAAGGAAAACATGATGCTTAAGACACCTACTCTGAAAAGAAGCTATGAAATCTTTAAAACCTAAGGGCTTGATTCTAGATAGTTTCAGTTCATGCTGATAACTCTAGTAAAAGCTTAACAATCTATGGTTTTATTAGAGGATGGTATAATTTGAATCTATTCCTTTAGGGTTTCCAGATTGACAGGCTGTAATATGGCAGTGGGACAGTCATTTTCTTTTTTTGGCATTTCATCTTGTAAATAGACCTATTCTAAAGGTTTAACTTAATTCTTACACAGTCAAAATTCGTCATTGATTTCATACTGATTCCATTAAGCATTTGGAGTAAGGCCTTCAGGGTTAAGCACATGACATAGGTTGTACTTCCCCTCAAGATTACATGTTTCTGTACTCCTGACAGTGTTCTAAGGTAAAATGTTCTCAAAGTGGTGATGAGCTCTAGACAGGAACCATCTTTTAAAGAGAAAGAGCAATTCATCTTTTATGTTCACAGTGATCTATGATTCCTCCCTGGTCTACAGACAATTAGTTAAGTAGTCTATTAAGATTGCTTTAATACATATTAATGGTCAACAAACAACATTTTTGTTGCCAGAGAAAATGCATGCTATTTTTAAAACAGAGCAAAAGCATTATTTTTGAGGTTTATGGGTATATCAACCAGTAGGTGTGCCTGGTGTATTGTAAATGGGAAAGGTGGGAGGACTCTGTCTTGTTATTAGTACATGTAGAAAGACAGGAAGTACTTAGGGAAGGTTTCCCTCTTTCTGAGTTCCAGGAAAGTTATTCATCCAAACACATGAATCACAAAGCAGACTAGAAGGGAGTTTCTGTGTGGCATGAAAATAACAACTGCATTTTAAAGCCTGAAAAGTCAAACGATTTGGTGCTTTTGTTCTGCTGCAGATTTTTCATGGAAAATAGCAACCCCAGGAATATTTGACAATGAAAAGTCTTTGTGCATGAAATGTGAAGTTTATATAAGAGATGCCATCTTACTCATCAGCTGCTCTATTTTAAGCCCTGCTCAGCATGGGGACTTTCATTTTCTGATCTATTTGGACAGCAGCTGGTACGTTAGAGTTTTATGTTAGCTGACATCTTTACAATCTAAGGGATACTTAACATAATCCTGTAAAATCTATTCTCACAGTTGTACTCAGTCACTCATATTCCATCCTAGTGTGTTGTCTTTTCTCACGTACACGTTCTGTCCATTTCATGTTAAAAACAACATCAACGTATCAACAGCATTAAAGTTGACAGTAATGTTTTGCTGTGATGTAATCAAAATATATATATACAGCATATGCCATAAAATGGATGTGCCATTTCAGTGACTGAAAAAGGCAACAAAAAGGAATCCATAGTAACATATGTTGGGGATAAATTCCAGTGACTAGCACAAATAACAGAATACACAGTACGTGTTAATTAATTATATACAAAGACAAACTACATATATGATTTAGATTCACTTGGTAATATTTACATTGCATAAGTATGAAATGGATGCCAAGTTGCAACCTAATTCCAAAATCTAGCAGTTATCAAGTAGTTTGCCTATTGCCATAAAGTCCCAGGACTTCATCTATCCGTTCATGCACAGAGGAAAATATTTTCCATCTTGGCGGATTTTAAATCCCAGTCAGATCTAAAGAAATGACAGAACAGTCATGACAGAAGCTAAAGACACCTGTTCCTGAAGATGCTTGGGAAAAAGATTGATGGGAAGAAAGGACAAAATATGGGCACTGTTGAGGTTTGGCAGGCATTGGGCCCTTTCGTACACAATATGAAGAGGAGGTACCTGCCCAGTCATCTTGCAGTGCTTTTCTCTGTCTTCCCCCATCTTCACAGACCATCCCTGGGCCCCACTTGAGCCCTGATGTAGTTGCCTGACTTGCACACTCAGGAGCTACGCCCTGGAGTGTGTGAAGAAGCGGGAACTGAAGCTGGGAGGTACCAGAATGTCACCCTGTTGAGTTCAGGTGCTGTAAGGGTAATTTGACGCTTTTCTCAGCAGTAAAACTTGGCTAGGAAAGGTAGAAAGCTACTTTTCTTTGCCCATTTTATTTCACGCATGAGTGAACTGGCATCCATTTGTGGTTTGTACATTTAGCTGACCTCGGCTGTTGAAATCTTAAGCGCCAATGTCATACTAAATGGATTTGCACCAGGACTGTTGCTACAATCTCTTGGGTTTTAATGGGAGGGATTTAATGAAGGAAAACAAGGGGACTTTAATCTCCATTTCTTCAGCTTTAGTGGTAGCCAGAAGTTTCTGCATCATATGACTCACAGTGTGTTCACACAGTCGTTCAGCTCCGCTTTCATGCTGGACTGGCATCGGCCACTCGTTTCTTCTGTAGTTGCCCAAACAACTGCAGCCCCAAAACAACCTGGACTGACTGATCTTGAAGAGGGAGCCCAGAGTTCCAGCTTGCTTTTTACTGTGTGTAGTATGTGCTTCTGAGTCTGCAAGGCTCATAAAATGGTTTGCCATGAGTCCTGACCTTGTTGTGTTACAGTAAATTTGTACTTGATGGAAAGCTACCACATCTGATATGGGTCCCACCCTCTCCACACCCGCTTCAGCGAGTTCAGAGATCTGATTATTAATTATGTGCATGTCACTGGGAGTGGCATAAATTTTAACTATTACTGTATATTGCACTTCTTTGATATCCATCTCATGTTTTATTTCCATATGTGGCCACAAACCTGAAAATTAGGGCCTTTATAGAATGATTTCTACTCATATAAATTATTTTTTTGTTCTTTGCTAGCAATTATTTTTTCTTTTAACTTCTGGAAAAAACACTAGTTCTCAGACAGCCAGGAACAGCAAAAAAATATCCTTCAACACTGTGGAATCAGAAAGTGACCCGTTATTCATCTAGACATAGCATGGACCTATCCACTTACCCATGAACATGTGTTTGGAGACAGGCAAAGAAGGGAATAGGAGCTATAGTCTGGATAATATTCATGTCAGTCCTGTTCAAGCTTCTTGAAGGTGTGATAATGCATCTTGAACATGGAGTCAGTCAGAGTGAGTGGAGGGAGCATGACCAAAATGTTCATTGTTGCCAGATAAACAAGGGGCATATGCAGCCTCACAGGCTCAGGGCAATGCAGGTGGTAGAGTCTAAGCAGATGGTTATGGCTGGCTCTGAGAGCTACAGATTTCTCGAGGATATGTCAATCAACACATTACAATAAACAAACAAAAACCTGCCATTTTTGTAAGCAAAAAATGCCAGCAGTCAGTTGCACTTCTTGTCCAGTATTACTTCAGTGGCTTCCACGTAAAGCTAATGAAATTTAAGATACTCTGCATATTCATTTACTGTTTCTTTTCCCCACCACTTTTTTGCTTGCTTGGATGTGTGGGATGTTGTCTATATTTATTTAAAAGGTTTGTATCATCTTCAGGTGTCCTATGGATCAACATGGACCAGAGACTGAGAAGCAATGCATGACATTACAGAGGAGGAGTAACAGTTTAATGACAGACAAACTTGCAACACCCAACAAAATAAAATCTGAGTGGTTCTTCTCAAGCTGAGCCTGCCTCTGTGTCAAAGTTGGTACGATACTTAGAACTTGTTTCCTTCTATGAAAAGAAATGCTAGAAGCCTTCTCTGACTTTTTAGGAGACTAGTAATTCTTTTAGGTATGTGATTTTCTACTGTTGTTTTAGACTTGATCTTTTAATTAATTTGAACTCCAAGTTGGAAGTAGCAGCTTAGGCTAGACAATTATTTTCAATTTCCTTGGGTTTGCTCCTGTAATCCTTATGTTGTGTCATACTTAATTATGTTGATGGCATAAAGTAGTGTACAGTTTTTACTATATAATTCTTTTAATTTTGTCTTGGAAAATGCCAAGCCTGTCATAAATAAGACCTATATCATCCCTAGTATAATTTTACTAAAATATAATATAACCATTAAAAGTAGAGTTTCATCAAGCTCCTTTTACTCCAGATTTTAATGACTGGTTTAATGGTTTAATATCAGCTATTGGTTACATGACTACAAAATCTATGAAAAAAAAAATACATATATATATATAAAAAAATATATATACTGCATGTATAAATGCCAAGCATGAAAGGATTAGTAAAGGTGGATAAATATATTTGTTACAGCATACACTTTGTTGAAATCTTGAATTGAATGGCCGCTTTTTAGAAATTTGATCTACATCTCATTAAGTCAATTGAAAGACTCCCCTAAGTGATCTTTGGATCAGATCTTTGGTGAAAGAAGGAAATGTTCTTGTGTGTTTCTTTCAGGTTTTTATGTGTGGTATTGGGAACTGGATGCAAAGCTGTTGTTCAAGCCAAAGACATTATCTGTAAGTATGCGGATCAAGTTATTAGTGAGTAATGAGATGCAGTCCACAAAAAGAGCTGAAAGATTGCCAGTGTTCCTAGCTTGTCAATGCAGTTAGGCTCCTTTTGTATTTTAGTAGTACATAACTATTCAGTAAACAGATATTTGCTGCTCATGCTAAAAGTTATAGGATGATCTCATGCCTAAGACACAAAGTAAGAAATCTACAAATTCATGAAGTTACTTCAGACCAAATCCTTTCCTTTCAAAGTGAATTATTTATTTAAAAACTTCTGAATGGCTCTGACGTTTTATTTGTAGTTAAATGGGGTTAATATGACTTTACTTTGGGTACTGCTTCAAAGCGTACTTGTTAATAATTCTGAAGTCTCTCAAGATTCTCCACTGAAATAAATACAAGACAAAAATGGAAATCATCATCATGTTATTTTTGCCAGTGTTCCACTGTGGTACACCTGATTCTTCTTCTATGTTGTCTTTTTGTTTGTGATATTAGGTACTAGCTTGAGGTTCACATGATAAAAGGCTAAAATGCCACAAATAATAATTTAAGATAATCAGCAATTATATTAATTAGCTAATATGAAGGTTTTGCTACTAATGAAAAAAACCTTCTATTACTTGGCCTCTGTTCAGACATTTCTACCGATTGCATTTGGTATTTCTCATGAATAATGAATTAGTGAGTTCCCAAATACAACTCAAGAAAAAAAAAATCCTCACACACAAAATGGAAACGTAAAGTGTAGCCAAGATTCTGTGGGAACACTAGAAATACATTCTGCTAAAAGTTACATCTCATGTAACCCAAAGAAATCCATTTGTATTTTGTAATAAACCATATTTTTGTGTAATATTTCTGAGATATTACTGGTATTGCAGCAATTAGTGCAGTAGTAACGCTCATTAGGAGTGGGTTCTAGTATGGCACATACTGTACCAGAAAAATAGATAGGTAATATTTTTGAAAGTGCTTAAGCATAGAAACCTATTCTAATTAAAAAAAAAAAAAAGGTACTTGGAAACCACTATTTTATTGAAAGCCCATTATGCATAATATTTTATCTGTATAATTCATTTCAAGAATTTAACAATGGGATTTCTTCAAATTTCATCATGGTTAAAATGTTACAGTTTAAATATAGGATTTGGAGATTTCCATAGACATAATAATGAGATTTGAAATAATTAATGTAATTAATATACCCTTAACTGAGCATATCTGCTATGCAAGGTAGCTCTGAAACAGAAGATTCAAATAAGATGACAAAGAAATTGCAAGATTGTTATTCAGACAGCATCTTCATTTTTCGTGGCATTAACCTGATCCTAAATTTAAAATTTTATGAAGATCTGAAAAACAATTGTGGTAAATGGGGAAAACAGATGGTAGTATGGTGAAACAGCAGATCATACATGTGAGAAACAGTGAATGTGTATTTCATTCAGCCAATATAGGCCCAGAAGATCTCTTTATTTTTGGCATACAATTAGCCCTAATATGTTGAGTTATAACTTGGTGTCTGGGATTCCCAGCATCTTGTCTAAGGCTTTTTTTTTTGCAAGTACAGCTACCCATAGAACTGTATTTAAATATCTCAGCTATTTACAACCCTGGTCAGCACAGTTGTGCTGACAGAAATCTGCGTATGACCTAAGGGTCTGTGCTTTGCTTCCATAGAAAACAAATAGACAAATGGAGAAAGATGAGAAAATTAGGTGTGTCATAAAAGATTGAAGAATTAATCTATCAGTCTTTTCTTGTTCCTGGGAAAGTAAAGTTGACATATCTTACGTGCTATATAGAATACTATGGACCTACAGAAAAGAAAGGGCAAACTAGGTTTTCCTGAAGGATGTTAAGCCTTGTGGATCCATATGCCTTCATTGCACAATTCTAAAGCTTATATACAAGTCTGTGCTGAGCTCATTTTAGGAAGCATGGTATTGTCATTGGATCATTTGGGCATATAAATCGTAGTGCCTTAGAAAGACTGCTGGCTTGGAGGTGAGCTTGGCCTTCCTGAACCCAGGAGGGAAACTGGAAGAGAGTTCTGATTCTGTGGTTATCACTGGGCTGAGGAAAAGAAGGGCAAAGAGGGAGGTGTAAGAAGCTAATGCTGTAAGAGTGAGAGAGTTATCTGTTTGATCATGCTGACACATTTTGGCTCTTTTGCATCATCACACACCCGTGTGATGTAAGTAACGTGCACATATGTTGTATTTTTTTGCCGTGTATACTTGTAATTTATGGAACTTGTTGAGATGTATTACTGAAAAGATTTTTCTTCTGCTGTTGGTCATAGCTTGCTTGTTACAGCAAGGAATATATGATTTCCTTTTCTCCAAAGATGTCTCTTTTTGAGGATGACTGTGTTTAAGGATTGTAATTGTGGTTAGTTAAACAATGTTTTGTGGGTTTGGCCTGTCACAGAGGAGGCAGTTAAATATGTACATGCTTTATTATTACAACGCAGATGATAATTAATTTGGTCAATAAATCATCATCTGAGTGATTGCTTGTCTTGAGTATTTCTGTGTCTGTTAAATCTGGGGCTTTCTCCAGATGATAAGAAAATGATGATGAGTCCACTGGCCATTGGTTGCATAATCTCTGTAACTACAATCATAGTCTGAGAAAACCCTTCTTCAGTGGGGCCTTTTTTTGTCTTTTTGTGGATATTGTTACTGTTCCTATTCACATAGTAACCATTTTTACCCAATTTTGTCTCTGCTTTTAAACCCGTTTCAGATGCACTCAGTCCTTTAAAAACAAACCTTTAAAGGCATTTCCCTTTATTTTCAGTGAGAAGCCATAGTAAATGCTGTATGCTTTTAAGCATTCAAAAGGCTTTGTGGGCTCTGCTTTCTGTGTTGTTAATGCAGTTGGTACAGATTCAGCTAGCTTTCATGTGTAGCAAATTCATCATATATCTATTTTCTGTCTCTCAGCACCTCTGTTAGTTTGATGTTGGGCTCTGACTAGCTCTTTATATTTCCATGGTTACAAGTAGTCACAAGGGTTCTGTTAACCCCCAAAAGCAGAGCAATTATGTCTTTTTTTGCTATAAGAAGCATAAAATTTTAAAAAAATTAGTCTATGTATATATGAAAAGTTTGGTTTTAACATTACAATAAAAACTTTTAAAGTTAATTTTCATTCACTCAAAAAGTGTTTTGAGTCTTTTGCCGCCATTATGAGTGTCAAATTTTTTGTAAAGATGAGTTTCTATTCAAAAACCAGAAGGATTTTTTTTTCTTTCTCTTAATTTTGATTGAAATTTGCAATAGATTTTGAAGGCAGTGGATTTAGAGCAAAAAATACAGGTTCAGACCTATCCTATTATTAAATAATCACTGATGAGCATTAATAATTAGTATGTGTATTATTGTTGTTTTTAAAGATAGAAAAAATGGAGGTAAGAAGCACACTAACTTGGTGAAGAACACAGATGTAGACACTTCCAAATCAGACTAAGAATTTTACATCTCAAAATGCTGTATTTCTTTCTAACAAAAGACTGACAGGAAGCCCTTTCTGTCTTTCAGATCTCATCTCTGGTCAAAACCTAATTTCTTCCCAATAAATTAAGTGCAGAGAGTTGCACCCTCTATGAGAGATGTTAGAAACCATTAATAGGAGAAGACAGCTGCAAGGAGCAATGTTTTTCAGAGAGGCTTTCTTTAGATAAGATTAAAGCAGTAGCAGGTTTGAGGATTTTTATAAAGAATTGACTTACATAGCTGTGATTTGTTATAGTCTCTTGTGATGAAGAGCTCTGAATCAAGGAGATGTTTCTTGATCTTCCTTGGACAGAACAGGTAGTGTGTTGCTGAGGGCAGAGGGATGAGAGGGAGTGATAAAAGAAAGTTGGAGAAAAGTCTCTAATAGGAAGAGAAAATCTTGTGTACTAAAACAGTTCTGTACAGTGATAGAAGCATTGACTGGAATTGCAGAAAAGTGACCCTGCTAAATAGTGGAACAAAGCTCTGCCAGGGAAAGAGAAGGGGACTCTGTCGTTACCTATGTAGAGTTATTGCATCAATGCATACAGCAAAAGCGCTAGTCTTCCTAATTGAAGAGGAGAAAACTCTCCCTTTTCCTTTCTTTTTGGCAGTTTTCATTTTAGAAGGAGATATTAGAACTGCTGAATTGCCAAATCAGTAGAGGTGGAAGCTGCTACTTTGGTAATACAACTAGTAACACTGTAAAATAACTCGTTATTTAAACACTACATCCATAGGAGAAAGAAATGGGGGAGATGGACCAGAAGGCACGTATCATATGCTATGTATTCATGTAAAAGACAGAGAATAGTAATGACACAACATTCTTTATCCTCAACGTGTATTATGAATGGTAATGAATGTTCAGAATCTCAGTGGCGTGCATGGGCACACTGGTTATATTCCGATATAACATATGAGAGATGATAAATGTATTATTATGCAAAGTATCTAAACACTTCCGAGCAGGAATATAGCCCAAGTGCACATGTGAATGATTACGGAAAATATAACAATAAAACTCTAGCGTGATAATTGTGCTGGCTACTCCCCACTGGTCAAGAGTGTAACTGTTATATACTTAAGCTGTTAGATTGTCAGATAATGTGTGCATGTCTTTGATGTTTCAGGTAGAAATGATGTTTTCTGACATGTGTGGAACAATAATAATTATGTTTAGCAATGTCAAGATCATGCTTCCAATCTGACAGTTCAGATGTGAGCCCAGGAAGTGAGATTTGTGGATCTGACCCTGACTGACTAGGTTGTGGCAGGATGCTGCAAATGCCACCAAGAAGCTAGAAAAGGAGCATAATAGCAGCAAAGAACAGAGTTTGCTGACGTGAGTTTTAGCAGCCTGTTTCAGATCCACCTGTGACTTAACAGCTCGTTCTGCTAAATTGGATGCCAAGAAATGGCATCTCTTGGATCTCAGGATTCTCCCTCTGCCAGGTTCAAAGTTCTCACAACTGTGGATGTATTAGCTTGCTCCCAGGAAACCTTTAGGTGGTTTTTAACCTTTCATCATGGAGTTTTCTCCTAACAGTGCACTTACAGAGAGATGAAAATGTTCCCCCACTTTCCTGTGACTGTATTTTTATTTAAATCGGAGCAATCTGGCTCAAAATTCTTAGGAGTATATCTGTAAGAACAACAGTGCAGGATACTCAGAATGTTCCAGTCAGTAACTGCCTAGATAAAATAGTTAGAAAAAGAAAGTATTTGGTAGATGTGTAATTAGTTAGCCTGGAATCATGGTGGAGTCCCCATCTCTGGATGAGTTTAAGAGTCGTTTGGATGAGCTATTGGGGGATGTGGTGTAGGGGAGAACTTTGTAGAGTAGGGCTGAGGGTTGGACTCGATGATCCTGAGGGGCTTTTCCAACCTGAAGGATTCTGTGGTTATGAAATCCTGTAAATTGTCATGATAAACTCAAATTATAATAGAATATGGTCAAACCATTTCTTCTGTCTCCAGAGTGGGAAAATTGTATCTCTTTGGAGTTTAAACGGGTCTTGGAAATGCATTAATTCTAAACTTACTATTCAGGAAATCAGAATATGCTAATGTTTGGTTAAAATATTCTAGTATTTTCTAATATTTTGTTACATCAGTGTGAAGTGCTTCTAAAATTACTAGTATTGTTCAGTTCTACATCTGACTGCAGTAGAACTTGTGAGTTGCTTGTGAATCTACATGTATAAATACAAATTTTCCCCCTCAGAGCAGTAGCTTTGCTGTTTGCCTGGAAAAGATCCTTGGCCTCTATATATGACAAAAAGCATTTTCTAAAAGCATAATTGTCCAGGAGATGAAAGAGGCAATGCATCTCTATTTTCATCATAGCCTATGCTAGCAAAAGTCATGAAAAAGATAAGACAAAAACTGTTTTCTCTAAAAGCAAAGATAGATTTGTTCTTAGGGATGGGAGGTTAGAGCTGATCCTTTTGTGAGTGCTTCAGATAACAGTGAGACTTGGAGTTTCTGATTCTGCTCCTGGTTGGGTGTAAGCCCTCCTTCGACATAATTCCTGACCATACTGTGGTCAGGACTATATGAATAGCTCTTTAGTTGTTTATAAGCCTTTTACTAGAATATTTACATTTCAAATTGGAAGAATTTTGTTCTTTGGTGCCCACAAGAACATTTGTTTTTTCTAACCTGTCCTCACTTGTCCATTATTCTAAGTGTTTGGAAAGCAAACTTTTTGGGGTGTAGCTGTTTATTTTATGAAACCTCATTAAGGTTCTAAACTCAGCTGCAACCCTCTGATTGCCATGAGAGGCCAAGAGCCAAAGATAATCCCTTTGCAAGTTTTTTTTTTCAGAGGAGCAGGAAAAGAAAACAAGGAAATTTTTTTTTTTTAACAAAAAAATTTTAAAAGAGCTTTCTTGTTATTCTGCAATATTTTGACAAGTTTGCATTATCATTGTTCACTCTGAATAAATGTCTTAAAAACACTTAAAGCAGATCATTTTCTGTGTTGCTTGTATACCTTAGCAGTGCTTCCCCTAGAGTTTCACTGTGGCTTTCTTGATGCTAAAGCAGGACCCAGTTGTGCAAAGTAATCTGCAACACTTCCTTGTTCATGCAGTCTAGTTCTTGTTGTAAAGGTGAAAAGGCTACCATGGAAGCCAGGAGGGAGGGTTTTAACAAATTTTGTTAAGGTTCTGATTCATGAGGGACATTTTTATATTTATATGTTTGTACTTTTGGTTTGGGTAACAAGCCTGAAGTTTGAAATACGTGCAAGAAGCATCTTAAAGGAAGAGACGTGGGAAGGCAGTATCATAGTGCTGGGATAAAAGAAAATACCACATGAAGTGAAACTTCAGATTTTTAACTTACCTGAGTAGGAGATACTACTCAGATATCTGAGTGTGTGGTTGTCTCTCAAAACTCTCTCTCATTAACTAAATGTTTACTGAGGTTACACACAGAGAAACTTAGATCAGATTAAGAGAAAAAAAAATTAGCAAATATAAAATAAAGCATTATTGAAGATCTTTCAACAAATAAAGCAATAGCAAAAACAGAATTGCAGTTTACTTTTGTTGCATAAATATATGATTGTGTTACTCTATCCATAAACACTCAATGAGCGATGGATCAGAATCCAGCGAAGTGATTGTGCCCTGTAACCTGCAGCAAATTAGCCTATGGTCAGTCTATTTTGTTGCTGCTGTGCTCAGTTACTTGTTCCATGTAATGTCTCTTGCATATGTTGAATAGACCGGGAGGGGGCAGAACTGCCTAAGTGTAGTCACTCGCGTGTGCTTTACAGGCATTTCTATTGTGTGGTTCAATGAAAATAAGTGGAAAACTGATCTACAAAAAAGATTTTGTGATAAATGTAGTTTAACGTTCATCTCAAATCAATTACTCAGATATGGAAACTACTTATATGTATTTTATACAGACATCTTTCCTCGCTGCTATGCTATCAATGAACATTTCTGAAGGAAATGCTTTCAGAGTTTTAATATCACTGCTAGGGGAAGTCAAGCATTTAACCGGATTATTCAGTGTACACTTGAAACAGAGTTGTCATTTTCACTATTGAGGGTTACTGTGAATTTTTGCTTAATTTTCCTTTGCTTCTAACTGAAGTGTGGTTTCTCTTACAGCTCATAAAGCAATTAGTTTGGTAGCTATTTATTTGCCTTTTCAGATTTGGAGTAAAAGGTGTTAAACCAAAGTGCCTGTTTTCAATATATAGTAAAATATTAGCCACATCAGCTATAAAGCAGATGAAAATCAGTATTTGTCTTGAAAATTTTAATGGAATGGAATGCAACAGTTGTTTTAATTTTCTGTAGAAAACTTGATTTAAAGGCCACTCAGAGTAATTTAAATCAGTGTACTCTAGGTAAACGGGGCTGTTGATACAGTGTTTTTTCAGAACAAAGGCTGAGCTTCTTCCCAAACAGTTTGCAGCTTGAGTAAAGAGAAGGGACGACAGTCACAGGGCAGGTCTTGGGGCCAAGAGGAATGAGTGGTGAAAGACAACTGGGGAGACAGTGACATTCTCTGTTTGCTTTGGTACAGTTTTTTTATTATTGTAGTCTCATTCTAGCAATAGGGTCTACTGCTTTTCTTCCTGGGAATTAGATTGAAATATATAATCAAAGAATGCTAGAATTTGTGCTCCAATAAAAATAATTCATGTTAATGGTAAGTAGCTTCTGCTTAGTAAACCTTATTTTAGAAGAAAGCTGCAAGTATTGCTTTTGAGCCTTTTGGTGACTGTTTATTTTAAAAATATGGCAGGAGTTTGCTTAAGCAAGTTCTTGGGGTCTACAGAGTATGGTAACTGGGTTAATGTATTATAAAAAAGAAATGGCTAAAACAGTGTCATCATCTTCATAGTCTGGAGGTAGAGTATGCAGACGGATTCTGGAGATATTTAAATCACTCACAATAAAAGAAAAAAACACTTCTGGAGGCAAGTAATACCAATATTAAGCTGTGTTGCAAAAGTGCTATTTTAGGAATTATAAATAGTCAATATTGTCCTCTGTCTAAACTGTCTTTAAGAGAGAATGGTTTGATTTTTGTTTAAAATTGTGGCTCAGGAATGCAATCTTTGATATGAAACATGCTTTGGAGTTCATATGGGGTCTGTTGAAACTAACAGGTGTCTCTTCAGCAAGCTGGAAGAAAGTTTGATCTATTAGAATCTCAGTTCTAAAAGTGTTTCTAGTTCAGATCCTTGTGTCTGCGCTTATTGGACCAGTATTATATCATCTGTATGAGCAGTTTTGACCACAGTGCTGTACTATCTACTAATTTGGAATTGTATGACTGCCACAATTCCTTAAAGCTACTTTTTTCTATGAGCAATAAAAATATTGCTGGCATTGTGACTGGTATCCTTCCAATAGCAAATGACTTTTTGTGTGTTGTGTGACCTCAGTTCTTGAAATTCATACAACAAACTCATACAGTTGTGTAGTACTTTGATACCAATCCCATTATAGTATGTCTGTATCTGTGAGGTATAAACCCAGCGCCTATCTGATGTGAAACAATTAGGATCCTTAATATATTGCAGGCACAGAATGCACATTTTCCTCTAGAGCCATGCATCAGGATCCAACTGGTCATTTATGTGGGAGGGCAAATCTTGAAAATCTGAACTGATGCAATTCCCGTTCCTGCATTTGCAAGCCAAATGTTTTAAAAGAGCATCCTCCTTTGGTTCTTAGCATGTGAACTTGTCAACCCAGACCTGACAATTCCTATGCCCACATTCATTTTCACTTCAAGTCACTTTAGCAGAAGCATCCAGCTAAAGTTTAAAAATGCTTCTAATATTAACTCTGTTCTTTGGCAAATTCACCTGTCAAAACTTCCAACTTCCTGTTTAACATTTGCAACAGGAGTTGTGTTCTGAAGGCCAAAATAGCACTGTACTAAAATCTGTATATAGAGATCCAAATAAATATAGCGTCTTGAGCTAATTTTTAGTTGTTTGAAATGCAAATAAACACAAGCTTTACTCGTCAATGTAAACTTACTGGATGATTCAGATGAACAGATGAAGCCGAGGCTGTAATTCTCTGAAAATATTATTTTGAGAATTGCATCTGATAATTTTTTTAAAAGCTTTTCTTCTACAGATCTGGGACAGCATTTGCTATTTTTTTGTGTATTCATTGCAAGGATCTTGACAGGTTTAGATACAAAGTGCATTATTATACTTTTTGAAGTAAAAAAATTGCTACAATTAGGGTTATCAAATCCCAAAAGTGAATGTTTATATTTCAGTCACATTCACTGGATCATCTTAATACTAGAGTAATATGGTTCCTGGTTTTGTGATGTGTGTTTCCATGAAAGAAAGTAAAACATACTGTAACTGGCAATTATGAAGGCTTGTTTTCCCCCTCAATTAAAATCATTGGCTTATTTTGTGAGTCATCTGTATAGCGAAACAGTACATAGATATACAAAAATGGTAGCTTCATATCAGGTATTATATATAGAAAAATTATTGAGTAATGATTTCTGCTGATTTATCTGCTTTCACAATCTGTAACTGTGCATATGAGGTGCCACAAATTTCTTAAGTGACTATATAATTATTAGTGACTATAATTAATCTTATGATAGATGTGATCAATATTATCAGAATGATAGTAAGAAGGTGAGCAGAGTTGAGCAAAACTTTTGTAAACCTGGACGAATTGGTGACTTCCTAGGAGCTTTAGCTTTTTCAGAGAAACAAAATCATTTCTGCTCTTACTGGATCTCATGTAGTCTCAGAATGATGAACATACTTTTTTCCATAACTAGCTTCCCTACCTTGTTTCTGAGTCTCAAAAATTCGATGACAGTGGCAAGTTCTCATTTTATCAGACTAGATGGTCATGATTTGTATCCTGCTTTAGCAGAAGCCGTTTTTCTTGCCTTAGTGAGAAAATCACAAGATACGTGTTTCTCTGCTTTTTAGTTTGCCTCCTCCAGTCTGACTATAATTTTAGTATCATAATGAGTAAGTAAAGCTATCCCTATGTAAATATTTTTTGGTTCATGACTTCTAATTCAAAATTTTCTTCTAATATAAATTGTTAATGAATGAATAATATTTGAAGCCATGAATAATTATGGTTGATTTATTCAACTTACTTTCAGCTGTAATCTGGCATATTTTATATTACCTGTTTGGAATTTTAAAACCTTATGAACTGCCTCAAGCATTTCCTCTCATGTTGTTCTTCTCTGCCAGATAAACTGCCATATAAACTAATGGACTTCAGAGAAACTAGCTTGCTGAGACCCTGTTTCTTTCACAAATCTCAGGATTTGTACTGCAATAAACTATATAATTCATTGGTCTCTCCACCAGGGTAAAAACTTAATTACCAGCCAATATCAATGCCTTAGCCAATTTTCAGTCACTTCTTCAAATTAACTTAACCTGGAAATGCTTCTTAGATGAGTGGAAATTTCAGCGGGTTTTATACAGTGATTTAGCTCTATACTGCATCAAACCTCATACAAGTTATATTTAAGAGTGGATTTTACTTCCTGTATTTCTATCAAGAGTTGATTTAAAGATGTGAACAACAGACAGTAGCTGGATTAGTCCTTTGTCATTCAGAAACAATGATTCTTTTTTTCTTTTGGAAGATGAGAGTGTTTCTGTAATAGTGTATCTCAAAAACAAATAGAAGACGTCCTATTGTTAGAGATCAGTATGGTTGCATCTCCCTGTTTGAGAGCTTCTAGCAGATTCAGGAAAGACCTGCATATTTCTGCTATTTCTGAAAATAATAGTTTGTTCCCTTGGGGCTATAGAACATACTTGGGGTTTTTCTGTACATGGACAAAGATTGGATATCTACAGTATCTAGAAAAGTTTTCTCTAAGAGCTTTTTTTCTGGCTGGCTGGCTTTTACTTGAGTTGAATTTCTGAAGCTGTGGCATCTATGTAACTTTGTACTTGGCTTCTTCTAGTCTTATGTTTTATCTTCTCCTTTTGACATGAAGTGGGAAATCATTTTCATCTTACTTTTTGTGGACACCACTTAGCCTGGCTTTTTAAAAGGCAAGGTGCCCTGTTCAGCTTCCGACTTGTGAAGAGGTGCAAGGATAAAAATTTTCGAAGAGTTTAAACAAACTGGAAAACCCTTAGGTGCTTTGGAATATCACTTTCTGTGATCCTTTGTTAATGACTATCTGTAATTCTGCCTACTGAAGTATCATCTCATACAATTTTTGCTCAGCCACACCTTCTCTCTGTTTGAGATCAGATGTTCTACTTCCCAAGCTGGCATTGTTTGCAGCTTGAGATAGTATTCAGGGGGTCCTTTTCTTAGTGGTAAGTTACTTAGAGATTTGCTGTTTTAAGGCAGCTCTGGTTTTGTGTATGTTCAGGAATAAATTAAAGCTTTTGTAGGGAAATGAGACTGTGATGTTTGTTTATGAAACACAAAGAAAGGATCGTGCCCAACTGGCAATGCTTTACCAGCTGAAAAAAAAGCAAAGAGGTTTTTAGGAGTTTCCAGGTTAATTTTCATTAAAGAGGTGATGTCCATAATGGAGAATTCTGTTGGTCTGCAGAGATATAGGAAGGTAGTTCACTCTGTCTCCTTCCTCATTTAGTCTTTGCTTCAGCTTTCTGCATTCTTGCTGACTCCCCCTCTTTCATGTACACTCTAAACCTCTGTTTTGTAGTATTTGTCCTTTTCCAGGCAAGTCCATCAGTTTCCACTATGCTAAATCTTATGGATAGGATGAGATGTCAACCTAGAATGGACCAATTCTCTTAAGGATTCATTTCTATTATTTGCTGGAAAACAAGGTGAAACTTATGTTGGTAAATTCTGCTTTGATATTCTTTCTTCTTCTGTTGCATCGGCGTGTTGGTGATACTGCATGAAGCCAGATAACAAAATGGATAACAACAAAATGAACCTTGCATGAGATAAATGGAAGCTTATGAGAAGAATGTTGCCTTATATGAGATATTCCTGCTTTAGGGAAAAGGATTGGCAGCTTGACTAACCCTGTTATTCATTCACTGAAGAAGTAACTTTTGACTTCACAATCTGGTTAACATGGTCAATTTAGAACAGGATCTAAATAACTGTAAATGAAATGTTGATTTCAACTTCTAAAAACCATGAACTGTTGGGGTTTTTTTGTAAGCACAGACAGATGCTAAATCTCTTTTGCTTTTAATCTAGTTGCTTCTGTGATTAATATTTATGCTAGTTGTTTACTGTCAGTATGTCTTAGTTTGGCCTCTGTCCACCTGAATACTGGCTAGTTACTTTTGTTTTCAAACACAGCGTAGCAATGCTGAAATCTATCTGTAACTGGCATTATAACATTGTATTTTAATTTCTCTGTGCTGAATATTTTTTTCCCCCCTTCACTTCCCTTTGGTCTTCTAATTTTTGTGCTGTTAAATTACAGTAATTATTTTTTTCTATTTTCTTTCTTTTTGATGCAAACTACCCCTTGGCTTGTGTGTGAGTGTATGTACACACTGCCTTTACTGGGAAAAAAATGTTAATACTTAGAAACTTGTCCAGCTTCATTGTCTTGAGGGTAGACAGGAGGTTAGAATTTATTTCACATCTAATTTGTATGAAACAGTATTGTAGAATTGTATGAAATTGTACAGAAAAAATCTATCCTTCAAATCTAACTTACGTCATTAATGGTGGAGATTTTTGCTCATCACTCAATTTGTTCTGAAAATCTCACCTACCAGTATTTAGCCACTTCATCTACCAGTTCCCTCAGGACCTGCAGAAGCATCTCATCAAGTCCCATGGAAAGCTCTGCTGCTAGCCTGGAGTTTCTATCAATAACATGTAGGTTTTTTAGGTGACTTATATGGGAAGTTTGTCTGAGCAGGCTAAGAACCATAAAAATGAGAGCAGCGCAGACCTGCCATTCTGCTCCTGAATGGCATGGAGCCCACTGCAGCATCAGCTGTGGCCCAGCACCCTTTTGCCCTGCCTGTGCACTGCCCAAAACTTTGATCACTAGTGTCCTTGGAATTTTTGCAATATGTTTTGCCACATTCCCAGGTTATATATGCACACAGGCCTAAAATTAAACAGTACTGCTTGACTTGTGCTTCAGTTCCAATCCTACTTGTTTGCAATAAAGGCCCCCTTTTCATTTTCCTGTTTCTGTGAGCTAAGAAAAGTCACTAGGGCTTTCCAGGTATCGGGCATGGCTCAGTGCCACCACATCATTATGCAAATTTAGAGCTTAGAGCAATCTTGATAAATGGTATTTTAGGTACATGTAAATAGTTAACAGTTCTATTTCCTCTTCTTGTTTTTCAGAAGTAACTCCCTTGTGAATATCCCAGAAATGGCAGGTATCCAGTGGGTTCCTGATATCTTCAAGCAACGCTTTCTCTTCAATCATTTGTACCCTTAATTTAATGGCTTCTGACAATAAATTATTTTGGAACTCATTTCCAAATGGGTAGAAATACATGCTGGTTTTAAAAGTGTTAGGCTGTCGGCTGTGCCAGAAATTCTCCGGCAAACAACTAATTATGTCCACAGATAGAGTCTGACAAAAAATTTGCTTCAAGCCACAAGTCAGAGGCTTAACCATTGTTTGTGGTAAGTTACTTTACAGCTTGTGATTTCAGTGAGTTGGGTGGGAATGTGGCTGTGAAGCAGTGTTCTTTGTTTGAGACACAGGCCCCGCTTTAGCCAGCTTATAGAGCCATATGTAAAATGGCCTCTTTGCTTTCAGTTAACTGGATGCTGTTCACCTTTCTGCTCTGCTGAGCACCATTTCATGACTTCACAGCCCAGGAATTAAACCCAGCACACAAAGCAGCATTACCAGTAATTGTCTACAGATTAAATTAAATGCCTGTCCTCATACGGTGTATCTGAATTGTATCAGACTCACTTCTCTGTTTACACACTTGTTCCTGTCAGGAAGAGGCAGCTACTGCAAAATCCTGCAGTCCTTAGGAGCTCATCTCTCAGTCATTCGATGAAAGTTCTGGGGATTTTTTGTGTTCAACATGTTGTTAATTCTATTGTATTTCATAATGAAAAAAACATAGCTTAGTCTGCTAGTATAACACCAATGTATTTCACTGAGGTACTTACTGTCAGTAGCTCTGTTTTACGCTGCAACTTCTAAATTCCCACTGTCACAGTGTTTGACAGTTTGAAATTTTGGTTTTATTTTTGTTCAAAAGTTTGAGGAATTAGTAAAGTTCAGATTTTTAAAAAATTAGATAAACTGGCCTAAAATAATCTTGACTTGTCTAATTAAATTGTGCCTTTTTCCTTTCAGTTTTGTGCATTACATTTTCATCTGTGGAGTGTATAAAGCTATTAATTTTAGGAAGAAAAAATTTAAATATAACAAAATTAAAGACCCAGGCAGTTTCTGCTGAAATGGATTTATGTATGTATTTCTCCTATTTTTATTTTCTCATGATTGTTTACTGTATAACTGAATTGTGCAACTGTTCCAGAAATTCTTGACTCAGAATGTACTGCAGCCTGTTTTTTGCTTTAAAAATTTATCTCACCGCTGATTGTCCAGCTGGTGTATCTGATGAATAAGAGTTTGGGGCCCATCATCTTTTAAAAAATTTCACAACCTCTAATTTCTCATTAACAGTATGCTTCATGGTTGCCAAACTTATCCAACCAATCTTTCAAAGACCAGCATGTTATCACATTACTCAATATAATCTTTCCATAGTTTCTGTAATGATGTTATATATGAAAGTCATCTCAAAACTTGAATTTGGTGCTGCGTCCTGCAAAGATGAAAAGAGAGTATAGAATTACCATCACATTTTTTAAATGCAGGGAAGTCTGTTGAAAAGTTGACCCAAATTCATTCACCCTAAGACAGATTTTACAAATGGCCCTGAACTGTGGTAGTTTTATTTATGAAAAATTCCAAAGATCATTCCTTTCAAAAAAATAGTGTAGTCTTTAATGAGCGGGCAGCCTTCAGAGTGAGTTGGTTTGTAACGTTGAGGTTGTCATTCCTCCAAGTTTTAGCATTTTCTTCTGAAACAGTTAATCGATTGGATGACACTTTTAAGACCAGGTCATGAATTAAGGTACTTTTTAAAACTGCACACTGCTTTTTACTCAGAAATGGAGATAGAATAGACTTTTGAAAATTAAATGAAAGTTAATTGTTTTTTACTAATATTTTAATTTTTTTAAAAAGGATTAAGCTTTTTTAGTTGTGGAGAATATGAATCTCTGCTTGCAGAAGGAAACATACCTTTTTTTTCTCTTAAAATTGGTTGAAAAGATTTCATGTATATCGTGCCAGAATCTCACGTACTAGTGTTAGAAAGAAGACTTACAGTAAATGTGTTTTATTTACTGCTGTTCGGTCAACTTTAGACCACTTTTCTTGCCTTTGTTTTAACTGATACTTGTGGAAATGACTAGTGAGTAGGTGGGAACACAAGATCCTTCTGAGGGCTACTGCGCTTAAAGATTTTGGCAGCAAAACTTTCTTTCATTTCAAAATCAAGGCAAGTTTTTACAAAATGGTTCTGAAGTGAGAGAATATCAATGTATCCTTTCCTGAACCAAGTGCCAAGATCTGTCAGATGAGTATCAACAGACTTTAAAGTCATGGCTTTGTCAGAATTTGGAGGGGAATATTGCATTACAGCACTGGAATTCTCCATCAGCACAATGGTGAATGTATTTTTGTCAGCAATGCAGGAAGGACTTCAAGAAACAAAAGGGAAATATTAAGACTATATTTCTACCAAGACTGTGACATCAAAGTACTTTCTTAGGAAAAACCTGAAGAAGGATATATGTCCTGTGTCTGCAGAACCAGCTGTATAGCCTCCTTCCAGCACGTCATTTGTATTTAACCCATGAGAACCATGGTGTTACCTTAACTGCCATGCTGTCAGGGCACTACGTGCACGATCATACATGTTATTCCACGCTAGACTTCACTTCATTGGCGTTTACTTTTTTTTTTTTTTTTTTTTTTTTTTTTTTTTGCTAAGATGGTAGATTTGCCTCTTCCTACTCAGTCTCAGTCTGATTCAGCCTTTGTTCTCCTTTTACATGACCAGAACTCTCACCCAGAACCTTATCATTTCATGTCTTAACAACTCTAGTCATCTTCATTCTAGTCTCAACAAATACTGGCTTGCAACATTTGTATCTTTTAAAATATTTTTCTTCTTGTTATTTTGATGTTCCATTGTTCCCTCTCTTGTACTGTGGGATTATTTGCTTTAACTTTTTAGACCACACCTTACCATGTCTTATGTGCTTGAACTGCTGACTATGTGGTATCCTCATTGCCAGTCTTTATTGTCCTAAGTGTTTCCAACAAGTATCTTTAAATTTCCCTCTATACTATTTAATGCATGGTATTTATGAAAAATCCTCCGTGCTATTCCATTGTCCTTTCATTCCTTCCCAATTGGGACCCCTAGATTCTACTGCAGTTTGACTATATGATAATACTACTAAGCTATCATAATACTTTACAAACCATGTGGGAATTCTTGGCTACTACCAAATGAAGTTCTGGGACTAAATTTGACCAATACTAAAGTCAGCAGGATTCTTATCAAATACACTGCAGTGAAGTGCCACAATTTTGTAAGAGGCAAATTTTTTGAGTGATGAGCAAGTGGAAGGGAAACTTATCTACAGTCATCTACTTATGTATCACAGTGGCTTTGAACTACTTCATTACATGTTCATTAGTTCATGTTACAGTTGATACCAAGTTAATCCTATTAGTATTTAGTATGTTACACAGCTTTGGAAGTGATAATATGGGAGGCTTCTGGAAGGAAGGAGTTTGTAGACTTAGATTGCTATGAAAGACTTATTATCTTTGTTCCAAGCTGGGAGAAGGAAACCATGGGTGAATACTCTTAGGGATGAAGAAGATTACGTTATTACAGAATACAGAAAACAACAGTATTTTTGTTAGAAGCAAATGTACTATAAGGTCCTAAAAAACTAGTAATGTATTGAACCACTGTAAGTAAATTTCCCAAATAGGGCAATGGCAACTTCGTAAGTATTCATTTCTCTTTCTAATAAATGATAGCATTATCCAAGAAACTATTTGCCAGATGCAGTAATCTTAGCTTTGACTTCTGATTTAATAATTTTGAAGGGTGAATTGTATTGAACTTCTCTTAAGCAATTTAGTTGAGATTTCTATTTAGCCTGGAAAAGATAATAATAGAAACTAAGTTTAGAATATCATGGTTAATCACTGCTGTGGCAGAGGGGAATAAAAATAAGAATTTTTAAGTCAGCAAATTTTTACTGTGTTTAATTTGCAAACGTATAACATTACTATACGTCAGTGATCTATCTCTGATAACTTTTAATTGTGAAAAAGCCTACAGGAAAGTCATCTGAACTTTAAATATGCAGATAATTATTGAACTACAAATTAGTGTAGGATTGTGTGAAAAGTAGAAAGTAAGGAAAACGTCAACACAAAATGGTGGGATAAAGTCTGTCTATAAACGTTCCCATGTCTGTAATAATAAATGCAGTCTGTGAATAGTCTGCAAAGTTTTTGTTGTATTCTGAGACTATGCACATTAGAATGATGTTTAGGTGTAGATTTAGCACATTTAAAGAAACATTCCTTAAAGAATAATTGGGGGATTGAAAACTACATTTGAAGACAACATGATATATGCAAGAGGGATGTCTTGTGAAAAGGACCTTTATTAAGCTTGATCACAGCAAAATAAAAATCCAATTAAAGCATTGAAAAGATAAAGACAGACCATCTGTGAAGGAATTTGCCACAGATCTAATGATTAGCTAATTTTTCAGATAAAGTGGGTGCTGTACTTTGCAGGAGATGAAGTAGAGAAGTTAGAAATCATTTTAGGTTGTAGTATCAAAGAATTTTTGCCGGGAATATGAACAAATTGGATAAAAGTAATGGAAACAATGCTTGTAGGTCAATTAAACACAAGGTTATAAGCAAATTAATTCTTTCTAAATGGTGACATTGCATTCCACCATGTTTCTGAAAACACCTGAAGAATTTAGTTATGGGAAATATATTTCTTAGCCTGAGACATCTTAGATGATTTCTGAAAGCCAGCAGTGACCATATGCTCTAAACTTCATTTTGTCCCAGAGATTATATTCATGTGCATGGGATGAGTTTCATGTGATGGAGTAGAGGTAACTTCTGTATGGCTTAACTGAAGGCTTTTCCACAAAGAAAATGATTCTTGGTTGATTCTGTACTAATGGAGGAAGATTAAGTCTGTTTTATTAATTTTTCTACAGATTTCAGGTTCCTGTTAACATATTCCTTAACAAAGAAAAAAAATATGTATATGTATAACTTCATAGAAAACTAATTAGAAAACAAGGCTGAGCGGTGATTAGAGTGCTTCACATAGCCTAGTCAAGGTTAGTATAATAGTATCATCATGACCTGTCTTGTTGCTCTGGCTACACAAATAAGATTGCTGAGAAAAACTGAGGCATGTGCTTAGATCTTAGCCTAGACTAGATGAAGGTAATAGTATCGTATTTCAGGTGTTTTCTGAACTGCTGAACTTTGCCTGTGCAGATTGATAAGTTATGTAAATGGCAGTTTGGTTTGTAGATTAAAAACTTCCAAAATTGCCCCGTTAGTAAAGGTAGGAGATTTTCTCATTACAGTACCTATCAAAGAACTGTTCATCTTCTGCAATGCAGTCCTGATTTATTCAATAGCCAGCTATCTAATACTCTTGCAAGTAGGCTTCAAAGTCAAAATGCTATTTAAATACTATTTAAACCCCTAAATAGTGGAGAATAATCTACATAGAAATCTTTGATTCTCTGTATCTGCATGAGCAGCTGTGTTCAGTATGATCAGGACCAGTAACTCCTGAAATGTTATTTAGCTCTTGTCTGTCTGGAGGTGATCAGGAAAATTAAAGGTATTAGGACTATATGTGTGATTGAAGAATTTTAAATCCCACCTCTTACTTGCCTTATATCCCCTTCTCTTCAGGAAGCTTTACTAAAGATCTTTAGCTGCTTAGCTTACGTTAATATTGTGTATTTCTGTAGCGAAGAGCTTACTGTGTAGTTATATATTCTCTAATTAAGATAAAAGGACTTAAAAAGAACAAGTAGAAGGACCCTGTCATGGGATATAGGAAGTAAAAATATATTCTACAAGGAACCTGACTATAATAATAAACATTCTCTGTATATAAAATCAGGGGCCTTCTGATCGCATCATTTTAATAATTTTAAGCCTACATATACCACATTTTTGTACTTCTGTAGGGGTAATATTATTTCAAGGGTGGCTTTTTAAATATGTCCCAGTCTCTGTAATTGGCTTATTTATTTTATCTAAGCTTTTTAGGTAAATATGTTTCCTATGACAGTCAAAACTATGGGAGCCACCTGCCATGGCAGGACTCATAACTAATCCAGTATTTGCTGGTCAAGTGTAAAAATTTAGTCTTACTGTAAAGTAAGCTGCTTAAGTACTTTATTGCATCCATCTGCTCTTTTTTTTATTCTTTTCTTTTCAAAATACAGGCACATCCAGACCACAGCTACTTTTGTTCCTGCCAGATATTGTTCATGTTTAACAGAGAGAGGTATGTTGCATGAATAACACTTGAAGTTTGATTTCATTGGCCAAAGTGTATCTCTTTATTTTATTATGGTTTGTTTGGCTTTGAGTTTCCCTTACCTTGTTGATACCATGGGAGTAATTTTAGGACAACCTATCGCAGAGTGTCTCAGCTCGAGTTAGTGAAATCAAGAAGCAGTGCCAGAGACCCATTCATTCAGATAAAGTTTGCAGAACTAGTCTCTGAAGCTTCCCCCCCTCCAGATGTTTTGCTTGAAGCTGGTTTTAGGTATAAAGCCTCAGTTCTGACCTTTGTGAGGAAATAATGAATGGTAGACAGTTAAAGGCCAAATGCCAACCATACTTGTCACCTTCTGCAATACTGCTTGAGTAAATTAACTTTGCGAGAGCACTAAACCAGCACTTAATCCAGAGGTGGCTGTATACAGAAATTGCACCATCTTTCATAGCTATTTTGGTTTGTGGTTGGCTGATCTATGAGCCGCAGTAGTCAAACTGAATCCAAAGGAGTTACTGTGGATTAGGTTAATGTCACTAAGGTCAGAGGCTGGACCTGAAGTATGTATATGCTCTGTTCTTTGTGCATGATTCATTCCAAAATATCTTTTATATTTTTTCTATATAAAAGTCTGCCTGAATATACTCACCCATTTTCTGCCTTTTTCTAGTCCTCAGTGATGATAAGAACTATGTAGGTTTTAATACACACTGTGTAATACACACAGTAGTTGTTCTGTTCTTAACATGCCTTTTTTATTTTATATCAACATTTTTGGCCTCTATCTACCAAAACACTTACAGGATTCCATAATACAAAAACAGTGGACATTTTGTTGGCATTTATGTAGTGTCAGTACTGGATGTATGTAAAACTAAAACTGAAAAAGAAAAAAATTATTTTGTACTGTGCATACACATACTAATGAATCTTTTTCTTTAGGAACAGTTGTCTTTGACGCAACAAATGAAATACGTTTTTTCAGTTTGGACACAAGTTCTTAGTCACTGAAGAGAAAATGGAATGGATTTGCCCATAATTGGTCAAATTAGGAAAAGAGAACTCAAAAGACAGGAACTACATTTCTGCACTAACAGAAACCGGTATGAGATCTGGTCTATCTTATTATAGAAACCTCTCAAATATTTTGTGTTGGTCTCAGAGATGCCTCGCTCAAAATTCCATGTCAGTAAGCCTATTGGCATTTTACAAGCAAAGATGATCCCTACCAATTTCAGATAATGCGCTTAAATCTATATTCCCAAAGAAAGACTTGTTTTTTAATAGTAGTAATCCTTTAATTGACTGGGTGTGAAAACACCACAGGGCCTCTTATGGGTTCCTGGTGAGAGGCTTTCTGTGTATAATCTGTTGCAGATGTTTTAAAAAAACACCTTTTTGTAAAGCTCTGTAAGTTTTTAATCTTTGAATATTTCTGTGTTCGATATTGTGTTCAATACATTTAATGATACAAATGCACTTTATGCAATGGATATTGAGATGTAGGGTAAGTACTGGATGAAATAAAAAAGTTAAACAGAAGCTAGCAGAAAGTTATGTCCATTGAGAGAAACAGTGCTTTAGAACTGTATATAAAGAAAATATAAATTCTTTTGGAAAGAGGAATAGGAGATAAGAATATAGGCTTCTTAATTTTTATTCACATTTATCAGCTTAGAGAAAGTGTAAAGCTAGTGTGGTTTTGTGTCTTTTAGACTTGTCCTTTCATTGGGCTCCAGATTAGTTTCAGATGACCTGCAAACAAGTGTTTCATATTTATAATATATTAAAATATTTACTAATAATATTGTTTGCTGTGCTGTCCTTTTGAGCACCTTAGAGTTAAAGTAGCCTAGGAATAGCCATCAACATTTTCTGACACACAGCAGGTAGATTGAACAGAATAATAAAATTATCCTGGCTATCTAGAACTGGGAACATTATATTAGTTTAGGAAATCTTATGCAATATCTGCCAAATGTGTGATCATATCACAGTACATAAAAATGCACTGAATTGTTCCTTATTTAGAATAAAGTACACTGAATACCTTCCTTAGAGCTGTTTTGCAAAGTCAAACATCTACAGGTAGTGAAAATATTCTTTCTTCATACTCCTGGATTTTACTTGACAATTGTTTATTTCAACTGGAAGTTCCATAGCAAGTTTGAAGTAGGACTGGCTAGGGCTAATTTTAACAGTGAAAACAAGTACTTTAGACACAGAAAATGTTATTAGTAAAACAGAGCAAACATTTAAGAAGAGCTACCATTAAAATCTTAATTTTTGTTACTTTCTGTAACTAAATCTCTGCATTTGAAGCTATTCTGCATTCTGCATTATAGAAAAATAAAGTTGAAATTTTGGTATCTCTTTCTTTCTGTGGATCTTTTCAAATATATTTTAAGTAACTACAATATGGTAATTTCTCTCAATATAAGTCAAGAGAGAGTATATCTATTCAGAAGCATCAAACTTCTGATGCTCCTTACTTCTTCCCTCCTTATTCCTGTTTACTCACTTAGGTCTTTTTCTTCCTAAGCCTCACAATTCTGCATATTTCTTTTTTTAATTTGTCCCATTGTGATGGCTATTTTTCCTTTCCAAAGCAAGCAGTCATAAAGAATGGCTTAAAATCCAACCTACTGTAGATGTCTGACTGAATCATTAAATGATTAAATCCCTAAAATACCTTCTAACAAGTGAAATCTTTAACACAAGGAATAATTTTAAACTTCTCTGCAGGTTTTTTTTTGTGATATTTGATGATCTTTTTGTCAAATACTATATATAATTTTGCTCTAAAACTCTTTTTCTGGAATTGGAGATTAACATTTCCTATCTCCTCAAGATACTTCTGCCAAATTGAGATATTTTAAGAAAGAGAATGCAATTTCACCCTCAGCTTTATATACTATGCAATTGCAAGTAGACAGGATTTTTATACTGTAACAAATATGTGAGAGTAGCACATATTTCAAAAGCTACTGATTCTGTAGGAATACACTGGGTTTAAAGTCTGATTTGGGGAAGAGTTACAATCATGTCAAATAACTAGCAGGAAAAGCCTTTGAATGTTATGTGCATCTTAATTCAATTTCAAACAACATTATTTCCTAGCTATCACTGAAGTTAGTGAAGACTAACAGCTTGCCATGATGGAAGAAAAGATAAAAGACAATTTATTGCACTGTGCCATTATTCACTGCTGTAGTAAGCATCTGAAAGACATTGAAAGCTGTCCAGGAGAGCATTCTGTTTGCAAAATAACTGAAAAATCTGACATGCAGTAATTTGAATCTTGCTTGAGGTTATATTAATGACTTCCTAATTCCTCTAAAATTATTAAAGATAACACAACAAATTTTTAATGACACTAAATGCCTTATTACAGTTTTATTAAAACTAGCACTGGAAGTGGAAGTTCACCGATGACATTCAGTGGCATAACTAACAGTGATTAGGAATGTCATGCTGTATTCTAATTTTTTTTTACATTTTTTAGAATTTTTATCTGAATCAATTCTGAATTGGTTTAGAATTTAAGCAGAAGGCCAGGAGCAGGGGTTTTTTTTCTGCTGCTCTGTGAACATAAAATCTGTGGACTTTCTTGTTCAACTTCCCAGTTGGTGAAATGAGACTACTACTATGCTGGAAATTTTTTTAGAGTTGACGTTTCTGAGAAGCTTTGAAGATTAAGCACAAAGTATTGTTAATCATTGGTTTTGAAAGCTAATCCATGAGAAAAAAAAAAAGGAGTAAGATATGGCTGAGGGAGAAAATGCTTCTGTCGGGGACACACATGGTACAAACTGCTCTTTATCTACAGAGATGGGGCATTATTCTTGATTGTGTTACAGAGTAGAATGCAGAACTTTATAGAGTTACAAGTGCAGTATTTTGCTATTTGATGCCTGGGGTAAATGAAATCCAGGGTAGTGATTTTAACTTTGTTTTTTTAATGTTTTGAGTGTCTATCACAGAGGAAAAACAAAGCATAGTGGATCTTAAATTCTTATCGTTTCTGTCCCCCAGACAGCTCTTTGTCTCACAGAGATTTATCTGAACTGGATACACAGTTCTTAAGATGCTGGGCATAGCCCTTCCAAGTTCTTGTGTCTCTCAAGTTTTACTGTGAGAACAGTTATTCAATTGCACGCTGTCAGGCCACTGACAGACTGCCCTAAGCACAGGAACACATCTATCTCTGTAATTTTCTTCTGCAACCTCGTTTTGCCATCCCAAGCATTTAGATGCCTGTGTTTGAAGTTGTGAGAAGTGGAAGCAACTAAATGGTGAGAAAGAGCTGTGAGAAGCCTCACCTGGGGCCTCCAACCTTACACCTCTGCCCACTGACTCAGGAGCTGCATTTAAACTTGGCTTCCTGGCTTGGCCTGGCACCTGCCTCATTGCTACAGACTTGTCTGACAATCCAGACTCTTGCCCGGCTCTGTTATTGTCACTGGACCTGCTCTGCTGTTCTTGTTTGAGCAGGGGGGGCTGTGTACTGGGTCAGCGAGGCCACTGCCCTGCCTGCCATACTATCACTCTTGATGCCTGACTTGCCTGCCTTTACACAGCAAACACAACTGGAAATGTGAGATCATCAGGCAGTATTTAATCTGGAGCTGAGAAAATACTAGAAACGTTTCTGACTGCTTATATCCTTAAATCACCTTGTTTCTTTAGGTAGCATGCTAGTTTGCCTACTGCTGCTTAGGTAGGGTAATAAAACTAAACAGATTCTGCTTGTTTCTGATCATAGAGGAAAAGACAGTCCTGGTCTTCCGCATTTTTGTAAACAAACGGACAAGTATACAAATAGTTAATGGGCCTGAATGTTTTTTTAATTTAAGTAGAAGCCCATCTGAAATACAGGTAGACAGAGAAAAGAAAAGCATGAAGCCAAAGGCATGTTCTACCATAAGTTACATAGAAAAAGTTAAATTTTATGTAGAGAGTAGCCATTCCCCATCTGTGCTGCCTTAGTGAAATAATGTCAGAAGTCTAAGTGAACAGAAACTACTAGTTTGGATGTTTTTCATTCCTATCGACTGATTTTTGGGGAAATTCCATATAAATCAGCATTTTAATTAAATTGTTAAGGTAAATGTTCTCATATAAGCATTGCTGATTTAATATAGATTTATATCTTGTACATGTATTTTCAGATTAATCATAAATTTATTTTCTGAAAGTTGGAGTTCTACAAGTTGAAACATGAATTTTTATCTGTGTGCCAGAAAAGTGAATTTTTGAACTATGCTGCTGTTTGTAGCTGTTAGAGAAGCAAAGTAACAATTTAGACACATGTATGTTTATGAATGTACATATTGCTTTGAAGAAATGCCTGTGTGAATTTCAAATTGTTTGTGAAATATTTTTGTGATTGGTACTGTGGTTCTACCCTTAGATACTCAGTTCTTCTGGTCATGTTTTATTATTAAACACTGGAACCTGCAACAATTAGCCAGACCAGTAGTAAAGGTCACTTTATTTTACTGGATGTTTCATCTTGCTCTGTTTACCCTTAAATGGAGTAATGTGGTAGCATGGATTCACTTCACAAGACACTTCACTAGACAGGGTCTAGGTCAGCTATTACGGTAGTGTTTGTCAGTCTCAGAAAAAAGCAAAGAGAATGCCCATGCTTAACAGAAAAAGGCTGTATCTTATCTTACATGTCTCTAAACAGAGCATTATTTGTCCTCTTTCCAATTTTTTGCCTTTGTTTTGATTTGGCTTGTTAATGACTCCAGTTGTATACTTTTGCATTAGGTCAATCAACACAGGATCTCCATTTTCATTATGCATAGAAGTTTCTCTACACCACTAGTTTAGGGAAGCATTGCTTTTCTAGAGTCTCAGTAGCTGTCCTTATTCTCATCAGCACTGCGCACTCACTGTCTCTAAATCTTTTACCACCTCCACACTATCAGTATTTGATGGTTTTTCTGTTGCTTGGCTTTTTCTGCTGACGAGTCTAATGCTATCAGTCTTTACTGACTGTGACACTTTGACTAACTGCCCTGCTAGGCCTTCAGCTCTAGGTTTCTTTCCAGCTTCCAGTCCCATTACAGCTCCTTCTTCACATTAATACACTGCTTCTGTGCCAACTTGTATGTTCCTTTATCATCTGTTTGACACATTTCACTCCCACTCTTGACTTGAGTCACAAGGCTGCATTGATTTTCTCACACTTTTTCACTTGCTTTTCTGCGTCCATGTCTCACTGATCCCTCTCCTGCTCCATTCTTTCTCTTTTAACTTTTCATCTGTCTCTGTGTCCATCTGTGTTCCTATCATCAGGAACATATTCTTGCTACTAGCTCATTGTCCATTGCCAACCAATCTCCCCCATTTCTTTCCCCTCTAAATAATTTCTGGTCAATACGCCATATCTGACTGCCCCTTTTCTTCCATTGATCACATTGACTTGTGCCTTATATTGAATTACTGAGTTTTTTAAAAGGTGAGAAATTTGAAACCAATATGAAGCATTATTTCTGGGCAGCACATTGTTCATGGAACATCAATGTGACCTGGATTGTATTTCCTTTCAGTTGACAATAAATCATCTGCTGATATGGATAGGTGTAGTTGTATGCTTTGTATTACTCTAAAGCTTGTATTTATATCATGCACTGTTCAGCTGTGGGACTGTGTTAGACAAGCGAGACATAGTCTGCAGTTCTACATCTTGAGAAGGACACATCTGCTCTGATGTTTAATAACTTCCAACTGTCATATTCTTTATAGTCTGTAAATGTTTTCCAAGACATGAATCAATTACCTTTTAAAGAAGATATGAATAGAATACAGAATAGGTGTTGCTATGCATTCTTGATATTCTAAAAAAAAAAAAAGTGTAACCAGTAAAACTGCTATGTGTTCCTCTAAATGTTAAGGCAAAATTTCTAATTCTGGTCATAAGTTTACATTAAGTTTGAAATACTTCAGAATAGATAGCAAGTAAAGTAGTTCTACGAACACCTACAGAAAACCTCAATTTGTGCTCATGGGTATAATTATTGTTAGGCAGGCTGTGCAGTAAAACCAGCAGATAGCTGCTATGTTGTGGCTTACTTGTCTGCATATACCTTTCACAGTACTTTTGTGACTCATGGCCTTGTTCTGTGATAAGTTCCCAGTGAACCATTCCTTTTCATTTTATAAATGTGTGATAGCCCAGATTCTGTTTTAGAATTGTGACTTTATTTTAAAGGTCCTCTGTCAATGCAGCATGTTGATTTCAGGTTACAGTTTTCATGTAAAAGTTCTTTAACTACTGGCTCTGCAAACTTGTTCTGGTTACTTGGAGTCAAGGTTGTGCAACCTTCAGCAGTAAAGATTCATCAGGTAGAATGTAGATACCAGCTGCAGAATTTGCTTCACACTGCTTGCAGACCTGGAACACTAATTAACAGTTCCGTTAATAATACATGAGACAAAGAAGCCATGTGAATAGATAGGACTAAATGTACGGAGAGCAGAAGTTTATGGTAGGAATGTACTATTTTTATAGAAACACTTCTCTGACTAAATTTCCATTTTAGTCTTATTAGTTCAATTAAGAATGACAAATTTTTCATGTTAAAATATGCCTGATAGTAAATGAGTATGGAGAACCTTACAAAGGGAGAGGGCGGGAGAAAGGCAGAGCAGGCGCAGATGATTCTTGTACACACAGCATGAGTCAATAGTGACAGGGGCCTTAAGTCTCCTGAATCCTTCCACTCCTGGTAGTTCCACTCCTTAAGTGTGTGGGCAGCAGCAAGTAAGAAGACATTTTCCTGTTGAAGAAGAAGAGAGAAAAATCTGCTGGGCTTTACTCAGAGCCACATTAAAAGAAGGAGAGCTTGCTTCCTCGTGACATTACTTGTCACTGTCTAAGCATGTTATCCTTAGTGTATGCTAAATCATTTGCTTTCCATGCGTCATGGCTCTGAAGTATGGGAAATAATATAAAAACTGGTATTACAGTCTTAAGGTATGAAGAGAGTTTCTGACTATTAGCTGGATTGGCATGAATTTGTTTTTCTATCAGAGAGCATCACTACATGGTCTAAAAGTGGTTCGGAAAGGTTGCTATCTCAGCTTTGGAAAATACCCATAAGTCGTATGTATCAACAGACTATTGACACACCTCATTTCATACCTGTCAGTGTGCTCAGAAATCAAGTATAGTATTTCCCCAAACATTTCTGGACTGTTGAAGAAATATAATGCCCGTTTGAAACAACACTGAAGATGTTGCAAATAGACCTACTGTTTACATCGCCACTGGTTAGAGAAGGATCCCTGTACATCTGCCATCTGCCAAAGAGGATAATGTGTTTTGTAACTGACATTTCTTATTAATACTGTAGGCAGCAAACCTTGCAGATAGGGCAGGACTCACAGTCTGATCCTGACTCTGATGGTGTTTTGTACAGCCCTGGGAAAATGACTTTCTGGCCTGCTGTTTTCTTGCCTTGTGTCATCAGAATCATTTTGTACTGTTTTGTCATTTTCTTGTGGAAAAAAAAAAAAAAGCTATGTGTCTTTGTTTAAAACATGCTGTGATGAAAAGCTACCTATGAACTAAAATAACGTTCTTGTAGAAAAACTCAGCTTCATCTCTGAAACTTTTACAAAAAGTGAGCCTCACTTATGATAAGGGAAGAAGGGGATCTTGGTGATATTCCTGCTTATCCTTTAGTTCCTGTCATAATGAACAACAAAGTTGACAGTGATCCTCAGCCTGCTTTTACAGTCAGGCTGTATCACTGAGCTCTAGCAAAGAGCAAACCAAAACTTTGGTCACTGCCTTCTAAGTGGACTCTCCAATAACTTTTAACAGTCCTTCTTCCCTCAAACAGCAATGCTTTCCCACAGAAATCTGCAGAGAGCAGAGAATTGCTTTATACTAGTCAGTATTTAGACTGCAGTTCAAGGCTTTGAGATTTTTCATCTCGCACTGATGATATCTCTCTGTAGCTCATTAAGCTCTGTAACACAAATGAAAGACGCCAAATGAAAGACGTCTGTGAAGCAAACGCACGCTCGCTTCTTGCTGCGGTGTGATGGTGCACTTCATGCTGTGGTTATCTTGAATGATAACGCATTTGGCAGCAAGAAGAAAATATCTCTGTGGAGATAGCGGAGAGAGTTTTTTTTAGTGTGAACTCATGTCACCTTTCTTTTTGTAGCTTATTGTCTGTTGATGAATTTTAAAGAAGCCCTTAAGGATTTGGCACAGAATAAAAGCATTATGCTAGCTTCTCAAGTCAGACTATTCCTTCACCTCGCTGCACACCCAAACCTGGTTTGTGTTGCTTGTTTTTTTCTCAGCTGGACTGAAGAAGGAACCTGCCTAAAGAAGAGTGAACTAGAAATTGTTAGTATCATTCTAAGAGTTACTTTTTTCCTGACATTCTGATTTAAGATATTTCTGTAAAACTCTCTCCACCCATTATAGGTGACTAAGGTTTTGTAATAGTTGGTGCCACAAGCAGCTTAAGTGGTTATCCAAAATTGTAGTACCTCATGCAGACATCTTCAGAAGCGATCAGTTTGTTCAGATAGAACTGGACATACCTATGATGAGTAGGATGCAGGCTGGATGCAGCTACTAGTTGCAGTCTCAGCATTGTTGCAGTTTTGTTGTCAAACTGACAGTGCTCCTCCACTTTTCCATGAGTCATGTTTAGTAAGTACATAATCTGTACAAGAGGGTACTGTTATTTGAAAAGCAGAAGTTGATGTTTGTTATTAACTTTAAGAGAAAATTTTGCATCTAATTTTGGTCTGTGTTTTAAGTTTTGATCTAGAAAAGTTTCTTTCCCTTCAGTATGTAATCCTGCAAGTACCTAAGACTTCCCTCATTTGCTTTTCCACAGCCAGTAATTTTATTGGCACTAATCATGCTCTATTTTTATCAGAAAACCTAGTGTAAGAGATATTCACTAATCATTTAGCAGCAGATTTACAGTAGCTGTAGTTTTGGCAGTGGTATCAATAAATTTTCATGCTTTTATCGTACATTAAATCCTTGATAGCTGCCTTGGATGGTTCTGGCATAGAGTTTTATGTGGTAGAGTGGGGTAAAAACACCTGGAGCAAGGAGGATGAATGAGAAGCAGAATTCCTACCTGGAGCAGGCACCTCACACTGTACAGGCTTTAACACTACAAAAAACTGCCTATCTTTAGTACAGGTAATCTGGTAACCAGACAATTCAATAACACTCTTTCCACCATTCTTTCCAATTTTTCCCTTCCAGCTTTGGGCCTTTATGCCTCCCTGGCAGAGGTCATGGAAAGCCCCTCTCTTGCTCTCACAGCTGAAGCTGATAATTACAACTGATACTCAATGCAAAACAGGTGGGCATCCAGGGGAAAAATCTTCTGCTTCAGCCTAGGTGGACATTTGGGCTGGTGTCTTTCTATAGGGTGGCTGACCTTCACTGTTAGCTGTAGTAGAAACTTATTGGACTCTACAGAGACAACATCAGAGCAGAGCTCTTTAAGATGGATTGATTGTGTTCTTGCCCTTTTCTTTAGTGGGTAGAGAATGAAGCTGGAAACACAAAAAAGTGGGAAGATTTTACTTTTTGTAAGTATGAGTTAATAAGCAGAAACTGTTGCTATCTTAAGTACTCTTCAGGGTTGTTTAATGTTCTTATTTCTGTCTGCCCATGAGAGGACCTGAAGGTATTCAGTGTCTTTGGGAAGTGCTGAGGTATTTTAGAGCTAGTCCTTAACACCTGTATTGGTGTATTTGACTTTGCTTTATTAAATTGGCCTCCCTCTTGCTATGGGAGCTTAGGTACAAGCCCAGACATGTTGCTATGTTAACTGTTAATGGATGGATTGGTCTCTTCAGGTCTCTCTGCATTTGATGATCTGGAATAATTACTTGCACTGTGTTAAAATATGGAGCAGGCCAGAGAATGAAACAGTTTGTGATAGACAGGTACCTTGTCTGTGTAGCACAGCTGTGATTGTTCAAGTAAATTTTAGAGTAATCTCTTAGCTCTAATAAGTTTAAAACAAATTCTGAAAGTTGCTGTGCAGGAAATAGTAGTGCTAAAAAGCTTATATGTGGTAACAAGTCCTGACTTTGTTTCAGAGATTTCTGCAGGGTTTTGCTCGTATGTCATTGAGGTATAAATCTCTGGGGACTTTACCTGCTTAGATTGTTATAGCCCTTCAATCTTTTCATCTTTCCATACAAGCGATGACTTACTATTAGCATTTTAATGTTCCTTTTTGCAGTAATAGCTAAAATCTGAGGATCTCTTTGTGTTGATGTTATAGCTTTGCTTCATAACTAGTAGCCTTACTGCTAGGCTTTGAAAACAGCACTGTTTTCTGGAGGGCTTCCCCTTTTGCCACATCCACATAAAGCTCTCTACTGAAGTTTTTGCATCCTTTGGATTTAGACACCTGCTATAACTGGGGAGGCCTGAATTGCTGGTTTGCTTGATCTTGTTCTAATGTAGTGCAGGGGTTATCCTGGTGAGAAAAAAAAACTTCAGTGAATATGCCTGTGATTTAAATCTAGGTTGTGTGATCTATGACTGGCATCTAGTTTTGTGGAAAAGACGGGAAAGGTTGAAACTGAGGGGTGTCTTTGTTTTCATCCGACTGAACCAGTGAATGTGTTTTGATTCGTTATTACTTCTTCAGCAGTATTATGTCCCCAAACTTCTTTCAAGCACAGAAAGATTCGTTAGTATGAGCAAGTTTTTGGAAAATTTTTCTGGTAATCTTTGGTACAAGACAACCAATGGTGAGGTTTACCAAATGGCCAGTACTCTAATAATCCCCTTGGAACATGACAATTACCCCTTCTAACATCACCTAAATATTGAGTACGTTCACAAGAGTTTATCATCTCTCCCTCCTCCTCTTCTCTGTTTGAGTAGGGGAGGAGCAAAGAAAATTGCCATTAGCTATTGAGGAGGAGGAGGAATAAAGTGGAGTTCCTGCTCTTGATCTTGCAGCAGCTGCAGGTAGCAGAGAGTGGAAAAAAATGTGGTGGCTCTGGGGTTGGCCTGGCTGCTGTTTCCCAGGAAAGCAAAGTCTTGTGTATTCTATGGGACACACAAATACTGCATTTACCCAGTCCTCCCATGCCACTTGAAACTGGAAAAGTTTATGAAGTATTTCAAATCCCTGGCATTTAAAACAAAGCAAGACCCCAAGCCCATTTTCCTTGAAACTCCATCCATAATGAATTGTGTTATGTTTGGTGTGTGTGGCTTTGGTGTTTTTGTAAGGGGCAGTAAAGCTATAAAATTTTTCTCCTACTTCACATTTTTCATGTGATAGGATTTAACATGAAATTCTGGTTTGTTTTACCCTTTGATAGCCCGTCTGAGTGATTTATAAAAACTTTTACAGAGGCACCACCATATTTGATGCTTTGTTAAGAAGCCAAATCCCTCCAGGTGGCTTAGACAGATGCTAGCACCTTGACTACGCCCTAGTTTGTATACTGTTTTAATAGTTACTAATTACCTATTCAATGTCATTACCATGTTTTTGGTTTTGGCACAAAATTACAGAGCAAGTTACAACAGTCACACAGAAAGATCACTATGTATTCTGCCAACTGTAGAAAATAGGAATTGTTAGGGTGTTTGCAAGGTATGTTGAGAAGTTAGTGTGTGTACTTAGCTCTTGGAATGTGTGTTTATTTTGGACTTTCAGCATTCTTTGATTTGTTCCTTGAGTGGAATTGAAGAACCTGAAGAATTACTTCTCTTTAAGTGCTAGAGATCTACTTTGCATATTTTTTTACAGTATGGGATCACTCGGCGAACACAATGAAATCTCCTCAGACACTCCTCATAAATATGTGGATTTTCAAAAGGTGTTGTCCTCAATGGTTTTCCAAGATCAAAGTTGTTACGGCAAACACCCCCAAAAAACCCCAGTCATATTGTTAGAATATATTCTGTGTAGTAAATTAGATCTTATTTTACTGTGAAAGGAAATAATCCTTAACAAGCTCTAAAGGAGAACAAGATTTCTTTCTTTTCGTTTATCCCCCTGACCCTGCTGTGTGTGTGATACTTATTTCATAGCAAGGGTTTAAACCCTGTTAATGCCCTTGTTCATACCCCTTTCTGAAGAGTGTTTCTTAGTGAACGCCCTGTAGAGGGAGATGGTTTCAGCAGGGCTAATTATTTGGGACAGAGCACCATGTTAAGGCATATGCTTCTAGTTTTAGCGCTGCCTCGTTTGACATTGCCCTGTGGGTGTGTGCCAGGGCTGCGCTCCACAGGGTAACCGCACACGCAGTACCTTTCATTGCAGATTGGGTAGAACTCCTGATCTGATTAATTGTACGTCTGCAGCAGGAAGTTTTCTTGGCATAACTAAAATGATTAGTGGTGTGATTTGTTTTGGGAGCATTGCTATGCTGATAACAGACTCTTTTACTTTTATAACATGCAACAGTGGAAACACCAAGATGGTTTTGGCTAGCTTACCCCGTAAGATCTAATCTAGAGTGGAATACATAATTTTTAAATTTAAAATTGCTGCTTAGTTTTCAGAGTTCACTTCCACATGACAGATGCAAATAATAATTACCAAAGCTATTGTCTGGACTGTCTTTGAGGTAAAAATCCTTGTGCTTGAATTTATCAACTCATAGACAACTCACATTTTGAAATGTAGCTATTGTGTCTATGCGGTCTAGTGACTATATTTCCTTTGTCCTTCTTGGTTTACAAATAATCCCTGGAAGAAGAGTAGTGTTCAGCGTGAATAAGAGTAAAGGAATTGAGCACATCATCTCTAAAAGAAAGTGCAGATTCTGGATCACTGGACTTGAACCCAGCCCCTCTCTTTACTGCTGCCAGTGGGGAACAATATGCCTCAGGCAGCTCTCAAGGCTGTCCCATATAAAGATTTTTGTCATCCATCATGCTATTCATTTATACAAACATGTTGCTTCTTATTTCTCATTGGTGCTTTGTCTGAATATTCAACTGAAAAATAGTTAACAGCTTGCAAAACCAGGGAGAGATATTTTGTGTTACAACTGTCAGTATCTGACAGTATGTTTACACTGCAGACTTGATTTGAGATACAGCTTGCCATAAATTTTGGGTTGGCTTTTTTTGGTGGTGAGTGCAGATTAAAAGTTTGTTGCTTATTCCCACAAATGCATTGCTTTCTGCTTCCCCATCAGTTCTCCACCTGTTTCCTGAAGCTGCCTTGTAAGCTGAACTAGTGTAATAATTATCCTCTGGCAAGTGCAGAAAAGGTATAGGAGACACCAGGTGCTCTAATCTGGCTCCTCCACCTGCAGGGAGGCGTGTGGAGCTGTACCTTGCAGAATTAATTACCAGGATAGCCCAATCCTGTGTCTTAATCATCACATTACAGAGATTTATTTGAATGATTGTGTCTTCGGTGTTGATCATTGATGCTTCTGGAAATGTAGCTCTCTTCCTTTTGCACAGGGAAAAAAAAAAATCAAAGCTTATGGTTTTTCACAATGATTTGTGGGGAAAGCTTGTCTCCTTGTAAGTTCATTGGGGAAATTATGTGGGAGGTCAAGTAACAACAGCGTTTAGCCTTAGGCTTACAGTCCTTTTAAATATGAAAGGAAGACATTTTTTTATTTATGGGTGAGAAAGGGCAGCAGCCAAATAGGAGCCTAGGGTAACTCTGCAGTGAAAGTGTATCCTCAGGGGGCCAACACTGCCAAGAACACAGGGTATGCTGTTGTCTATTGTGCTTATTTTTGGACAGTATCTTCTGATTTAGGGACCAGCATTCACTATAAGGCTAAATCAGAATGGAAAGTTAAAGTACTCCGAAATTGGAATATATGAAATTGAACTTGCAGGTTGAATAACGAAGTGTACTGTCTTTGCTAAAAAAAATTTTCTTCTTTCTTCTTTTATTTGGTCTCTTTTAGAATAAAGTTTTCTGCTTAAAATTTCATTTTGAATCTTTACATTTTTATTATTGTTGTTGAAGCAGTAGCCATTTCTTGGCTAAATTAAAGCAGGCATACTTAGAATGCTCCCTGGCTTTAATAGAAGTAGGAATTGAAAATACTTGGAGCTGGTACGTTTGTTATTTTCCAGTTAAGGAAGCTGGCAAATGATGTTACAAATTTTTGGAAGAATTGCGGTTTTACAGACAATGAAAGTAGTAGTTAGAGCAACACAATGTCTAGATAGTATTGCTGAGAACATAATTACGATTGGCTTTCTGTTGTATAACTGATAAGTAATATGAAAACCTCAAATAAATTATAATCGTAGAATGATACAACAAACAGCCCTGCAGTCTGACATTTGCAAGATCAAAAAGGCTATGTGAGATCTTGCATATTTGTTGTTTAAAGAAACAGTTCCATGACACGGTAGCTGTAGGCACTGTACCATCCAGGCAAACAAATCTTATGAAGTAACTACCTGGTTTAGAAGTTAGTTTGCAATACGAGCTCTGAAAATCCAACAGAGATGAGCAAAAAGGGGGGGGGGGGGGGGGGGGGAATAAGTTATATTTACATCACTAGAAAACCCTGAGGGTACCTTGCAATTATTCTATATGCTGTCTGGGATGTTTTTAATAAACAGAATCAGCTGGCTTTGCTTTGCAATTATGTTGCAGCAAAGTGGGTTTGGGTTTAAATGTTCCTTTCTAGTATATTTCTTCCTACAGGGTTTTTAAATAAAAAGCAAATCTTGTGCAAGAAAAATTTTGGTAATTGGGAGTTGAAGTGCTTTGAGAGTTGAAATAAAATTGGAATTTAAAGATGGTATGCCTATTGCGTACTTTTGTGTTACCTTGATTATGGAAGACAGGAGAAAATCTCATATTTGCCTTCTGTCTATATTTAATCAAGACAATAATAGGTTCTAGGGTTTTTATTTCTGAAGTCACATGATAAACTAAGAGAAAGGACTGATGTCTTCTAAGTTATAATACTTGCAAACCCTAAGAAGTGTATATCCTGACCTATCCATGGATAAAAATTAATTTCAATTTTACTTGTAATTGTAAAAGTTAACAAAAAAAAGCTTTTAAATGGTGGAAGAATAATGTGCATGTAGAAACCCTGGAAAATAAGGGACTTCTGCCAAGTATTTGAGTTTCCCAGGTTATAAGGAGAGGGAAGGATGTTTGGCTTTTGTTAATGGCTGTTATTTTAAAAAGAAAAATATTATGCCTATAAAGCTTCTGAGATACTCTGATAGATAAAATCAAAGGTCTAAGGCATCACAGAATAGCATAATCTTAATTTTTAAGTGTAGCGTGTAGCGTTTAGCTAATTTGTCTGCTTTTCAGTTCATGATGGACGATGTGAGTGATAGACAAAAGAACTAGGTGTATTATCATCAAAACAGAAATATGCAAATATCTAGGCTGAATCTTGGCATAGAAAGGAGGTAGTTTAACCCTTTTTTGAACATGGATTTCTAAAAATCTTATTTTGGCTACTCTAAACCTGTGAAAGTTTCTGCTGAGAAACAACACAGGTGAAACTAAGAAGATTACAACCTCTCCTTTATTAGTTACTGCTAAGAGAGGAGAGATGCTGGAGCTGAGTAAGGCAGCCCGGGCTGCTCCCCAGGTGTAACCACCAGTGCAGCTGAGAAGAGGTGACAGCAGTAGGTGACTCTTCCGAGAGGTGCGGAGGCACCATCAGCCGACCTGACGCGCTCTCTCGAGAGCTGTGCTGCTCACCAGGGGTGGCATCAGGGCTGGCACCAAGAGACTGCCGAGCCTCCCACAGCCTGCTGACTGTTACCTGCTGCTCTTGTTTCATGTGGGCACCAGTGACATTTTTATCTGGTTACAGAGCCCTGGGAGCAGTGCTAAGGGGGAAGAGCATCTACAGTCATAGGCTTGCCAGGCTAGTGCAGACCTTTAAACTAAAGTTGCTGTGAGAGGGGAACCTCAACCCATTCCACTCCTACCAGCTTGATGCCAGTGCCAGCAATAGTTTGCCCAGAGCCTGAAGAGGGGTCACGGGTCAGCAGGAGAGCACCTGAGGAGCAGCACAAAGTAATTCCAGCCAGAGGGTCAGCTTCACTGGGGGCCCAACTGAAATGCCTCTTTGCAAACGCACGTAGCATGGGGAATAAACTAGAGGAACTAGAGATATGCACGTACCTTCAGGGCTATGATCTTATTGGCTTCACAAAGACATGGTAGGAGGTCTCCTATGAGTGGGGTGTTGGAATGGAAGGGTACAGGCTCTTCAGGAAAGACAAGCAGGGGAGATGAGGAGGGGTGTCACCCTCTGTGTCAATGACCAGCTGAAGTGCATGGAGCTCTGCCTGGGGATGGGTGAGGAGCTGACTGAGAGCTTATGGGTCAGGATTAAAGGGAGGGCAGGGACAGGAGACATTATAGTGGGGGTCTGCTACAGGCCACCTGACCAGGTAGTCAGATAGGAGCAGCCCTGGGACTCATGGGGGACTTCAACCATCTCAATAGCTGTTGGAGGGACAGCACAGCAGGACATAAACAATCCAGGAGGTTCCTGGAATGCATTGATGATAACTTTCTTTTCTAAGGGGTAGAGGAGCCAACAAGGAGAGGTGCTGTGCTGGACCTTGTTCTCACCGACAAGGAGGGGCTGGTGGGGAGTGTGAAGCTCAAGGGCAGCCTTGGCTGCAGTGACCATGAAATGGGGGAGTTCAATACCCTCGGGGCAGCGAGGAGGGCGCACAGCAAGCTCGCTGCCCTGGACTTCAGCAGAGTAGACTCAGGGCTCTTCAGGGATCTGCCTGGCAGGGCAACTGGAGATAAAGTCCCAGAGGGAAGAGGGGCCCAAGAAAGCTGGCTATTGTTCAGGGATTCAAGGATCATGTCCTCCAAGCTCAGGAGTAATGCATCCTGACAAAGAAGGAGCCTTAGTGTGATGGAAGACAACCACAGTATCTTTTAAATTCATCTAACTTAATTTGAGGGGTTTAATGCTGCTTTTTTTGTTAAGTAACTTATACTGATTGGAGGATAGGAGAAGACATAATCTCAATCAAACCACTGGGGAATGATGAAAGCAAACCTAACAGGCAAAGATCTTTTCAGCATCAGGAGTGGTCTGGAGCCAAGACAGGATATCTGACTGCAGCCAGAGACTATAGGCTAGTCATACATGTTTAGCTTTTCAGAAACTGGGTCTCTTGAAGTATTAAGTTTAGTCCCAAATAATCATGAAAACTACTTCAGAAACCAAAGTTCTGAGTTCTTCTATAGTGTAACGTTGATTCAGAGGAAGATGGGTAACATTAGAGATCCATTAGAGATTTGACACTTATTTTATATGTCACTAAGGCCTCTTTCCATCTAAAATTCCTAGTTTGCATACACAGAAATGTCAGGTTACAGTTAATTTGATGTATGTCCCCCATCATGACTGTATGTCAACATCTACTTGTCCCCTTAGCAATACAGTGCATACAATGAGAATGTAGACTGTAATGCAGTAGTGAGAGCTCACAGCTGATATATGTGTTTTAGTAAGGAAAGGGTTAATTTAATACAGGAATGTAATTTTAAGGAATAAATAAAGGAAACCATTGGGTCTTAACAGCTGGCCAAGAGTACTCGGAAAGACTTGCAAGCTCCTACAGCAATTAATCCAGATCAAGAGAGGTTTAACTTTGAAGTTTAAAATATCCTCCATGCCTGAGGAGGGACCTGTTTAAAGTGCTCATGAATGGGGTAGATAGCTGATTTGTAAGAGTGGGAGTTAATTTATGGATATGAAATCTGCCTTTTGACTCTGCAGTGTGGACTTTTAGATCTTAATCTTCTGTAGTAGATCAGTAGCCTGGGTGAATACAGAGTGAAAAATATTATAGATCATCTCACATTAGTATAGTCTGTAAGAAATACAAATTACTTGCTGTATTTATTACCAGAGCCAGGAGTTTGAGTTTTCCAACTTTTGATAATCAAGTTTTCTAAGTAAACCAACAGCAAGCTTGAAAATCTTCTGGTGTTCTTTTACAATTTTACTCTAACTTGAAAAATAGGTTGATTTTTTTTAAAAGGAACTTTTTTGAGGGAGGGAGTATATCTACAATGAGCTGAATATCCTGCTCATTATGGGGTAAATCTTGGAAACTAACTTGCAAGTGTACTAGTAAACTTCATGCCAATTTTTGAAGACTTTCATTTTTCTAGAAATAAAATTACAGTAAGATTTTTTTAATTAAAAAAAAGCTCCTTGAGATAATAATGCATATTGTCACATCAATCAGAGTAAGTGGCCAGTCACATGGGAAAGATTATAGTTTTTTATTTGACCAGTCTGAGCTTTGAAAATTATAGTGAGATTTTAACTTTTTGAGCAGGAAGCTTCCCCAGTCTTCCTGTTATGGCTTTACGTTTTGATGAGAGTATTCTGTTTCAATCCTTGCCAGTGTTTGTAAGAGGCTTTTTGACCTTTCTATGGTTAATTTCTGTCTTAAAACAATGAAATGCCGATGCTGTCTTCATTCTTTTCACCATCTTACTTTCTCCCCACAAAAGCAGAAAGTAAAGCTATTAAGAAACAGCAATCTTGTAAACAGAGGGAACTGAATCCTCTGACTGCTTTCTCCTGCAGACTGAAAGTCTCTCGATCTTTGTCTACCCACATAAACTTCAGGCGTATTTTTTTTTGAGGTGAACATACCCTTTTGTATAATGCTGCTTCATGTGCCTTGGTGAAATTATGCCCACTGTTGTCTGTAATGCCAAGAGCCTCTAATGACAACAGAAAATTGAGAGAAGGTAGTTTGGAGAAAACACTTGAGCTAACATGTCTGTACTCTGTTTTATTAATACTTGCTGTGCGATCTCAGATTAGGGGGCATGATAGCATGCTTCTACTATGAATACTTCTCAACCTGTGTGACAAAGTACTGCAACAGAGTTGAAAATGTTTTAAACATCTCTTCACCAGACAGCCATGGATGGGTCATTATGTTAGGCACTGACAACTTTGGTATGTTGGAAAGGGAATGGAGAAGGCGTTTAACTTCAAATAATATGGGAGGATGTGGGAGATGGGAATGGAGATGAAGGTGTGATCATCACAACCACTTCCAATGAAGATCTCTGCGTCATCAAACTATGTTCCAAACAAATAAAGTAACAAGAATACCAACAAACCAGGATGCAAGCTTTGAATGTCAAGCTGGAGAGGAGAGTGAGGAAAAAGATTAATCTTGCACAAAAGGATGGAGAGGGTAATTAGTTCAGAAAAATCCTCATAGATGCAGCTAGTTAGTCAAGAGCTTAGGCTAAACAAAATCCTGGAGGAACAAAGAATGTTACGTAAAACATAATCTAACACTGCTTTTTCACGTTTCATTTTGCTTTTTGTAGGTTGTCATTTGGAATTTAACATTTTGCTGTGTTAAACTTGGACTTAGATTTTCTTGTTTGAGCAACTCTCTCAAGTGTCATCTTGAGTGAAGTTAATAGGGCTTTTGTTACTGTTGTCTGAGTATAGACCTACCTTTAGATATGACATACTTTAGGATCTGATCCCCTCATTTTCCAAGGTGTTTCTCCTTATAACATGCCAAGTGTCCTGCATGGGGTGAGGATGCAGATACCTGCATCTGCAAAGCAGAGCATGGGGAAGGAAAAGCTGATGTGTACTGTATGTTGTTCTTATGCTGACTTGCAATGGGGTTAGGTTACACATCCAGATCAAGAATTAGAATGTGCTCCTGGACAGCGTAGAACAAACCAATGTTGTTAATTCAGAGGCAATGAATCTCTGTATGTATCATAACGTGCAGTTGTAGGCAAGTGGGAATGGATGAAAACCATAAGAATTTAGGAATTTCACACCTGAGGGAGGATTAGAGAAGTGAGAGTCTTCAGAGCTGGAATGCCTCTGCAGCCCTGCTTAGCTGGAAAAGTTAGGCTGTGGGCCAAGCTCAGGATGCGTCTGCTGCTCAGCGTATTCTTGCAGCTGGACTCACCTTTCTGTGCTTCAGTCCAGGTTTAGGGTTAGGGAGGCCAGGTCTCCTGAGCAGGATTTCCAGTGGAGTCCTGCTCCACCTGGAGAGCAGGGATGGGGGCTTGGCTCGGGATGAGGCTGTAGGTCAACACATATTTGGAGCTCGACAAGCACTGTGCTCTGCTTTGGAATAAGGATGAGGGCTTTCAGAGGTGGATTTGCATTGGAGTCTTCTCCAGTCCAGAGAGCTGATGGCACAGTGTGGAGTTTAAAGACTGATACTGCTGAAAATCACATCATAGGAAAAGTCTTCCCATATGTGAATGCCCTGCTGTAGGAGAATGAGCAAACAGTTCATGTTTCTGGCAAGATCCAAATTCAAACTTAGACAGTTATTAGTGTTTCTCATTTTAAAGATATTGTCTCTTCAAATCTGCAAGATAAGATTAATTGAAGATTTTGTGCAACTCCAGGGTATTTTTTTGAACGTCAACTGTTAGTGTGTTGAATGATATATCTTTACCACCTACTTAAGCCTGAAATTCTGCATTTCTTTTTCATGTTTATTTTGGAAAACACAGTAAAGTGCTCTTCTCTCACTAATTTAAATAAAAGAGAACAACTTGGCATTTGTAATAATCAAACTAACTGACCTAGGGTGGAATAGCAATTCATTCAGCACAGGGCAAATCCAGGAGAATTTGAAAACTCAGCATGGCCTTGTAATGAGAGAAACTATGCCAATTCATGAATACAAATCTTCTAAGAGAAAATTCTGCAAAACTTGGCTGGTATCATCTATTGGCCCCTGGCTGGTTTAATTTATCTGACACATACTCAACTCTGACACTAGCTGATCATATTAGGGGGGGGGGGGAAGTGTATTATCTTCTACACTTATTTTTTATATACATACCCCTTCTGTGTCATAGAACAATATGCTGACAGATGATACTTAGTCACCTGTTATGTCTGTTGATTATATGCTTTGATCTAAAATTTATTTTGCTCTTCTTGGCAGCTGAGCTATTTCTTAATCCATTGATAAAACCTGCTTAATAAGCACTTACAAAGACATTGACATCACCAGAAACAGACCGTGTTGGTGAAATCATGACGTGATGCCGTAAACCCAAAAGAAGCCTTGTATTCAAGGCTTCAAGCAAAATGTCTTTTTCTGAGAAATAAGTAACAAGCAGTTTTGTTCTTGCTTTTAATACTTAAGTCTGCTGCTTCCCTGTATTTATTTCAAGCATGTCAATAAGGAGAGGACAGTTCAAATAGCTGCTTTCTTATGAGGAGTTTTTATCTTGCCATGCTAGAAGCTTCTTTTTCTGTGTGTTAAGACTTTTTGAAACACTTTTGATCTTCCTTAATTATGCATATAAAAATAATTTTGTTGTCATGAAACAGCTTTAAGAGGAGAGCCACTACCTTGTCTCAGGGTGGCTTGCTGTGACTAAACAGACCTGACAGTTCACCATGAGAAGTGTAGGTAGGTAAAATTTGGCACGTTTTGTTTGGGCTTTTTCTTGAGCTTTTGTTGGGGTTTTCTGCAAAAGCTAAAGCTTTCTGGGTTTTTAGATTAAGGATCTCGTTGCTCATTAAGTTCCTTCGGTAATGACAGTATGAGTAATAAGAACCAGCTACAGTAATCTTTGTATACAAAGGGGAGTCGGGGGGAATTATAAATTTTTGATACCTTGGGGACTTCATTCCCTTAGCATTTTAGTAAAATCATGTCTTTGTGGCTAAGCTGCGTGACCATCTCTGGCGGACACATACTGTCACCAAGCTCCCTGAAGAGGGTCATGCGGTGCAGTTTCACTTGCCATCAGTTGGCTGGCAAGTCCATCCAATTATCAAGGCATATTTTGTCAGCATGTAAGCAGTGTCTTCTGGCAGCTTTGGGAGCTTTCCAGCCTTGGAGACCTCCAAGGCTGCAGTGTAGGAAAACAGACTTCTTTTCAGCCTTCTCTTTGCCTGATCAGCTTGCTTGATGTCCTGTGAGTGAGCGCTGGAGAGAGCCTAGGTAACTGAATTAAACCAAGTGGGTAAAACTAAGTGATGTGATACCGTGAGAGACTTTCTCCTCTTAAATGATCCATCCTCAAAAAACATATTGAGGCTCCCCCAGGAAAGCTGTTAAATTCTCCACAGACAAATTGTTTATTTTAATGCAAGAAATACATATTAATGGAGAAGATGACTGTGGGCACAATTCTGGAATATTTAATTCTGAATCTGGCCATAATAACACATGGAGTGTTGCTGCTTAGATTCTCATTGAATTGTGTTCAGAATAGCTCTTCTGTCTCTTAAACTAAAATGACAAGGAAGTTAGTACTTAATTTTCTTTATTGCCCCTGTGACTGTTTACTTAAAAATACTTTGTTCTTAATTTTATAAATTTTTGCTCTATGTGCTTATGTAAGTGGAATATTATAAGTACCTAGTTTCCAGTAATTTTCTTCTTTGATAAAACAGAATATTCTGGTAAATTTTTTTCTTTGATAAAGCAAGATCTATTAAAATTACTGAACAGATGTGAAACAGATATGAAAATATGAGTTCAAAATTTAAATTAAAAAAATCCAATTAAAATGTACCATTTTTTCTTTTTGTATTTTTGTTTGGCACAGGAAAGGCTGATTTTAAAATGTAAGCCAGAGGACTACTAGTTAAACTGTGAAATACTGAGAAGCATGTTAAGGCATGACACTGTTGCACAGTTAACAATCGTTCTTTTTTGGCTTGTTGCCTCTAGAGACATACTAGAAGGGGGAGGAGAGGGGGGTGAAGCAAGCAATTTAGAGCTTATACTTAAATAGAGATAGGTTAAAAGAAAAAACAAGAACCACCACCACCAAAAAAAACCCTCTCAAAACACCAGAAACCCTGCCAAATCACAACTGTCCAGAAACAACTCAACCCCTGGAAACTCATAACAAAAATACTCCCAAAGCACAAAATACTGTTCTTCAGATATTTTTGTCAGCCAGACTTGGGGACATATAAACTGCCAGACATACAGTCTGTCTCACCACCGTTTTGGTGTTTGGCACTGCCAGGAATGTAATGTTTGCACAGCTTGGAGAGGGTACAGCAAGGGGTGGATGAATCTTGGTGTGCAATAAATTTTTCTTGAAACCTGTTTTGTTTTGTTTTTCTGAAAGGAGAAAATGGAATTTTAATGTATGTATTAGGGGAAAAGATAATATGTATTTTATCTTGGGAAGCTCTCAGTTGAAGAAAGAGAATGGACTTTATGGATTTTTGGTGGTGTTCTTGGGAAGTCTTTGGGCTTCCACATGAGGTGATGTGACGTACATGAGAGGGGGAATAACCCCCACAATTTAAACATACACTTCAGGTATTGTTAAAAATTAGTTGTTCATCCTTTCTGTAGTGGATACTGTAAATGTTCATTAGTTTGAATATTAAAGAATCTGATATTTAACTTCTGGCTGACTAATATTCATGCTGAAGTGGTATAAGAAAGTGAATATATTGGAGAAGCATTTAATAGTTTCATTCAATTATTCCTCTTTTTTTCCCCCTCCTTTAATTATGAGAGTATCCCAAGAAAAAGTAAGCTAGAGAGAGTGGGTTTTTGTTTTGTTTTTGGTTTTTTTTTGAGGGGGTTGTGGTTTTTTGCTGTTTACCCTCCCTGTCTAACACTGCTTCCACCAACCTCCTAGCTCTTCTTTCAGACTCCTTTCTGTTAGGAGCCTTCTCCCACTTTCACCCAGACACCATCCCCACCCACATACATACTAGGATCTTCAGTCATATCTGTCCTCACTCTCGTGCACAAATGTTCAGTTACTACTTCTACCTCTTTTCTTTCTCACAAAAGCCTGATGAGAGAGTCCTTTTGCTACCAGTTTCACATCTCTCTGTTCATGTGACATTGCTCCGGCCTGCTGGTAGTGCAACACTGAATCTTGCCATCACTAGTTTAGGTTGCAGAATCAAACTTTGTCTATGTTAGCACAAGTTGATTCCAGGAGTAGCAGAATGCACCTCAGCTCAGCTTTGATACTGCTGTAACTCAGTGTCCATGAAGTTTGAGCTGCTGTAGAAACACTCCCCAGTGAGCCAATCCTCAGTTCACAGGCAAGGAATTACAGATTTTTAGGGCTTCAGATGAAGCCAACTATGCTTATATGAAGGATGTCAATGAGAAGATTCAGTGGTAAATCAATCAATGCAGTAATTCTACATTATCTAAAAATGCCTTTCTTGATGAAGTTTCCCACATTCTTTGAGTTTTAAATATTTTAAATTTAAAACATTTTAATGTTTTGTAAATATTGTCATGGTTGATGTTTCGGTGTCCAAAATAGATGGAAAAAATTGAGATTGTGATAGAAACTAGGTTATTAGCTAAATGTTACTGAGAGCATTTTTACGCTTCGACACTGAAGTTATCTTGGATTGCACCACTGGCAGTCCTCTCGGACGATTGAACCAATTCACTTTCCCAGAGTGTCTGCAAACTTAAAAATAGAATATCTTGTCTACTACTAGCTTCTGATTAAAAAATATTGGTTTACAGCTGTAAAGAAAAAGAAAATGTTTAAAATTCAGATTGGAAACACATGTTCAGCTGAAGAGAATACTAGGATAAATTCAACAGCTGTGGATATGCCCTATGTTTAGGACTATGGCCTTGAAAACTTGAAGTAGTATTCCTGGTCTGGTTTTTTTGTTGTTGATTTTTTTTTTTTAATTCCTTGTAAATAAGTAGATTTTTAAAAAAGCTTTTGTCTGAGGGTTTTTTCTCTTTAAAACAATAATGCTAGACATGACATGCTAACAGGAAAACTGGTTGCAATGCGCATGCTGAAGAGGGAGGCCTAGGCCAGGAGTCGAACATTCCACATCAGTCTGCAAGATTAAAATGTTTGTAGCTTAGCAGTTTACACAGTTTTTATTGGAGTCTATCCAGATATTTGCATGCAAAGAATTATTGCTCAATGACAAATGGTGTTGACACAATCTAGTATGTCAGGAAATTTCCACTCTAGTATGGTCATGTGCCAAGTATGATACCTTTTGGGAATAATGAAATAAATTATGTATTTTGACCTCAAAATATAAGTGGACAGCAACAGTAATTTTCTATAATTTTGGAAACATCAGTTTCTGTATCCCTAACTGGAGGTGATTAGCATTTTTGCTAGTTTGTGGTAAGACTAATAGAAAAAGCTGAAAAGTAAACGATCCTTCAGCGTCTGTAAAATACTCCTCCTCTTAGGAAGAGTAGTCTCTGTATATATGCATACTTGGACTACCTATACTCCGAAGTGTGATTCTGCAAATGTGGTGCTAAATAGCATTTTCTCCCTAAGCAGTTCATATACCATTGTGAAATTTGCTTTGTGGATGTTGTCTGCAAAATCAGGGTCTGGCTGCTTGGCAAGTACAGTGTAAAGGCTAAGATTGTTTCACCAGATTCATCATCTGTGTGTGTTGGAATCAGTTTCTTTTCGAGGCAGGGACTGGCTTTTACCTTAATGTTCAGGGACTACTGTGTATACACAGTTGCTACTTGTTGCAAATTAAGTAACTCCTGGTTTACATGGTATTGCAGAAAGTATTCTAGCACACTGTTGCAATGGTATTCAGAGCTGCACTAAATCAGAATAGCTCATTTGATGATTAGCTAGAGCCAGCATTAGTTGACAAGAGAAAATAGTTTGAAGAAAATACCTGAAGGCATGTGTATCTGATTCAAAGACTGGTGCATCCATGCAAACACATTTTAAGCACAGTGGATGTTAGCTCAGGCCTCTTTGCTTAAGTCCTTCCAGCTTTCGAGGTTTTTCAGGCAAGGCTGGGGCTCCACCATAACATGCTGTGTACAGTGAGACCTGCAAGAAATAAGTGTTCTAGATTTTTTTAGAACCAGATACTGAAAATCAGACGTGTAAGATCAGTCAGAAGGTTTTGCATGAAGTACTTAAGAGCTTTCAATGAGCCAGTCTTAGAAGTAGTACTAATAGGTTTCCTACAGTTTTTCTCTCTAACTGCCTTTGCAGCAGAATGTGTGTAGAAGAAACTAAGCCTGAAAGCACTGTGTGAACATCAAGTATATTTGTCGCATATTTGCCAAAATGAAGTGTACTTTCTGTATGTAACAGTAGCATTCTTTTGCTTTTTTGATAATATAAACATTTCAATGACATAAAATGCTAGTTTTTAAGCTAAGAGAGGAAAGGTGTGACACTTTTCAAATAAAGTTTTGAGCGTGAAAATTCCGTTTTCTTAACTGGATAGGTGATACCTGGAATTTTCCCTGTTAACTTCAGTGGGGACCTTTCAGATCACTTGTACTCTTTGTAAATGTTTTTTATTTGGCAGTAAAACAATTGTAGGAACAAGGATTAGGTTGTGTTTTGTGAAGAGATTACATTTACCATTTATCGCATTTCATGTTTATGTTGGAATACCACTGACATTATGAAGTAAGTCAAAAAGGCTTAACTTTTAAAATGACAGCTGAAGTCTTAACACTGAAAGCTCTTTGATTAGAAGAAATGTTTTCTCTTGAAGAGTGATATGGGAAAAGAAGAAAGTGCTAGTAGGATTCAGGTCTGTCAACATTTTAATTACACAGCTCACTGTTTTTAGTCACTGTACTGAAGTCTTGCTTTATGTGTAGCTTTTACTTCTGTTGCATTATTTTGTACTGACTGCTGAGCAATCTCACACTAATGTAGTAGATAATGTTAATACTACTTAGAGAGCAGGGTTTGTGGGGTTTATTTTTTGGTCTGGTGGATTTTTTTAGTGTATTTTTGTTTGGGTGTTGTTTTTTAGACATAATGAATGGAAAGGTTTTAAAGGTAAATTCTTAGCAGTTGGTGGCCATATAATTAAATGTTTTGTCAAGTCCTGTGTAAAAATCCTATTTTGCCTGTTCTGTTCCTGTGTGGTGAGTTCTATTTTGTGTACCAGTTTGAATGGTGATAGCTCTATGTGATTGGTCCCATGGTTGCATTTGTTGACATAAAATATTGGCTCACATGCCTTGTGAGGAAAAGTGACTTTGCTGATAACACCTTTCTTAGAGCAACCCACCAGCATACAAGTAGTTCTGTACTTGGCATGAAGCACTTTGGCGGCTGTTAAGAATCCCAGAAACAATTAATGAATCTATCCATCTCTCAGGACACTCTTTTTAAGCAGGGGTAATATATTTACATTTATATATGTATTTCAATCCTGCTTGCTTCATGAAACACTGGAAATAACCACATTTAAATCCAGTAAATAAATTTCTATTATAAGTAATACAGTTTTAATAACTTACTAACAGTTCCATGTAGTTTATTTACATACTGAACTCTGTGATTTTATCCGTTTGTAAACAGGATGTAAAGATGCTGTTGCCAAAATCTGTCCAAGAGGGATGGAAACTGGTCAAAAGGAGGAAAAAGAGAATGACATTTTACTTTAGTAGCTTAGAGAAGTCAGTTGATCTTGTCATTGCGATGACATGGGCACATACAACATTCATTTGCACAGACTAGCTGTGGCACAATGCATTTTCTAATTCATGTCCTTTCAACTGCATATTTCTTTTTTTGCCTTCATTTTCATTGTCTTTTTTTCCCCTCTGTTTCTTCATTTTTATTCTTTCCTCCAAATCTTTTTGCTCAATTCTTTCTCCCCCAACTCTTCTTCTCACTTCTCATGCCTCTGGTTCTAATTTCACGTACTAGGAGTGTTTCTGGAGTAATGCAGAATTCCCAGAAAATAAGGGCTGATCTCTATCAGTCTATTTTCTGCAAAGTAATTATATTAAATTTAAGAATAGAGAGTATACCATTCAAGTCACAAGGACCGGAAGATCAGTTCAGGAGATGAGGACATCTCTAACCTAGTGTTCTTTTGTGATACCTTGATGTGTTTATGATGTGAAAGGGCTTCCTCTGCTTAAGCAAAACAGTTGTGTGGCGAAGGAAGCTGCTGTGCCATAGCAAAAGCATTGTGGTCCTGCTGCTTTTCCTGTGCCGGGACCTTGGAAAGCAGGCGGCTGCTGTGAGGGGGTCAGGGTGCAGGCAGAGGCAGCTACTGCTGGGGAGGCAGAGCCACCCCAGAAGCCAGGCTTGGCGCCCAACTTTTCCCATTCATGTACCTCTTCAGTTGGCTCATCATTGCTCTTAATTCCCTTTCCTATCCCCATTCCTGCCAGAAGATCAGGCTGGCCCTGGTCCCATATTCCCATACAGGCTTGCTTCTGCTGCAGAGAAGCCCTGAGATGATTCTGTTTGTGTTGGTTGCTCAGTGGTTTATGTGAAATGAGTTACTGACCTTTCTGCTTCCTCAGAGGCAGCGATTACTTCACAGCTGACATACGTTGTGTAAATAACATAGCTGAGAGCTGTAGGAACTGAATGAGCGAGCAGGAAAAGTGAGTGAGCTTTAGTTCAGCCTGGGGTGATACAGCCAGTGTGTGGGAACACTTCTTTGGTCTTTCCTTCTCTTCAGTGCTAAGCACAGGAGTTCTGCTCTTGGGGTGAGCAGCCTTGTACCTTGTTCCCCAGAGCATGCAGGCAATACCCATATGATAAATACAACATACAACCTCCTCGGTATATAGATGGCATCACAGATCTCCACAGGTATCTCCAGGTGGCATGATTTCACAGACTTGTTGCAGGATATTTCAACAAGAGGGATAATAATTGATCTGGGCTGACTGTTATAATATCCATTTTTATTATGGACTGAATGACCAGCTACAATTTCCTGTCATTGTCTATAGTTTCCCCTGGACTTATGCAAGCTCTTTTCAATTAGCCTTCTTTCTGGAGACTTTTCAGGAAACAAATCTATTTATATGCATCTATACACAAGGAAAAGAACAAGTCAGATCTATAAGGAACTGAAAACCAAGAAATCCTCCACAGTCTTATAATGAAACAGCAGCAATAACCCAACATTTTGTGTAGTGCAAAACACTGCTGCTACCATTTGTTACTAAACATTATGGAAGGATGCTGAAGGGAATACATAAACCCAAATTTGGTTATTTTTCAATAGTAGAAGTCATAGTATTTTTATTGGAAATCGTACTCATTCTCCTCCTTTCAGATCACTTTTTTTTTTCTTTGCTGCTTCAGTTTACAGTTACTAAGTGGGCTCTCCTCATAGGAGTTAGTGTGTCTTGCTGCAGAACTTCCCTCAGTTACTTGCTCTTACAAAAAATGTTGCTCTATTTTTTTCTTCCTACTATGAGGTTTTACAATGATTCATTTCTCTTTGGAAGTATTACTAGGTTTGATCTCATACTTAATTTGCTCCGCATTTCTCATAAGCTCACAGCATGCTGAGAGCTTGCTGGTTTCAGAAATGTGCCAGTGTTAGTTCTGCATTTGAACTGGTTGCTGTTTACAAGCCAAACGTGAACAGAGGTGGTTACTAGAGCCTTGCTGTCGTCTTTTTGCAAAGAACATTGCTTTTTATGGTGGTGTTTATGGATATAATGATACCAGGCCTCTGTGTGCACAGCAGAGATTACACAAGTGATACAGGACAAGACCTTCAGGGAGTTATAAGGCCTTTTGAAAAAAGGCTTCCAGCTCTTTTCAGGCCTTGACAAAGTTGCTCACCTGTGAAAGTTTTACTAGTAGGAACTTGTTGGAAGGAAAGCAGATCCAGGTGGCTATTGTGTGAATGTGGAGAGACCTTGTCTGAAAGGTTGTTAAAGGGAGAGAAAATTAGAAGAGGGAAAGTAGATGTTTTAGCTTGTTCTCAGTTCTGGGGCTTTTTATACATATATAAGAGAGTTGTCTATGAGAAATGGAATACTGAGATAATTTCACACTTGTGACTAAATGAATTTAATTAAAGTTATTTATTGCTCTTTCTCCCTGCTCCCACAAGCACTTATACCTTTATGTGCCTGTTAAAGGGTCATTAGAGTAGAAAAGAAAGCATATGTTTTATTCCCCTGATTATTGGAGAAAAAAAAGGCTAGAGTTAATAAAAATGCAGGTTTCAGATGTTCTCCAAACCACTGGGGACATGTAAGTGAACACTGATGGGGAAATGGCTTCAACTTGAAACTGTCTGTGGCTAGAGTTGTTCTTCAGTTCATTTTGATCATGGATGTTTTGAAGAAACTTTTCTTGTTACTGCATCTTTTTAGGAGTTGTTGGAGAGATGATATGTACTTTCTTGTAGTTTGTGGGGGGTTTGTTTGGTTTTGGATTTTTTAGAACTACTAATTTCATCCCCCAGTAAAATTCTTTTCCATCTGGATGATCTTAATTTCATTTTGAGCAAAACATGGGTTGCTACTTGGACCTATTCAAGGAAGTGTCTGCATGCACATATCACATCACACACATAGTCACATCAGTCTTAAGGCAAAATTAGAAGATGATACTCCTTCAGACCCAGTCACAAAGCTGAAATGATGTCCAAATTTCCATTATATCTGTGGTGTTGACAATTTTTTTTCTCCCTGTAATATGGAGAATTTACATATGGAAAGTCTTATTCTTAAAGAACTTGGTGAATTTTGTATTTCTTTGACTTTGAGGGAACAAAACCATAAGTAAATGAAAGTAAAAAAATGTTTTTAATAATAAATTTCTAAATATATAATGGTATTAACAAGCTGATTTACTTGGGTTTGTCTTTATACAGTGAGCTAATAGGGAAAGAACACCTGGAAGTTTATCTTCTTCTTTTTTCAGAAGTATACATCCTGAAAGCAGAATTTAATCAGGGTTGTTTAGTAGCAAAGTAGCTTTGTCTTTTCGACAAGTACGAGTCCCTCCTCTTCATGGGATGTGGAGTAGTTTTTTGTCAAGTTATCTTCACATGGGATGTGGAGTAGCTTTTTGTCAAGTTATCTTCAGACAGATGTGGACTGTAAATGCCAGGTTAGCATTCTCTGATCTGAGTTAAAACAGTAGTTTCCTTTCATGGATTGAGTCTCTCTTTGTTGCTGCTTATCTTGCATGTTTTGTATAGGGCAGGTGGTTAGGAAAAGGAAGAACAGCTTAAAGCATGCTCAGTATCTACTGAATTTTAAAAAATTACTCTTATCCTTTAGATGAGTACAATTAAAGCATGTTCCCCTGCTTAGATTTCAACTAGTTTGGGCTGAGCTGTGCAATGTGTAGCTGCAATTGTGCTGAACTGTAGCTATAACATTCCCTGAGATTTCTAGTTTCAGGTCAATAACCTTGTCTCTGTACAGTATATAAGAATTTCAATGCATGCTATTTCATTAGTCCTTGGTAAGCTGAAATCAATACGGGTTCTTGCACTTTTAAGCAATATGCTGTATAAGAAACTATGCAAGGCAATCTCTTGGGGGGGTTTCTTTTTTGTTGTCACTTGAACTATATGTAACAAGAACCACAGGAAAAAAACCCAGCTCTTCAAAGAACATATTCACTAGAGTGCTCAGTGTGATTCAGCATTACCTTGAAGGTCAGGGCAGAAAATACCTTAAAAGAACAGGGGGAAAGAGGGAGGTGTACAGAAGCATGATTGTACCCAGTCATTTGAGACAAATGTCAACAGCTTCACACTACACAAGTCAGGTATTTATGTCATAATGCTTACCTTAGAGTGAAATAAGTGTTTTCTTTCAGGATAAGAATATATATGAGATACAGAAGGATTGAATCACTGGTTACGTTTACTATTAAAAAATAAATGCAACAGGTACAAGATGAAGTACTACTTGCATTACCTTATTGTTTGTATCCCATGGACAAAAATAATTCTATCTGCTGTTAAAATTAATCATGTAATTTGATTAATAGAAGCAAAGTGAATTTAAACACATTTTGTTTATTGAACACTTCCAAAACCTTGCATTTTTTAGGAGGTGGAGAGTAGTTAACAGTAAGTGGAAGAGTATCCTTTTTAGCTTATATTTCAGCCCTGTACTAGCAGACTTGGACACTATCACTTGAGCAGAGAGAGGGAAGACAGTTTCTCTAGCTCTGAAAGGGTGTTTTACTATGGTAGTAACTACTGCAACATTAACTTTTTTTTATAAGAGTGATTTTGAATCCTTTATCTTTGTTGTATTCCCAGCTATATTCATGCTATGCTTTTTTGGATGGTTATTCTCCAACAGAAAAATGTATGGCTTTCATGTCTGAAGCAACTGTGAATTTTTTGACAACTGTTTTCTTGCATTGAGTGAAGGAGTTATATTCAAACAAACAGCATGCTTTTAAAGATAGGTGGTGTTAAGTAGTGTTCTATAAATTTGCTTGCTTCTGGGTGACTTCCCAATGTACATAAGGTATGGAGTCATGGGAGAGCTGTCCCTGCAGATCCATTGTTTTGCACTAGGCTGTGTAGGTTTTGGGTGTCTTCACAGCAGTAATTTCAATAAATGTGCATGCCTCTTGAATGTTGTTCGTCCAGTGTTCTAAAAAGGGATATGAAAAAAGCCCACTCCCACTTTCTTTGCACTGGAGTAAATATCAAAAGAGATTTAAAGGAAAGAGAAGGGAATGCTAATATGAGTCTGCAGGTGCAACGCTTCAGATTGCATCTGTGATTCCCTGTCTGAAGTCATAGAACACCAGTATGGAAGGGCCCTCGGGGATCACCTGGTCCAACCTTTCTTGGCAAAAGCATGCTCTAGGCAAGACAGCCCAGCACCCCTGTCCAGCTGCATCTTAGAAGTGTCCAGTGTTGGGGAATCCACCACTTCCCTGGGGACATTATTCCGGAGGCTGACTGGTCTCATTGTGAAAAATTTTCCTCTTGTGGCCAATCAGAATCTCCCGGGACTAACTTGTACCCATTGCCCCTCGTCTTTTCCATGTGACTCCTTGTAAAAAGGGAGTCTCCATCGTCTTTGTAGCCACCCTTTAAATACTGGAGCCTGGTGATAAAGTCTCCTCTAAGCCTTCTTTTCTCCAGGCCGAACAACCCCAACTCCTCAGGCTTTCCTCATGTGCCAGGCTTCCCAGCCCCGGGATCAGCTTTGTGGCTCTCCTCTGGAGCCCCTCCAGCCTGCCCACAGGGATTTTGTGTAGCAGGGACCAGAACTGAAGACGGTGTTCCAGGTGTGGCCTGACAGGCTCTGAGCAGAGTGGGATAATGACTCCTTTACCTCTGCTGGTGATGCCCTCGTTGGTGCAGCCCAGCACCCTGTTGGTCGCTTTGCTGCCGCCGCACGCTGTCCGCTCTCGCTGAGCTGGTTGTCCGCCAGGACCCCCAGGTCCCTCTCCACAGAGCTGCTCCCGCGCCAGGTGGATCCAGCCTGTGCTGCACTCCTGGGTGACGTTTGCCCAGGTGCAAGACCTTACACTTGTCCTTGTGGAACTTCATCAGGTTCTTGTTAGCCCACTCCTCCAGCCTATCCGGGTCTTCCTGCGGGGCGGCTCTCCCTTCCCAAGTGTCCACTTCCCCCCTCAATTAAGTATTATTAGCAAACTTCATCACTTGATCCCATCATCTGTCACTGTCCTATTGCTGCAACTTTTTTCTATTAATCTCCGGAGAAAATTCTTTTCCAGACTTAATGCATCAAATCACATTTGGAATTGGCATTAATTTTTTCTCAGTAAAATGTCACTTGATATTTTAAAACTTGTTATAGGAATTTAAGGAATACAAAAAATCTTTTGAATTTTCAGATTATCTTTTGTGAAATATTGGAAGCCAATCTGTGGAAGCAGGTACTGTCCTGGCTGGAAAAGCCCCATGATTTTTCTTGTGCTGTGGCTTTGGCTTGTTCCCATAAATGTTTTTCTATTTGTCATATATGGAAATATTTTAATATCCTCTCTTTATATATTTTTAAGATGAGGTTGGTTCACCATTGTCTCTTTCCCTAGAGGTCACAAATAATCTCGGCAGTTTCTTAGAAAAATTTTAGTTCTTCTCAAATAGTAAATTATATCTGTATAGACATTCAGATTATGCTTTCTGGTGTTGTCAGTGTATGAGAAAATACGGGATCCATAAATTGTTAATTGAGAAAATTGTACCCCATCTTTGATTTTTGGAAAGTGGAGAATGAATTACTTCATTTCCCGTGTGAAACTTGTCAGTTGTATAATGTAAGTGCTTTCCCTAAGTTACTCATACTACTTTGAGAAGAAGGATCAAGTAGGGACTTGAAAGAAGATTCAAATGGGACTTCAGTGACAAAGCTCTTCCCATCAGCATAAACACAAACTTTTGGTAGTAAAATAATCAATATAACAGTGAAATGCAACGAATTGCAAATGCAATTGATCATAAAGTATAAACTTGTCAATCATTTCTATTCAGACTTATGAATAACTTATCAGAAAGTTCTTCCATAATTTTTTAGGTTATTTCAGTTGTGAAGGTGAGATGTATGAATTACTAGTGTGTTAAGATATTTTTTCCATGATGATTCTAATCTCAATGGCTTGAAAGCAATCAAGATTATGTTGCTCATATACTCTTCCTCTATGTACTTTGCTTGGCTTAGAATTTCTGAATATTTTATTAGTTAGCATTCCCAAATATTAGCTGTTTTTCCCAAACTCATTACTGTAATGCAATCTGAAATATTAATTTATATATTGGAATTATATAAAATAACATATATATGTTTTCAAAGTGCCTTGCAATGAAACTGATCCTTTCATTGTGCTCAGCAAATATCAGAATGATTTCCCCTGCAGAGTCTTGAACACAGAACCTATAAAATCATGAATTCTCATAGCAATCCATTTACTGTTAATAGTCTTATTCTGTACAGCTATCTTTTGAAAATAATTTCCTATTAGCAATAATTTAAAAAAAAGTTCAAAATCATTTAAAGTACGTTTAGAGACAGTATTTTTAGAAAGAAAATCATAAATTTTAGACAGGTTGGAAAATTAAAGGCAATGCGTATGCATGGTGCATCTTTTAGGTTTTTATTTGGCTTTTTTCCCCTCGTTCATCACAGACTCTAAATCAGAGTATTAGTTATGTTTATCCTTTAATCCTACTGTTCTGGGTTTGTTTATGTAAGATTTATTATATAGCCAGGGTGGGTAGTTAAATGAAAACCAAAACTGACCCTCAGTCTGTGCAAGAATACCTCAGAAGAGATTACTTTACATAGACAAGTTAAATCTACTCTCAATTCATTATGTAAGTTGGGCTCCATGTTTCCTGAGTCGTCAGGAGACAGAAATTACTGCCAGTTGTATCTACCTTTTTGCACTTAACTCTTACATATGAACAGCAAAACAAGGAGGAAGAGCAGCTGTGTACTTTTTCTTTTAGTAGTACTTTAAGACAGAAACATGACCCTGTTCCATTTGTCAATTAATTAAAACACTATTATAATTGAATGTTCTTACTGCTGGCTGTGTACAAATCTCACCTAGTAGGATTTTTATTGGTCCCTGGTAACCCTTACTTCACAGAAAACCGTTAACAGATACCATAAGCACAGTGCTTGGGTGAACAAACATGAAAACAATAATATTGTGAGTGCTCCCACCTTTTTTTTTTTTTTTTGACACAAACCCAATTTTAATGGGTAAATTTTACTAGAGATTGAATGTATTTAAAATAATTGTTGATATTACAGCTTGTTCTGTTAGGGCACTGTAGTTTGAGGTTGGGTTTCTGGTGTTTTTTTGGGTTTTTTTCCTTTATCTGAGTAACATACTGAAGCAGACTAGAAATAACCAGACTGCCTAGTTATCAGACAGTGGCTGAAGTAATAGTTGTGGAAATCACAGATGTTTTCACTTAGTGTGCGTTTTGTTTTCTGCACTCATAGGGAAGGTATAGAAAAGTTGTGGTGGACTTGTTCTGATGTGCCACTAGGAGCTACAGATTAAATTCATTCTTGTTTAAAAGACCTGCATGAGGTATATTCATCTTGAAAGTGATTTAAAGATTGAAATTATGTCTAGGCGCTTTGTAGAGAGGTGAAAAAATGACCATATTTGTTACTGGAAACGCAGTATTTTGCAATTTCATGCAGCCATATGTAACAGGATTTCAGGGACACTGATGGACTAACTTTTTGTGAAATCCTAGATGTATATTCTTTGAGTAGGTATTGTTTTCACTTCATCAAAAAAAACTCCAAAGGAACTCAAATAGTGAAGTGACCTATCTTAGTGTCTTAAACAAGAGATATTCCCATCCTCTGACTACTCCCTATGGCTCCCTACACATGTATTTTATCACATTTTGGGAGGCTTTTTTACTCTCTGGTTTTGTTTTTTTTTTTCCACTGCTGCTTGTGAAATACCATGCTAGAAAAAGGTAAAGTAAATTAAAAAACACTGTAGGAGAAATGCTGGAATCAAAGTTGTATGAAGTAATGTGTTAAAAAAAAAAAAAAAAAAAGTTAAAAAAGTGGGGAATCCCCCCACCTGAGCTCACTTTCTTTGATGCCTGTATCATTGATTGCATATTCATATAGTTGTTCACAAAAATGCAGGTGGAAATGTCAGTTTTCAATTATTGCATCTTTAACAGTGATGCAAAGAGGTTGAAAATCCTAGTGATGGTTGTAAATCTGAGAGCAAATATTTAGTTGAGTTCTACAGTTGTTCTGGGCTGTGGTATTAGTTATACAGAGGAGACATAAGCTTATCCTGAAAATGTTTTTATTGAAGTCATGTTTCTTTGCTCCCGGTGCAACAGGTTTATGGGGAGATGTGGGTGTGTGGTCCTGTGGTTAGAGCAGGAGAATACAAGTAGGACAGGAACTCTGACTCTGTACCAGCTCTGCCATTAACGCTATGTAATCCTGGTCAAAACATGAAAATTCTGCTGTTCGTTTTGCCCATTCGTACTGGATAAAATGCTGATTTTTAGAATGGACCAAGAGCCTTAATTAGCAGACATTTGATTTCCTTGAGATTCTCGGAGAAGACATGCTGTGCAATATTAACTACACATAGTTATTCACCCAGACTACAAAGTTTTGCTAACACCCCAGCACAGCTATGTCATGAAAGATAATGCATTCTCTTGCTGTGTCAAGAGTAGGTGGTTTTGGCTTTCAAAGGCCAGAGATGTGTTTAATTTACAGTCTTAAAAATTAAATCCTGTCACACATCTGTACAGTGTATTATTATAAACTATATTTAGGATAATATTGAGCATTTTTTGTCAACTCACAGTTGGTTTATTACAAAGTAAGCCAGATCTAATTCACTGCTGTCACAAGCTTTTTAAGGTGTGGTATGAGTTCAGGTTTTACTAAATTTCTACCATTAGGCAAAATATTTGTTACTTAATTATGTGTAATAATTTTCAATCTTTTGCTCATCATCTTGGGAGCACTAACAAATCGGGACATATGTTTGTCAGAAGCAGCATGGACCAACAGAAGCACAAATAAGTGGTTGGGGACATGCAGGAAATGTTCTTTTGAAGCTTTGTATTCAGTGTGATTTGAATTGCAAGACTAACTTTCTGCAGCTGAAATCACTGCTGAAGGGCTGAATCAAGCTTGAGGTATAATTTAAGGGAGGGTAGTTTTAATGCAATTCAACAGGCCTACTGGGAAAATTAAGATTTGGGGGTTGTCAAAATGAAAAAAATCTGTCAGAGTAGGTGAGTTATTTTTTTTCCTCCATGAAGTATTCTGCTGAAATGGCAAAAAATTACTTAATGTCTATTTTTAAAATGTTTATTATTTTGGTCAAAGTATAAAATAAGAGAAGGCAAAGTCATTACATCAGCAGAGTGTGGATTAAATTTATTTGGTCTTTGCTAAACACAAATGTGTGCATGGGGAAAGGATCACTGATACAGATTACTAAAATGTGATTGTAAAACATGTATTCTCTATGATTGCCTCTGTTTGCTAGGTAATGAGAAGTGTGTTGCTGGTTGTCTTATAAAATTGGGCTATAAATCATTAAAGTTTTAATTTCACAGGGAGCTGAATTCTATATGGGTTTCCATTTGTAATATCTGTATTTGCGCTGTGTGTAGCCATTGGGTGTAGAAGGATTGCACTCCATTACCCGTGTGACAGCAGGAACTTAGCGATTCAAGTGGTGGTCAAACCACTACAGAAGGCATGACTGTAAACACTGGATAAAGTGTACTGTCTTTTGCCCTGAGGAACTTAAAACTGAGCAATGGACTGACAAACCATGGGCAAGATAACCAGGTGCTCGAGGCAGTAGGTTAATATAAAATGCAGATGTGTTTGCAAGAATAAAATAGTTTTATTTTCTGTTCTGCTTTATCTTTTCAAGGGCAGTCGTTCTGCTGATGGTTACAGACCACAATGGAGAGGTTACAGACCACAATGAGAAGAGGAAGATGAGAGCAGGGATGTCAGGAAAAGCAGCTGCTGCAAGAGGTGAGCATTTCATAAGCTCTTGTTGCCCGACATAAATGGCAGGGTCTTTTGCATTGCCCAGTTGAAATTAGATACTTCCTCAAAAGATCTGACCTAAATAACAGTTCCTCAAAAGATCTGACAGCAGCCGTAGGGTATGAAGGAGGGAGACCTGTGATTATCCAGACAGACTTGTCCAAAGCTAATAATCTGAAATCAACTTGATTTTCCGTGGGGGAAAAAGTAGCAGGTAGTATGGATCATACAGATCTGGACAATACTATGTAAGGTTTTTCATACTGTCTTGTGTGCTTATCAAGCAGCATCTCATTTGTTTATGGACTTGCTGAGACGACCCTGAAATGCATAGACTAGTTTGCTGGGAAAGCATGTTCAAGAAATTGCTGTTAGTGATCCTCTATCAAATAAGGAGTTGTTTTAGTAGTGTTTATGCAAGATTTGCAGTTTTGGGTCAAGTACAATTCCATGCTTTCCTTGCTGATAGGGCTGGTAAAACAGAAAGGTTCCAAATTGCATTGGCAGATGACACTATGCTGCAGCCAACTTGAAAAAAGGGAATAGCTTTGGAAACTATGTAGTAAAATAATATTGTGAAAATGTAAGAAAACTGATTAAGTGTCAAATTATGCACTTCGAAAGGAATAGATGGTGGGGATGTGGGGGAAAAATGCGTTAAAAATTGCTAGGGCTTCTGGGGGGATGGGCAGCCTAGTTGGTATCTTAAACCTCTTTTGAGCCCTGTTTTCTGTGATTGTGTATATCATTCATATACACATCTCTAAACTCTGCTTCTGAGTTCTTACATTATCCATTGTGCATGCTTAGCACAGAGATTTGTGACTTTAGTGGGACATAAAGTGAGAATTCTGCATGCATTGCCAGAAGGCACTGATGTTTTGACACTTCGATTCAGTAATATTGCCTGAGAATCTTTTGAAGAATGGAATACCTACACGCCTCGGACAGCATATAAATTTACTGACTCTGAGTTTTACAAGCTGGATGTATTGAATACATGGTTTGATTCATTATGGTGCACCATGTCCGTTTATAGGTTCTGTTACATCTGAGAACTTGCTGAGGAGAAGGGGCTCCTTTATGGCACTAGTCCATTATCAATCACAGCTTTTCTAGGGTCAGATGTTTGTTTGGGCGATGCTGGAAGTGAACCAAAATCAAGTCTAAAGTTAGGATTTTCTTAGCACAGTGAAATACGTTCCATATAACTAAGATTTACTACGTCTTGAGGAGGGGATAATTTTGTGTCTAATTTCTGTGGAAAGGGAAAGGAATTTCTCATACCTTTTTGTAATCTCAAGTGTAAATTTCCAGGTATTTGAACAAATACAGTCGAGTAAGTAGTAACTTTAAACTGTAGTTTCATGCCTCATAGATCATCCTGGAAAAGGTATGCAATTTCAAAGAGCTAAACAGCGGGAACCTTTTGAGATATTTTCACATGGTATCTCTAAGGCCAACCAAGAAACTCAAGCAAAGATGAGAAAGGAATACAAGGAAGACAAAAATGTGCAAAACTGGTTGAATGGTAGCTGAACTGTGTCTGTGGAGCTGTCTTGCGCCAGTGAAAGGCAACTGCTAAGAAACTGTTTAGCAAGAAGCCAAAACCTCTTCTCTAGTTGTGTGTCAGTTTTTTTAGGTGGAGTTCATGAACCAGTTTGTCATTGGGTCCCTAATGTATTCTCCAACCTTCTCTATAATCTAGGCTATGAATTACAGATTATTTTACAGCTATTGTTTCCAAGAACTGCTTATCCCCTAATAAGTACCTGCAAACATGCTGATACATTTTGAGTTCTAAAAAAAGATACCTGCATATATATGACCTGAAGAAAGCAAACCCTTGGACTGATTACATAAGGTAGTATTTTTTTGCATTATGTCAATTGTTAGGAAATTTGGGATGACACCATTTCCTATGGTTTAAATTATTAAGAAGCTTGGGTTGAGATATAAAATTAAATTGTACCAGTATGGTCAGCTTTATTTTTACTACCTGAAACTGTAAAGGACTGCTGTGTAAGGCCAGACATTTCTATGTCTAGCAAAAGTGGAAATGCAACTGATGTGCAGCTCTTCAGCAAGAGATAAAACAAAACCTAATTGCTTAAATCACGCTCAAATTATATTTGCAAAGTATTTCTAAACCACTGGATTATTTCCATTTTCATTACAAGATGTGAAGATCGAGCGCGGTTTTTGTTCCTCTTATCCCTTTACTTTTATAGCATCTAATATGTATTTAAAATGTCGAATTTTGTCTTGGTTATCACCACTGAAACTTTGCTAGAACTGAGTGAACAAACATATCATGAACAAGCTGCCTTTTGACCTAGTTATTGTTACCTGTGTTCCCTGAATGTTAACAAAAATAAACTAAATTCACAGATAGGCTAAATATTCCTTCCTGGTTCAGGATTCAAAGTCTGTCCTATTGTTGCCCAAAAATTAGTAGATAAAAGCACCTCCAAACTGATTTCCCTCCCCTTTAGTCCTGGGTCTGGCATGAGTTTGATAGTATGTTGGATCAGAGTTGTGGCAGTGTTCACTCGTTGTATAGCCTGTAGTGGTTCTGGGGATCTCTGGCACATATACATGGTGCTGGTAGGAAGGACATTCACAGCTGTCATTTCCCTCTGTTGCCTGTCTGTAGTTTGTGGTCTCATAATGGAAAGGGACACTTGTGTGGGGTTAGAAATCTAGGCCTGAGAGTAATCTTGCTTGTGATTGATTTTTATTATGTTCTCCCTCTAGATTACAGGATGCTGTAGAGTTGTGTGTAGCCGTGGCATCCTGGGGTTGTACTCGGTAAAGTGCAGTGGTAGCCTCAGTTTCCAGTACAGAAAGCCAAAGAAAAGCCAAGCAGGGGAAAATCAAAGAAGAAACCTCTCATAGTTTATTGAGGCCTGTCAAAGGGTGCAAGACACAGGAGCCTTATGTCCTTTCCTGTGTGGTTAATTTCTAATGGGAGAAACATAACGAAAGTTTGCAGATGTGATATTTGAATTACTTTTCTCTGGTTTTTATTTGGCCAGCAAAAACATCTAGGTCAAGGAATGTAACAATCAAAGCAAGTATTTTACTATTTAAAAAAATTTTTTTTTAATATACAAAAGGTGATGGTTCTGGTCATAGGTTTTAGAGGTGACCTATCAAAGCAAAACTTTGGACAAGTGAATAAGCATATTTTTATGAATATGCACATAGAGAGCAGCAGTGAGGAGCTGTATAAAAAGTTTTGAGAATAAGCACGTCTGAAGCCACAAGAGTCATAGCTACGCTGGTGAAGTAATAGTTTACCCCCCTGAGGACATTACCTTATACTGAGAGAAGATTGTGTGCTGCTAATGACTGCTGTAAGAGGAACATCCTGTATGAGAGGTGGGGCTTGGCAGAGCTCTGAAGCAAAATCTCTGGTGTTGGGACCTTTGTTACACCATTTGCTCTGCATCTCTGGTAGGCTTTCTTTCACCCTGCTTAGAGCCCTGGCCGTGATGGTGCAGTTTGGATGTTGTATGTCCCATCTCTATGACTTTGATGCTTGAGACATTAGAACAATGTGTTTCTCCCCTATAAAAGTGAGCATTGGTGATGGTGCAAAATAGTTTTCTGACATAAACAAAGCTGTCTAGTATTTTAAGTGAAACACAACACTAGATGGGAGTGGGCAAGTATCCCTGTTATACTGAGGAAGGACAGCATGACAGCTTGAAAAGCAGCACCATTCAGTCATCCTTTTTTTTTTTTTTTCCCAGCAATATAGGCACCTAGCCAAAGCTCTTTTTTTAACAATTATTAGTATTTTTCAGTGCTAAAAGCTAACTTGAGATTCCAGGCAGGTGTAATTCAAATACAATCTTAAACCACACTAGAATATCTATTCCAAGGAGCACCACTGCACAGTTTAAGTAACTGCTGAGGTAACACACCAGAAAATCTACACTGCAAAAATACTGATGATTTTTCAACAGGTAGTTGTTAATTTGGTTGAATAATCTTCACCAAAGTGCCCCAGAGAAATTATCACTAACAATACTTCATGCTAGCAAATACATTTTCAAATATCAACTTAACTACCAATTACACCTCATTAAATGATTCTTGATGAATTAATCAGCAAAATTAAGCTTCATTAAGTGATTCTTGCAGTATCATTCTGAAATGTTATAATTATTTCTCTTTTAAATACCGGGAAACTGAGGTAGACAATTCAGGTGGTTTGCTAATGACCATGTACAGCATTTACTCTATAACCAAAATTGAAGGCTAGGTTCCCAGAGCTGCTCTTCTGGTATTAAAACCACTAGCCCTGATTTTGATACCTGTTCAAAAAAAAAAAAAAAAACCAACCCCAACCCAAAACAAACCACCCCACCACAAGCAGACAGAACCTAAACACACACCACTGTCATCTCCCCCCAAAAAACCTTCCTGACTGTTCTGGCTACCCAAATAATGTCTGAAAACAATTCTATTTTAATAAATATATATTGTTAGAAAGGGCTTTGATAGCTGATAGAAATTAAAACAATCAACTTATGTTTTTCAGACCAAGTTTTATTAGTTGTGGTTTTGCCGTTTTGTAGGCTCTACAGTGTAAGTATGTTTTACAGTTGTTTCTTAGGCTGAAAATGTACTCTCTCTTCTGTCAGGAACATTTCTGTAAAGTATATTTTTTGACCTTTCACAATTCATCACAGTAATGTATCCAATTTATTTGAAGAGTTTCAAAATCCCAGTGACTAGATAAAAGCACCCACCACAGAACTTGCAGAATTCAACTTCAGTTGAACAACCTGCAGAACTGGTAGTATAAAATCGCTGAGAAATAGCATCCTAAATTTGATTTCCCCTACCACCCTTTTCAGATTTCCAACTTGTTGTAAAAAGTGGCAGGACTGAACTTGTGCAAACGGGCTGATGTCTTTCTGAGTGTGCTGAGAAACACAGGGAAAAGGATGAATAAAGTGCTTCTCTAGTTCTTGCATAAGTGCATCAGACCCATCGGTATGTGCTTCCCCCAGTCCCTGAGCAAACTGGGCCAGAGGAGCAAAGCTCTGACTCTCTCGGGCTTGGCCAACAGTGTTAGTATTGCCTTCTGCACGTGACTTTCTCTGTCTTCAAGTACAATAAACATACTCCTTACTGAGGCTGGATTTCAGAGCATAATTTAACCCATAAATGAAGGCTGATCTGTTGTTATCTAGTGACTAATATTGCCCTCTGGAGCAGGGGGAAGAAACAACCTTTCAAAGCCAAGACATTTCACCTCAAACTTTATTCAGAGCGTATAGGAATCAGATTCTTGCTGTCATCTAGTTACGTCTAGAGGCCACCACAGTTGCCAGCAAGCGATTCTAGCTCCTGATATGCTGCTGGGTTTCGTTGCTGCTCTTTGGTTGGACTATGCGGCAGACTGCAGTGAGTGCAGAGAACATGTACCTCAGTACATGTAACAAATTATTAAGGATACAATTATTATTTTATGTATAAGACAAATATTGAATGCTGTTTGAAAACTAATAATCTGTAAGGCAAGTGGATGATTATGAGGGTTGGAGTTTAATTTTTGACAAAGCGAAGACTGTGGTGCTATTCTTGTTCAGGTAACACATAACCATGACCATCATAACTTTGTTTTGAAGAGCCAAAAAACGGTAGTTGATTATTTACTTAGAGCAAACTTTCTTACACTTTTAATCTATTGCATATCTGATAACATAACAGGTTGCACTAATTCTGCCCTTCTACAATACATAGACACTGCAACCACAGGCTGCATCTCTTCCTTTCCTAACCTGAGTTCTCTTTTGATAGTCATGGCTTCTTCTCTAGCATGTCACAACTTAGTTTTCTTTACAAGGATTCCATCTCTGTGTATTCTTTCTTGCACATGTGTATTTTGCTGCTCGCTGTAATAGGCTGTGTGTGGAATGCCTCTAACCAGGTGAGTTATGGAGTGGCCCTTGCAGGGGCAGCATGTCCAGCTCTGCCTCTGTGTGAAGGGGCAGTGGTGCTCCACCCTTCCCTTTCTTCTCATGACCAGTGCTGCTAGTGTTGCCTGGAGCTGAAGTTGTTCTTGCTCCAATTGTTTACATGTAAATAACTTAGATACTTTGTTAATTAATTGGGGGGGGATGACACAAAACTTGTTTTATTCTAAGTGGGAAGGAATTTCATTTTTCTTGGAGCCCTAGGGTGTTTTATTTGATACTCTCCAGTGTCAACATCTCCAGATTTTGAACACTGCCCTTCTTGCCAGGATGTTTTACTTTAACACTGATGGAGGTAAAACGTATCTGGAAAAGCTTATCACGTTGTAAAAAACAAAAACCAAAAAACCCACCTATCTAAAAGAAAATGTTTGTAGGCTTTCTAGGCAGATTGCTTGTTTGGTAGATGGTGTTACTTGCTAATGCCTCTACTGCAAAACATATGCCATTATGTATCTGAAAGATAGGATTCTCTTCATGTGTGCTTACTCTGAGAAGAGGTGTGATGGTCTATGCTCTAGGAAGCAAAATGTGTTCCTAGAAAGGCAACGTGAACTTCAGCAACAGAGCCATCGGCACCAAGCCAAGAATATTGAAATCTGAGGGATGTCAGAGTTCTGGGGGAAAAAGCAGCAAACTGCACTTGTTCAGCCACACTACTGCTTTAGTTGTCTAATATTTTGAAGTAGTCTGAAGAACTGCAGACTACTGTCTGTATTTCTTTGTTCACTGTGCTTCCGCAGCATCTGACACTTGATCTTCAAGGCTGTTGCATGTTAAGTGCTCTGATGTTAGGTGAAATCATACTGCTTTTGTCTCTTATATTTCCCCATATGCAGGGATCCCTCTTACAAGGTGGTATGGTTTAAATGACTTGGGTGTGCTTCAACTAGAAAATGTGGAAGATGTTTCATAAGCTTCAAGAGGAGGGTGCTTTGCCTCCAAAAGAGAAAGTGAATTTGGTTCACTGACCTTTCCTTGTTATTAGAAATTGGACATCTGAATGTTAAAACGAGGTTTGATTAGTTTCCCTAGCATTCTTTCCTGTCAATGATGTATCAAAACAATGATGTTGAGCTATACTGCTGCAAACAAATAAGCTGCTAGAGGACCATGGAGAAAACTTGGCAGAAGTCCTAGTTTATTTCCATTCTCTTTCTATTTTGGAAGGAATTAAACAGTCAGTTCCATCCAATTAAAACCAGGCTTTTACACATACATTTACAGTGTAATTTTGACTTCATGGAAAGGGAATGAATTATTGTTGTCATGATTCTAGTTTCTGCTGTTAAAGACAGGCTTGCAGGACCAAACTAAATCAAAACAACTTTTCTTTTAAATAGCTGCTTGAAAGTCCGGATTATGAAGTGCTGTGTGGTATTGTTTAAGTGTCTCAGAAATACTTGGAGATGTTACAAGAGCTGATTTGGATGCCCTTAACTCTGCCAGGTCGAATTTGCTCTGTTGGAGGCCTTGAAGAGCTGTCAGTCCTTTAAGTCTGACTGGATTGACTTGGAAGGCTGAGAAGATTTTGCTTATTTTCCCTTTAAGGATAAATCTATTGTGGTTGAAGTCTAAGGATGAATTGCTTCAACAGATCTAGTTATAAATGCAGGTTCCTTCTTCCTCTGCTACTTTTGAAGATTGTAGGTCTGAGTTGTTGGAGACTAAGATTAAAGCCTTTATTTTTTTTTTCTCCTGAATGGCTATGGGCATTTTTATGGCTCATGTATTACAGCTGAACTGTATGTATTAATGATTAGAGAGTAAGGTTGGAGGATGCCACTTGCATGGAACTGTAACTTACCAACATTACATGTTTTATGAATAGGAATTCTTTTAATGCCTTAATTCCTAAGGACCTGCAAGCAGTAATAAATAGTGGAGCAGGATAATAAATTATGTCTGCTCAAAGTTTACTTTGAGTTGAATATACTGAAAGAAACTGAAGAGGGATTATCAAGTACTGACTGTTGTGGTCTTAAAACATGTGAAAAGCAGAAGTGTGTGACACTTAAAAACCCTGATTCAGAAGAACAGGAAGGCTTTGCAGCTGGTTACACAGTGGGATGCTGCTCTGTGCCCTCCATTTAAGCATTAGGTACCCGCTTACAAAATAATGTCACTAGGCTTCTGCCCCTGTCAGTGTGAGGGCTTTGTTCTCTTATTACATGACTTTTAAAGAAACAAAAGGCAAAAGAATGTGTGAAAGCCTCCTCAGTGCATCCCTAATGATGTCTTGCAACTTCACAGCTTTTCAAGGACAGGCAGACAAAGGCGTCCCCTCCTGCCATTGTATCTGTGCTCAGTTAGGAAGCGCTGGCAGGGCTGCCACCCTCCGAGAGAGAGCTGCAAGTCCGAGCAGTCAAGGGGATTGAGAGGTAAAATGTCAGTCTGGAAAAACTGATTGCCATCCTCTCCGCAGATGGATGTGCACACACGTGGGTGTGTTGGACACTAGGCTTTGGCATTATTGAAACTATTTTAATTAAGGTTAAAATGAAACCAAACTATATTATTATTATTATAAAGCATATTCTAGCTTTAGAATTAGAAGTATTTTGCATATTTGTGTGTGTGTAGGGGGATGTTGTTATTTCCCCCCACCCCCGGCCTTAGTGTTGATAGTATTTTTCATAAATTTCTAATGAAGGCAGAAAAGTTTTGGTGTCTGTAAAGTATCTCACAAAAGCTAGCACTCTGTAGCTTTGCTCTAGTAAATGGGAGCAGGAAAATAAAAATGCTTGTCTCGTTGTCTAAACTGAATGAAGTACAAAAGTAAGCAATGAGAGTATGGAAAACAGGGGAGGCTTTTAAAGTATTTTTATAAACTCACATTAATGATGGAAAATATCGAATTTTATTATACAGCTAAGGCTCTGATTTTATTCCATTCACAGAGTGAGAAGACTCAGAATATAACTTTCATCACCTTGTTTGCTTCTGTGTCTTGGAAAATTCTATTAATTTCAGGAAAGAGCAACTTCACTTTGTTCTTTCTTGTGTAAAACTAAATGTAACAATTGTTCTGTGGAAGATAAGTCTCTGGCCAGATCCTTCCTTTCCTTTTCAAGATTTCAGAGGCAGTTTTGTCTTCATAAGGACTGTAGAATTTTGATCAGTATTTAAAGAATGACTACCAAAAAAAAAAACCCCTAGCTTTCCTACTTGCATACAAAGATAATGTGCATTGATTTGTTGTCTTTTTTCAAGTAGTTCATCTGTTTAATATCTTTCCAGAAACTCAAATCTTTGATATTTAATGTTATTAATTAGACTTCAAGTGCAAATAACTTCTTTATATAATTCTTCCATGCAAAAAGATAGAAATTAGTATTAGATAGGTAGTGATTGTTTTGATTAAGTGCTTTGAGTTAATTCTAGTGAACGTGATAATTTTGGGGGTGTTTTTAAACTGAGAATGGAAGACCAGACCCTGGCCTTAGCTACGAAGAGGAAGAAAACTTGTATCCGTAACTGCATTTAATGTGTATAGTTTACATGAACAGTAATTATGGAGTATGTCCGTGAAAACTCCATCTCTTTATACCCAAGAAGTTCCCTCTGTCCAAAGCATTCCCATTCTCCACCTCATTGAATTCAGTTAAGAACAGGAATCCTTATGCTGTGGGTTATATTTGGTTACAGATCTGATGTGTGACCTCTATCACCACTTTGGTTTTTTAAAACAGATTACAGTAGAGAAAAGACAGTATGACCTGAAAAACTTTGTAGATAGACAATCCCTCTCTGTTTCATTGAGGCTAAATAAATTAATATATCCCGAACATTCTAAGAGGTACAATTCAATTTGAAAATAATTCAGGTTTGGTTTTTTTTTTTAAAAAAAAACCCCAACTTTGTTATTACTGGTATTTAAGATCTGGCCTTTTTAAAACTAGGTTCTATACCCCACTGTAAAGCTTGGCTTGGGACTGTTGTTTATTGCCTGGCAGTACAAGTGCAATCTAGCATCAAGCCGTCTTTGTTATCAGCAGAATTTGGCATAGTTACAGCAACCGAGGCAGGACCTAGCAAGCAAATACTGCCTGTACTTCTTGTTTCTCCTTTACAGAAAGGTGCTGTGCTTGTTAGCTGTGTGGTGGTGTTTGTACTAGGAGTGTCAGGTAGAGACTATGTATATCTTAAAAGCAATCTTTTAAAGTAGGTTGTTAGTTCATCACTACCGTGGTATTCATGCAGTGTTAGAATGATAAAAGCTTACCCATCCTCACTCCTACATACTGCCTTCAGAGTATTTTGTCTTGCAGCTTCTTACAAGTTATTGTAAGTACATGCATCTGAGGGGGAGGGGTCACCAAAGGAAATCCATTTTTGGCCTCTTCTAATTCTTCAGCTGGGTTTCAGGCAGCCACTGTGTCCTCAGCAGGTAAATTGCATCTGTTCGTTCTGAAGCTTCTTCATCCTGAGATGTTGAGCAAAGGACTCTCAAGAATAATGCTAGGTACCTCCCTGTCCCACTCCTTCCAGTAATAAACTGGGGAGGAAGTATCTGACACTGGCAGAATCTGCTGTGATGTGCTGAGAGGAACTGAGAAGAATCATTAGTCGTTATTTTAATGACCTTTGGGCAGAAATGCGTTTGTTCCTCTGTGAACAGCTCCCAAGATGCACTGAGGAGTGTTTTGGAACACTGTATCCACATAATATTATGGATGCTAACGTACCACAATATATTCTGAAATATGAATGGTACTGCTGTGAGTTAACTCTTATCCTCTAGGTACATCATCACACGGAGGAATAAATCAGAAATTAACCCCCTTTCTTCAAGCTGGCTCTGTGGTTGATGTTGGCTTTTTCTTCCATGAAGTAGGGGAGCAGGTGATGCTGTATCTGCTGCTGTTCTCCCTCCACAAGCAAGCACAGGCAGGGCGAGGCAGGGAATTGCCTTCATACGTCAGCAATGTTGGACAGAAGGCAGGTTGCAAGAAGAAATACTGTGGGGAAAAAAAGCACAGTTCATTTCCACTATAAAATTCTGTTTCTCTGAAGCTCAGTTTATTTCCTTAGGCCTTCCTTCAGCTATAGGGCTGCAGGGCCTTAGCTGCCATAGAGCTGTAGGTAGGAACATGCTCACCTGCATAGCTGCTCTTTGCAGCATTACCATGAAAACTCTCTAAAATATGAAAGGCTTAAAAGACCTGCATGAGGTTTTATCAATTTATCTTCATTCTGATGTGACATTGATAATGACTGGTTTTAACACCGGTATATTGAGCTTCAAACATTCTTTCACAGACTACATGAGGAAAAGATAAATACAACATAAGTAAAAAGATAAGTAACCTATTGGTTTATCTTGCTGTTAGTTCAAATTTTTTCTGTGTATGACTGAAAAAAATCTCTGCCACAAATACTTTCGTCTCTTCCAATCCCTACTGATAAGTTATGAGAGCTACAGCTGGTAACCCTGGGTTATAATTGAAACAATCTCTGTGCCAATTCATTATTGATCTGTACGCAACGATGTGAAGCGACTTCCCTCCAGTGCTTGATTCTCCACATTATACACTGAAATGAACTGCCTGGTTACCTGCAGAGGGGAAGTGGATGTATTATTCTGCCGCGGAGACATTGATTAGAGTCTGAAGCATGTTTTTTAAATTAATGTTTGCTTGTGGATCATCAATTGTGACATGTTGTGACCTTCCTTAGGTAGAGTCAACAAGTACTTCATACTACTGTTTATTAAATCCCCAGTGGTCCACAACAAACATGCCATTCATTTTCTCCAGTTAGTCATAGCTAGCCTGACAGCAGAGGGCTTTCACTGTCCTTTTGTACGGCCGTCCCGTGTGTCCGACTGCTAAACAATGGTGTGCCAGCTGCAGTGAGGGATGGGATCAGTCCATAGTCTGAGCCACCCGCAAATATACTGAGTTTTGCAAATATGCTAATGAACTCTTAACCTGTTAGTGAAGCTGCTGAAAACACCAGACTTACCTTCCAGCTTCTCTTATGTTAAAGAAGGTTCTTTAATGTGTAAAACCAACTGTAGTTATTACTAAGGTGCATAAATTATACAGTTAATGTTGTTAGTGTCTAAAATTCAGTTTCCTGTTTCACACTGACCTTTTGATATACCTCTGTATTCATGTGTGCTATTTTATGCTCTATTAAGCTATATTAAAATACAAGGATCATCCACTAATGCAAATCATTCAGCAGCAGCATCCAGAGCCTATTCATAATTCACTGAAACCAGGCATTTCCTGGCTTGTCTTTGATACCGGTTGTATGTGATGCTTTCAACTGCTAGTTTGCACCGATTGCCATTTGTATTCAAGTGATACCTGAGTACATCAGATCTAGCAAATGTGGAAGAAAAATTTTAGAATAATAGTAGTAAAAATGGTCTTATTTCCTTTTCAGATCTTGAGGTGTTTGCACAGGTTTCTTGGTGTTCTTGCTTATTGCTTTTTTCTGTGCTCCTCCAGATTTATAGGGTTTAATTCATACAGAACCAGTAAGATTAAAATATAAAAATCAGCCACTATTTCTGGTTTTACTACTATTTCTCAGGAGTTGATCAATAAACAAATGAAAGCTTTATAAATCTTCCCAGTTGTTGAAATTCAAATATTACTATCTACAGAAAACATTCATTCTTCTCGAGTATTTAAGCAAAATACTTGGGACCAGCCTATGAAAAGATCTCACAACAATTGAAATGAGTCATGACCTAGTTAAATTATTTCCTACTTCATGTCGCAGTCATGACCCTCGTGACATCTCCACCTGTGACAACATCATCACTGTTTCCATTTAACCTCAGCCAAGAATTTGGGACATTTGTCATAACAAAATAGCTAAAGTAGACTTTATCTACGTGATTCTTAGCACCATCAAGCCCACTAGTGTCATGTTCCTGGTATGCCTAGAGGCACTCAATGTGAAGTGGATCTTTTATAATTATTAGGACAGCAGAAGAACAATATACATACTGTGGTCTTACAAACACCCCTTTCATCAGACTATAATATTGTACACTTCACTGTGCCCAAAGAGTTAAAAAGCAGCTGTTTTTTACTCCAATAATGAATAATAATTTTTAAACAAGAAGTTTTTATAGAACCATTTAAGTGTGAAAGTACTTAAAACAAACAAAACAAACAAAACAAACTGAACCCAAGCACAAAAAAAATCCACACAAAAAAGCCCCAAACACTTTGTTAAGCTGTTTTGTTTTTCAAATAGAATATTTTTATCAAACTTGGCAAAATTAACAGAGTGAATGTTTCTGAATTTGTATTCATGCTTTGCATATAATAGGCTTTTTGTTTCTTACATGTGATTTGGCATTCTCTCTCTTAGTCATTTCTCTTTTTCCCAGTTTCTTTCATTTGATATAGCTACTTGTCACCTGTTTATTTCTAGAATCTGAAGAAATTCTAGGCCAAAATGTTATCTACCACTTTTTTTCCTAATGTCAACATATTGTACAAGCATCTGTTCCTATAGATCCATTTTTCACCTTGAGTGTAAGAAAATAAGGGTTTTTTCTTTCTGCTGGATGCTGCAGCATTAAAATGCTTTAATTGAAGAGTATAGGGCTGAACGTTCTGGTGTTCTGGACAGGCCATGGGGAGAGACTGTGCAGTGCTAAATGAATTTATCTTGGGAGATTTCTGGAGTCTTGAGCTGAAATTTAGGGATGCTCTTGGAGAATGTTTCTCTGGTTTCTGGTCAGCTGCCTCTTTATTTCTTTTGGGGGGCTGAATACACCCCTTAGGAGTATTTTTATAATTTTTTTTTATCTGGGATGTTTTCCCTTAAATTACAAAAGTTTCTTTCCCCTCTTCCCACTTTTAAATTGGTGAGGACTTTTTTGACTCCTTCCAGTCATACAGTTTGAACACTGTGCTATTATACCAGGCCATCAGCTTCCTTGCAGTGTTTTTCTAGAAGAAAGTATAAATTATACTAGTGAAGCAACTTTTCTATTTGCAAGGATGCTTTTTCTTTTTAAAGAGTGCTTTAGCTAGGAGAACATTGATTTCACATACCTGCTATTGCTGCAGATGTAAACACCTAGAATAAAGGTGGGGGTTTTTAACTGACCTGGGAATGGTTTTGTGGGAAGAAATCCAGTTCCTGGGTGTGAAGGTGTTAATTCAGTTCAAAGTAGTAGTTTATGATGTTTAACAGTTGGACTAGATGATCTCCAGGGTCCTTTCCAACCTAGATGATTCTGTGATGTTGTTTTTCTATAACCATAGACAGACTGACTAATTAGGGGAAACCTATGGATCCAGTAAGGAATCTGGGACACTGCTGGCCCTAAATTATATTGGCAGATGCTCATCATTCTTCGTTCTGTTCTCCCTGTTGACAGCTCCCTGCTCCTTCAAGAAACGACATTAGGATTGGATTCCATTAACTTGCATCTTTTTACAATGTATGTCTTTTCCCTGCAAGCATCTTAAATAGATGAAAAATATTATAAGCAGGAGATATTGTTTGTAAATGATCTGATATGAACCGTTTTAAAATACTGCACATCAGTGTGCTTGTGTCGATGACTTCTGAGGTTTTTACAAATAAGCCTTTTTGTGACAACAGTGTAAATGTAAATAAATACATCCTTTGGGTTCAGAGGAGAGCTTATATGTAGAAGGCTTTAGTCTTGTCCCTTCAGGATATTCTCCACCTTTTCCCCTGACCTTTTGGTTACATGGTGTTTATATGGCAAGTCTTGCAAAAGCAAGGAGTGGTACAACAGGGAGCATGGATGACTGCATTCAGGCTGCTGGTCATCTGTACGTGGATGCAAGTTCTTCTCCCCTTCTGAAAAGGAGCTTGCTGCCTAGCAGTGTTTTGTAAGATTTGGGTTATGTTTTGGAAACCCTCACATACAATTTGCTATATTTTGGAAAAGTAGGCATGTTAAATCTGGATATGTAATATCTAAACCGTTTTGTAATTAATGCTTAATGATATAATTAATCAAAGCAGTTTGAAAGCAAGATAACATCAAGCACACTATGACAAAACATTGATTTCTAGATGGGAGAGTTATTTCATGCTCCTAGTTTCGTAAGATTTTAAAATGGAGCTGGGGGGGGCTAGGGAGGAGTTTTCTGTTAACGCTTCAGATCTCTTTGGAAGTAATTTTTTTTTCAAGCAGGCCTGAACTATTCTGCTTTTGAATGCTAACTAGTGGAAACTGATCTTCATTATACTGATCCTTTATTATACAGATTGTTCTAGGAATTGAATGTCAACTTAGTGTCCTGTGCAAGACACTTCTGTGTCTCTGTACCTGTTTTATTGTAGTAGTTGAAAGGATGGTTGTCTGTTTAAAATCCTTTCCACTGCACCTCCATTCAGCATCATCTTGTCCTTCTGCTATGTCAGATGGTAAGATTACAGTTCCTGGCCATTACCAAATGAAAGGTATTCAGACAAGTTTCGGGCAGCCACCAAACAGAGAAACAATGAAATATCTGTTCCCTGGGTGGGAGCAAAGGGATTCATCCTCTTTCTTTTGTTAACTGGGAGAGCGAACTAAGCTCTTGCAATTCAGATTTTCTGTTTTCTCCTTTGTTACTAATCTTCTAAGTATAGCAAGAAAGAGGCTTGCTGGAGAGTTCATCTACTGACTGCGTCATTCTAAGACTGACTAATAAATCTTCTGAGCCTGTTAAAGTATTTGTTTATGGGCATTAAAAAAATAATACTAAAAGTTTAAAAAAATGCCTTCTAATTTCCAGAATAGAAATCCATGAAAGGAAAAGCACTGAAGCTACTGCAAGAAATGGGGTTTTATTGAGAATTAAATTTATCTTGTTCAAAATGTGGGTTTTGTTGTATCTTTTCGTATTGTTACAGGCTTCAACCTGTACTCAGTAAAAGCAGTTGTATTTTTGCCGTTGACTTCAGTGGGAACAGATTAGTTACTGGTAAATATTAGATCAGTTATGTAGATTTCATGGTGTTGCTAAACTAAAGTAAGATCAGTGAGTGAAATATATTTCTGAAGTTTTCAGAAGGCTGAAAGTTAAAAAATAATATAATCTCAAAATACATGTAAATTATTATGGCTGTTAAGCAGAGCTAAAGGATAAGCACTGAATCAATGAGTGGTACTTAATCCTTCACCAGAATTTTTTCAGAACAAATTGGAGAAAAGAAATGAAATATATCCAAATGAAAGCTTTTTTGTTTTAAGTGGAACACTTTCTTGTTTGAGCAGTTTGTGGGCTTCCTCATTGCAGTCACATCGCTTAAGTAGATTATGGCTAATGTAACACTGAACTTATACTAATTAGCTGTCTTAATTTTACATTCAGCAAAGCTTATTGGCACAGACAATAATCAGCCTGTGCAATTCAGTGCCCTCGGAGATGCTCCCAGCAACCTCTAAGTAACCCGAGAGATGCTTTTCTTTTCCCCCTACAGGACCTATATAAGACTTAATGCAATTAACTCTATGGGCTCAGGGCCCTCTGAGGATGGGAACTCCAAGGCTGCTTTAGCATGTGGGCAAATGTCTCCTGGCACCTCTGCTCAAAGCCAGAATGTGGTTCGGAGATGGCATGAGAGGCACTCAGGGCACCTGTGTCTTTCAATCTATCAATCTTACAAATCTTATCTGTTTTCATGTTCTGACAGCTTAGTTTTTAAGATATTTTATCATTGGAAAATCTCACTGAGTTAGTGCTCTTTCTGCCATGGGCACAAAGGGCAGGCCGATGGGGTGAATCCCAAGGGCTGCTCCTCGTGTGGAGTGGAGCGTGTGAGGGGAGCTGGAGCTCGGCGAGGGGAGCCGGCCACTGGCCTGTCGGTGTGCACAGCCCTCGAGAAAGCCATTAGGACACGCTGCGCCGGGGTGTGTGTAAAACCACACCTCAGGGCGTGTGAGTGGGAGAGGAGGAGTAGTCCCAGCTTTGAAGTCTCATCCAGAAAGCAGGTTACCCAGGTTTAGGTCCCTCCTCTGCCTAAGGGGATCCAAACCCACTGCTCCCACCTCCTTTTGGAGCGCCTTAATTTTTATGCTATGGGCCGCTCTTGGGTGGTAGTTATCTCCACCCTTACTGCTGAAGCTGTGCCCACACAAGGTCGTCCCAAAAGCATCCTGACCTTTCCCTTCTCCCATACCTTCAGCAAGTACCAAAAGCTGCCTTGGGCACTCATTCCTCGTTGTAGGCTGACCATATCTGACTGTAATAGATGTGGTGCCTAAAGCTGGCCTGAGCAAGCAAGGTGCCAGCCTGTGAGGAGATGTACCATGGTAGCTGGGCACGTAAACATGGGGGAAAAAAAACCCTGTTTACTAGCAGCACAATACTGGTTTACAATATTGCATAATATTCAAGCAAATTTTTTTGCACTCAAAAGGATGTGAAACAAAAGGTTTCAAAAGATTAAATGTTAGTGGAGAAGCATCTCTGCAAAGCCTTTTGACTTTTGACATATTTATATATATACGGATGTGGCTTTGATTACTGTGTGTTCCTTACTTTTCAGGTGGAACCCTCCAATCTAAGGCTAATTAACGCCAGTATGAGAAATAAGACATCTAGGACTTTGTTGTTCTGATCACAAAGTTAATGTAGGTCTTAATACTGAATGCTTTGGATGGGACACTGGATGAAAATTTATGCCAGTGCAAGTTGCTCAGCCATGACTCTTAACTCCGCATTTATACATAATGTTACAGCTGTTCTGGCTGATATTATGCACTTTTAAGCTTTTCATCTGGAGATCTAAGAGTGCTATACAAACAGTAATTTATTTGAACTTTCCAATGTCCTGAGAAATTTCAAATCACAGAAATAAAGGCCATAAAGTATATTTTCTCTAGCAAGTATTTTGGATGTCTAACAATGATACCCTAGCAAAGTTCTAGTTTTGTTTGTATTGTAAAAATTAAATATATAAAAGAAATACATAGCTAGGAAAAGGGCTTTTCATTCACAGACATCCTCTTAAAATCAGAGGTTAGCATTAACTGTGGAATACTCTAATTTGTATTGTCAAGAGCCACGTATTTTTCATACAAGTTGCATCTAATTCACTAATGGGCCTATGAACATGTATCCCAGCCTTCTCCCCAAGGTTGTGGGGTAAACAATATATTGTTTAATAAAAGAAGTTGCTATGCCTTCTCGAGCCCTTCTTGCTACTCCTCCTCTCAGCTCCTAGAAACTACTGTATAAAACTCAGTGATGTTTTACATACTCCTATAAGTATAGCCTGTTTTCATGACCAGAGCTCATACGTGTATAACATGGATGCAAATGTTCAAAATGAAAACACGTTTTGATCGTAAGATCAAAGTATGTCTGGTGTAGAGCAACTAAAGTAGCTGTTATGCAAATTTACTGTCACATACGTTTTGCCTAATGGCCAAAGACTGATTCCCTGCATGTGGTCAAGGAGGGGAAAGGCAGATCATCTTTTTATAGAAAACTCTGTAGGAAAGGGAGAAGCTTCTCCTCCTTACTTGTTCCTTAGCGCAGAGTTTGATACTCTCGTGTGAAAAAGGGATGTAAAGATTTCTTGAAATGAATTGCTAAAGTATATTAGGCTAGACTACTGTGAAAAGATTGTAATACAAACTGCCTCGTGCTTTCACCTGTTTTTTTCAACACTCTGCTTTTCATGGGTCGCAAACAGCACACCCCAAAAATAGCAATTCAAGCTGTTAGATGAAGGCAGGAAGCCAGAGTTCAGGATATATCCAGCCGCTCCCACTCTTGTTCAAGCTACATAAATATTTAATTTTAGGCTATTATGTTGAAATCAGACCAAGTTAGAATTATAGATTGGTTTTATGGACCATAAATTCTACCTTGGATATATCCTAGATTGATTGGGAGTAGTGCCAATAACAGCACTTTGCTACTGAATTCTTTTTTTTAAGGTGAATCTTCATGATTATTTTAAGAGCTGCTACCTTTCTATCATGTGTTTATAGTAAGCCACCATTTTTCATCATATAAGAGATTAATAATTTTACAATTTGGAAGGAAAAAAATTTTTTTTGTCTAATACCATAATATGAAATCATCTGGAATCATTAGAAGATTCAATCATACTTCTAAGCCTTGCTTTTCCCAAGGTAGTGTATTTGAAAAAAAGCTCACTGAGACATATCATCCTTGTAGTTTCCTGTGGTGGTTTTCTCAACCCTTGTGGGAATGGGACTAAGTTGCAGACAGCTCTACTCCAGGTCTGTAGCTCATTTAAGTGCCTGGTAAATTGCTCAGTTATGTGGTTCTGTTCCTGGTTTAACAGCAACAAAGTGGAGCTAAAAAGCATCTGAATGAATAATTAACATAATCCCATAAATGTGGAATCTCTTAGGGGGAGAGTCTCTATTCAGAGGAAGAAATATTGCTGTCCCAAGGCCTTGAATTCCTGAAGAAAACTGGTGTTTTGGTAGGAGTTCCTCCTCCTACTGCTCACCTTCCCCCAGGAGCTGGCTGCCTGCCTCCTTATCCCTTGTTCCCAGTCCCTCCAGGTCACTGGCACCCAGTGGAGCTTGAGAAAGAGGCACACTGAGGGGGCTGGTGCCTTGTACTAAGGCCTGAAAAAGCAGAGGGCGAAAGGAGAAAGAGAATATATGTAGCAGGGAGAGCAAAGGCAGACGAACACAGCTGCGTAGAGAAGATGCAACCACGTGAAGGCAGCAGATGTTATCACTGCTGGCATGGATACTGGATGAGCGGATTGAGTTGTTAAGTATAGATTATATCTTGTAGCAATTCTCACGACTCCTAAGACACGTCAAAATTGTCTGCAACACAGAGGATGATTTATATAAAAGATTAATATATTTTGTTTGCCTCATAAGGGCCCTTGCCAAGATGCTGCAGCTCCTCTGTCTTGCTTTGGTTTCCCTACTGAAACAGGATGAAGAGGCTAACTGTCACTGTAACATACTTGGGATGAAATGGTTGGCCTATTCAGCTGCTCCAGAAATTATTTTTTCAAGTACTGGAACAATTAGCTGATGAGGTATCTAATAAGGAAAGGATATTTTGAAACATATTAAAACTGCTGCTTCAAATCTCACTCTAGTGCTGCTTTTCCACATTTCTTTCCTTGAACGCTTCTTGTTTTGCTGCTATTCAAACCCATTTCTTCCCTTGTGGCTTTTCTTCAGAGCAATAGCACTTCTGCTTGCTTTCCAGAGAAAAAGTTATTTCTACGCTCAACCTCAGCTCTCTAAGTCAGAAGGAATGAAGCACAGTTCAGGCGTGTCTGCAGTATAGTTTCACCTTGTGTTAATTGTTTGCTGTTTAGGCCAGTCTGGACACTTCCTGAATGTTTGTTTTCAGGCTATAAACGCTTGCTGCTTATGCTGAAGATGAGGATGTATGAATTTTCTGTATATACAAAAATGACTAGGTTTTTGTATACAAATATGTGGTGATACAGTCTTGCCTCTTTTAACTTGCTGACACAAACTTTTGGCAGTTTTTTCTTCTGTGAAATATTTAGAGGGCTAAGAGGTTGGGTATTTTTTAACGTTTCTAGCAATTGGGTTTGGCTAGAAGTCCACAGTAATGACTAAGATTCTTCTCTTCCTTTTGCCAAATGATAGAAAAAAAGGAGATTTATATCAATGCTTTACATTAGTGTATAAGTGGATTTCTTCCCCCTAGATTGCTTTACCAGCCTAAGATTAATGTTGAGGCTTCTTATAAACATCTGTTCTCATGCAATTTTGCTCCATAAGCATCTCGAAACTATCAATGTAGCACATCTTAGGGATCTGTGCATGCATCTCTGTCCCACTTCTATGCAGTGTAGTAAAGTCAGGGCAAGAATTATGATAGGAAAATATGACACGCTACATGGCATGATTCTCCACAGTCAGATTACTGTTCAAGTTCTTTCTGTGTGTGGATGCACCTTTTATTACAGTCATGAATATTAAACCCCTTGAAGTCAATGGGGTTATGGGTTCTAGCTCTTTTGTTGGGTAGGCTTACAGCATAAAATAATATATACGTAATAATTATTCACTCCCTTGGCCAGTGTTTGAAGTATGAACCTCAGATATGAGTTTGTTCTAGCTTGTATTACTGTTACTGATGGATTATTCTTATTCAGTGAAACCATACTTGATTACTTTATGCCGGTAGGAAAAGCCTGGGCAGACCAAAGACCTGCATTAGCCTGTAGAATTGGTATTCTTGGGTCCACTAGCAGTGGATCTGTGGGTTAGTGTCAAGGGCATGTGAACTGGGGTGGCAGCCCTGCTTGCATGCTCTGCCCCTCTAGCAGCAAAGCAGGGCTTTCATGGGAATCTGTTAGTGATCTCACTTGTTCAAGGTGGATGGATCTGCCCACACTGCTGAAGTAATTCTGATATCAGTGCTGACATTCTGTAATGTTAATTATAGTAGGTTAAAACCTTTGCGATCCTGAATGCAAGATTGCAGCGCTGAGGTTTTTTCCTTGATCAAAGGCATTGATAGGTTCCCAAAGCTAGGGAACCGGAGATAGAGCATTCATGTGCAGTGTTGTTTCTTCCAGCTACTTTTGGATATGTCTCATTCTTAGCATCCTGGTAGAGTGGTGGAGAAAAGTTTATGCCTTCCGTTGCGGCAGCTCTTGACTTGGGTTTCATTCTGGGAAAGTAAATTAGATGTGTATTTTCTCCGAAATAAGTCAGAAGCTGTGACAATTGTTTGGTGGTAGGTTTTTTTTCATTTCTGCAAATTTGACATCAGCTGAGCATCAGATAGGTCAGGCAGTTGGATTTGTAGAAGTCTAGGCTTTCACAATAAATCTTTGTGATTATCTTGCTCAGTCTGTGGACCTGCTCAGATCTGGCACTGAGATATGTATGCTCAGCAAGGAGGATACTGCAGTGTTATGAATGTGAGCCTAAAAAAACCCATTTCAGTGGGACAGCACTGACTTAAGTCCCTTCCTACCTATATATTACTATGACCTAGAAAAGTTGGGCTTAGGACAGATCATAAATATTTCCATGTTTATCCTCAGTCTGTATTTTAATAAGAACTGGACACAGCTCTTCAGAGTTGCAAGAAAGTCACCAGTGGTAATTCCAGACAAGCTTCAATGTATGAAATTACAGAAATTCTCAATGCAAAAGTTTTCTCCTGGTCTAAACCAATAAGCTTCCCTTCTTACTAGTTTACAGCTTTAATTATCAAAGGCATAACTTTTGAATTATGTAGCAGGGCTACAATTTTCAGAAAGAGTGTAAGTGATATTTGGACTGTCTTCACATGTGATTTTTCAAAAGCCAACAACCTTTTGGACGACAGGTCTTGCTGGAAGTCAGACACTTTAAACCTGTACCTCTTGTGAAAGCGGGACTTGGGTTCCTAAGTTGAGAGGTGGCTTTTGGTGTCTTACCCACACCCTCTCTCCCCTCAGCAAATCTCACAAAGGAAGCCCCTGCAGGTATACTCTGGGGTGGAGATGATGTTTGACTTGAAGTCAATGACTGTCAGTCCTGCCAGACTGGTTGGCTTGTGCTAATCCTTTTTCAGAAACAGGGCCAAGCTTAGGCATGATACTCCAAATGGCGTGATGTTTGCTTAGCATCAAGAAAGATGGTTCAGTGCAGTATCTTGGGGACTACTGTTCTATTATTTTTTTGAAATGAGTAATTGCTTCAGAGTAGGGGGGTATAGAGGGTAATGTTATTTGCTGAAAAGAAAATTAGGCATGGGTGTGCCCAAGTGACAAGTGAGCAACAGACTTCTCAAACAGCATTGGAGAACGTGTCGTTGTAGGCTTATATTTGTTTATGGATAGACTGTGCTCAGATCTGAATATATGACACTCATGAATGTCATGGAAGTTTTACCATTTGTACCTTGGGCTGGAATTTGACCCGTATTACTCCTAGTGAAACATGCAATGGATTGTTCAGCTGCATTTCATACCCTTAAGGATTAAAAAACACACACAAAAAAAAAAAAAAACCTCAAAAAATGCCAGACAGACAAAAATATATTTTTTAGCCAGTGTTAATGTACTGAAAGTTCTCTATATTTGAATGCTGAATGCAGTTGGATCTCTTATTTTTTTTGCATTTGTACATGTTTAGGCTCGATTTGCCAGTGAACATAATAATAGATTATTTAATTAAGAGTCCTTTAAACTGAAGACTGATTACACATTGCGTACAAACATTCCACACTGAAATTAACTTCATTTTTATGCTTAGTAATTTGAATTTGTACTCATCCTTCATTGACATACTTTTTATCTACAGATGTCTAAATGATATTCATATTTTAAATATAGCATTGGAAAGAAAAATTAAATCAAACTTAGTCATCTTGTGTTTAACTGAGTGGCTTATGAACAAGAGTTCTGAATTTTTTGTGAACATTATGCTCTTGGCAGAATTTGTTGGGAATTCTGAGGTACTTTTTAAAGTCTCTTCAATTTTAAGTGTATGTTAGTAAGCAAAGGATTTCTTTTTAAAAAGCATTGATACCGGTCAATTTTAAAGCAAAGGATAGAAATAAGACCTTTTTTTAAGTCATCTCATCTTCTCATGAATGAGCAGGCTTTTAGTTATTTTGTTCAATAACTGACCCCATCATGAATAATATATATAGTTATATTAATGTTCATGTTCAGTTAATCAACATTCAAATACATTTATTATATTTGCAGTTAATTTTTAAGAAATATTTTGCAAGACTCTAAAAATGTTGAAAGCAAGTTCCAGTTGCACCATTTCCCCATGACTTCCATTATCTGCATTTTTCTACCTAGTAACTAACTACTTACGGCCTGATCACATAAAAGCTCATAATGCAATATCTGAAATACTTGCAGACTTAGACACTAGCTTTGGTACTTTTGATTCTTGTGTTTGATATTATTTTGCTCATTAGCAATTTGAATAAAAATGGAAATTTCTCAAGGTAATTATATACTATGTATTGTGGCTACCTTCCCCCATACAAGCGTTTGGTGAGGGATCAAACTGTTTGGAACTTGTAGAGCCCTTCTCACAGGGGCTTCCTAGACCACGGAACCAGCCAAATGTTCACTTCTTCTATATAATAACTAGGGATTTCATCTAGACAGATCAAAAGATACATGATAAAATGTTTGGAATTGTTCTGTTTGAGCCCTGGTGAAAGATTAAATCTTTCTTAGTATTGAATATTTGTGTAATAAAGATTTTTGTTGCAATACAGGTTTCCGTAGCAGCGCCCTTCAGTAACTTAAAATTATTCCATTTATACGAGGGGTTTTAGGTAAAGATGAGAACCTCAAATGGCTGTAATGGCAATAGCCTGTGTAAAAGAAGTATTTTTGTCCTGGGTGCCATAGCCACTGATACTGATTCTGCTACTCTTCTTCACCTGAAATTGCTAGGTATGGGTCATGGAAAAGGAAGAACTTTCATCTTGGCAGCCATGTCCCAGGCAGAACAGCAATAGCTAGAGAGTCCTTCTGAGAGGAAACCGGGCAGTCTTCGGAGTGAGATCTGCCCACTGGGTGAACCACCTCTGCCAGAGCTGGTTTTCACCGAGTGTTTTGGTTTTGCTAGACTGGCAAATTAAAATACAACAGCCTTGTCTGAACTTACCCAACCAACTCTGTTCTCCACTGTACATCATGTGAAAATTAATTTGCTTTTAATCGAGGCATGTTTTAGTGCACTGACTTGGCTGGTTTGAGTATCCTAGTTTCTGATATCCTGTGATAGGTATCTCAAATGTTAGACCAATCTTCTGTTTGTGTTTCCATGGAGCTACTGAAAATTTGTTGGTGTCATTTGAACTAATGACAAAGCTTGAACTTTCATGATCAGCGAATCTGAGGACTCTCTAGATCCATGATTTTGAGTAGTGTATAGCATAAATATGTAACAGTAGGACACAGAGAAAAAGACAAATGATAGAGCTGAAGCCCTAAGTGTGGAACAGAAGCATCTTTTTTTTAAGTGTTCCAAAACTTTGCTAAGTATATATCGCTAACAATATTGAAAAAGTTTAGTTGGAAAATTTTACTCATGGACAGGTCTTCGCAGTATGCGTGGTTCTCCTTGCTGCAGAAAGAAATACAGATATCCAGTAGATGGAGAATGAAACACATTTATAGAAATAGCAGCTATTTGTGCCACTAACATAAATGAATCAAAAATCTTCCTCAAACTATAAACTCTGAGTATAAAATTATAGCCCTGAGACTATTAAGAAATGTGGTTATAAAATGTAGTACTCTAGTACAATGGTTTCCTAATACTCTTTGACCTCTTGTGTTTCTTCCATAGCTTGAATCAGTCTCTACACATTACCAGGTGTACGGCTCCCCAGCAGTAAGGGGTGGAGGTGAATTTATACTTCGTCTGTTGTTTGTACCATATCACAGGTTGGAAGTGTGAGTCTAGTAGAGAGGAAAACACATTGGAAATTGTTGGCTTATTTACTACTTCTTGTTGTCACTAACCTGCTGTGCACCCAGTTCAAGTCACTGCAGCTCCTATGCCTGTGATCTCAGCTGATGTCTGGCTTGTCTGTCTGTACTGTGATCTCATCAGAGCAAGGGCTACCTTCTCCCATGTCCCTTAAAAATATTATATCTTGTGTGGACCTATTGCTATACAAATGCTAATGAGAATGATATTTAGCTCTAGCTGAAAATGTACAAGTTAATCACTGGGTTAACTGGCTACACCTTCAGGGTTTCTAACTTGTCTCCTTTTAGATTCGGATATACTGGGCAAAACAGCAGAGCTTGTGGCCTTTTGCATAAATTGGTTGTATGGTTACCCATCTCTGAACTAGGAAAATGTCCATTCTTCAGTTTTATAAGTAAAAGAAATCCCAGAATACTGATGGAAAGCAACTCTGCTGGAATGACTGTGGCTTAGCAGTTATAAGCCTTGAGTTGAAAGTGTGTAGCAGATGACTTCTGAACAGGCAGGTATCTCTCACCCTTGTTATTTGCAAAGATGAAGCCCAATTGCTAATGACCGGAGGAAAAGAAAAAGGCTTGGAAATTCTGTGGGGAGAAATATTGGAGGGAGGGGCAATGACAGAGAAGTTAATAATGAAATATATGTTCTATAAACTTTTCCTTTAGGCATACTAAAGCTATAGGAGTTGATAATTATGGAGGTGGTTATGAAGGTGAAATGCAGAAAGGAGTCTAAGTACAGGTCCAATTAATATTGTCAAAACATGGTAATTGTGTTCATTAACTAGATTAAGTGATCTACATGTGAATCACTTCAATGACACATGAGAGACTTTAAACAACTGAAATTTAAACCTGGCTCAGTTGGCTTGTTTTACACAAACTAGCTTGCAAAACATACTTAGAAATACCATTGCACATGCTTTGCAAACTGGCTTGTGTAAACTGGATTAATAGGTCTGGATTTGATTTTTTACCTTAAACTTGCCTATTAAATTAAGCTAAATACCCTGTTTACTTTGTGGCACTGTTTTTGGCAAATCATGTAGGTAAACACTTAGAGCAAGATGAGAACATCCTGGATCACAAACAGCAGCTAAGGCTTAATGTTCTAGAAAAGGAGTGTATTGTGGAAGAACTCTGACTATATAAACTATGTATCATCTAGGGAAACACTCCTTCCTCCATACTTACCAACTATAAGTTAAAAGCAAAGGAAAAAACAACTTGAGTGACATTTCATCCTCAAATTCTCAGCACACTAGCCTATTACAAATTCTGCAGTCACTGGCCTTTACAGCTGAGTTAACAAAACCTCAAGAAAACCACAGGATTTTCATTGATCGAGCTCTCTTCCTGTTCACCTGGCTACAGTGTTGGTAGCTGTGGAGATACTGTGGCGTGGACTCCTGGCCCTCCCCGGCTGCTCTTTGTTAGGCTGTTGTAGCAAAACAGCTTGAAGCACAAGATGCTCCACGGTTCTCACAGACTCGAGTTTTCTTCCTTGTGACAATGCAGGGCTTGATTCATGCTGCCTGCTACTTTCCTATTGCCCAGGGTCTTTGCTGGGCTTTGTCCTCTCTTCTTCGTTTCCTTCAGCTACCTGCTCTCCAGTCTGTGTTTCATGGGCTCAGTTATGTTTTCTGACACGGTTTCATTCTCCACACTTTTGTCCCTGTCCATCCCCAGTTCATTTAGGCAGGGCAGAGGCAGGAAAGTCTTCCTTCCCCAACAGAACAGAGAAGAGCAAGGTCCATGCTCGCTACAATCCTGACTGGTTTATAAAACACTAAACCAGAATCCCATTTTCTTACTTAACTGTACAACTGACAGGTAGGGAGCAGGGGGTACTATTTTTTTAAAATCCACACCCTAAAGTCAGTAAACACATAAAAATTATTTCAAAATAATTAGATGATCAGGTTATTCTATTTTACATTGTAATCACCTGCTGAAGATCATTAGTTAGAGCTAAGAATAAGTAATTTCCAGTATATACTGGCTTCAATCCTGCCTCTTCCTGTATTAGCCTAGGAAAAACATTTCTGATCAGCTCACTACTGTGGATGGTGCACAGCTGTATGTACTGCTCTGTGTGTTACAGCTACAGAGCACCTGGAGCTGTGAGTGCTACATCTGTCTTTGAAGGATGGCAAAATTTGAGTGCCAGACTCTCTATTATCTGCTCAGAGTAATATTTTTGTGAGACCCAGCAAGGAAAGTAGAAGACATAGAAAATACACAGGGACAGGATTATAAAAAAGATTACAATCCTGGTTTTAAGCTTTTAATTTACTGGTGATTCATGAGTCATCCAGTCACTCCAAAAAGGAAATCTGTAGTAGAATTATGGAGAGACCTTACTGTGAGAGAGTGAAGAGCGCCTGTGAAAGAAAGGGAAACATAAAAAAAGCTAGAAGTTTGCAGTCTAAAGCAAATTTTTTGATTCTATGCTAGTGGTAGGAAGAACAAGCACCAACATTTTCAAGAGGTGATCCATGTCTCTTAATTTCCCAAGTCACTTTTCATCTGTTCTTGAGATATGTCTATCAAGTGGAGATTCAGTGTAAGGCAGGAAAAAAAAATTATTAGGCTACACTGATAATTAAAAGCATAAACTAATAGCCTGATTACATGTTAAAAAAAAATACCCTCTAAGAGATTAAAACAAGGGGATTACATTAAATTGGAACAGGGATTAAATATTTTTTCCTAGAGGCTTTTAACACATTTTCCAAAGACCTGCTTATGAGCACAGTTTGACTGATGAAAAGTATTTTAGAGATAATAGACTAAATAATCACATAATTGAGGCATTTGAAGTACAGTGCTAGAAAGCTGATGATAGTATGTTTCAGATATGTAAGAGCTCTTTCTATGAGTCACAGATTATTTTTTGGGGCTTTTTTTTGGTTTGGGTTTTCCCCACCACCATCACCCCTAGGAAGCTCTAATCCCAAAAGTGACTTAGAATTGTCTTCTGAGATAACTCTGCAGTGGTTTCACTGAACTATTAAATGGGAAATGTGACTTGAAAACATTCAGAAAAGGGGAGAACATGCAATTTAACTTTAGGGGAACTGAGGCACAGAAGAGTGAAATTGTTTAACATTTTCATTACAACAGTACCTAGAAGGCCTTGGGTAGGTTAGGTCTCCTTCTGCCAGATGATGTACAATCACACTGTAAATATCTCCATCAAAAGTTTACACTCCAAGGGGAATAAGATACCACTCATTACTCAAGTTATTCTCCAAACTAGGAATAGAAAAGCTATCTCCCTACCCCAATGCTTCACAGTAATGTTCCTCCTAGAATATCATCTGAGGAGATGTGCTCCCTCCTTATGTGAGAAGAACTTGCCTCAAATTAGGAGAAGGGGAAAATTCAGAAGGTAACTTGGAAACATGTTTAAATAAAAAAAAAAAAGGGGGGGGGGTTCAGGCAAGGAAGTTGAGCAACAGTGGCATAAAACAGCTGGTTAGAGTATGTCCTTAATCTGTATGACATGTTATTACATAAAGAACTACAAAAATACTGCTGAGATTGTCATATACTACACAAATAATGAGTTTTTGCCAGGACACAGAAAGAAACTAACTTTCTTCAGGTTTCTTACCAAGTAGGAGCCTAATACTGAATCCGTGGAGTCCCACCAATTTGAACAAGACTATTCATGAAATTCAGAGCAGATGCTGACGAGCAGGGGAGGAGCAGCTTGGCAGAAAAGAAAAAAGTTATTGGGAGGCAAACTATTTTTTTCATGGAACATCAGTGTGTTTCTGGAACACTTTCAAAACTGAGGGGATTTTAATAAAACTTGCCAAATAAAGCTTAAAATTTAAACAAAGTGATATGTAGGTATTGTGTAAAGCCTGAAGGAGTTACCTTTTAAGGATATATTCTAATGCCCTGGTAGAGTTAGTTCTGTGCACCCTAAGAAATCAGTGGCCAACTCTAGTGTTGTTCAGTATGTGAAAGGGTGTGAGAATCCACCCTACACAGAGAGCTCTGCTCTGATGCATTTACATGAGTAACGTGTTAAATTAGGCAAGCGATAGTTCTTAAAATATGATTTGACAATTCTGCTTGAAGATACGTAGCTAATTTGCACACAAAGGCCAATTTTGCTTTGAGTTTATTACATTTTCCCTTTCTGTTAAGCTTCTAAGTTCATCTAGCAATGTGAGCTTGTATAAAAGTAGTAACATCCATGTAGACTCCCTGCACTTTGTGATGCTCATTTCTTTAAACTTTGTATGCCAGCTCAGGAGCAATAATATCAAATGACTTCAAAGGACAACTGCTTCCAACAATCCGCAATGGCTTGTATTTCAACTCTCTAACCAGCGTAGCTCACCAGACCTGTTATTTTATTTCAAGGCCTGTGCTGTTCTTTTCATGTATTGAGCTACAGTTCCAACTCAGTGCAAATGAAAAGGGGGAAAAAAGAAAAAGCCAGAAGTAGTGTAGAACTTGAGAGGGGGGAGGTCTGTGTGCATGTCTCCCCAGATATAGGCACACAGACTATTTTTAAAGTAAACTTGGAAAATGTTTCATGCAAGCAGTGAACAATAAAGCTTCCTGATGTTTTCCTTCTCTCACACCCACTTACTCGCTTCCCTCCTTCAACTCTGTCTTGTCTGAAACCAAGACTGTAGGGTCTTCAGAAAAGGATCTATCACCATAAATCAGCTAGACTCTGATCTGACTGGCTACATGCTGCTTTAGAATGAAATGGCAATAATTAATAGGTCATTCATTTTGCATGTCAGTGGTGTTCATTACAGTAAATGTATTTGCCTCCCCTCTTCCCTCCCCATTTACGGCATCAAATGATATCCCTACAAAGTGCTTACTCAAACTGGCAGATCTCTTACATGTGTTAAGGACTAGAAATATACTGAATTTCACACAGAGTCTTTATTCTGATACTATTGCTTGATATAGTGGGTTTCTGAAAAAAGATCAGGGCTAAAAGCTGGACTACTTGACTCATTTTGGTTTAATATAGGTGAGTGATTGATGTCAGTGAAGCTTCGGCTCCAGCCTTAGTCTTCCACCAGAAACCTTCTCTTTAGATTGTGTGAGGATATTTACCATTTGAACTAAGCTTTTGCCAACATGCAAGTCAATATAAGACAATGCCTATTGCTGAAAGAATGAGTTCCCCCTTTCCAAGTGCCTTCAATTTCTCATTTTTACCACCATACTTTGTCACTGGCAGAAGCATTTGTGTGACTATATATTGAGTCACATCAGTGACTTGCCAAAATGAAAGATCATAAATTTTTTTCTGATCTGGTTCACTATCTGGTCCCACAAACTCTTGTCTAGTCTCAAAAGAAAGTACCATGTAGGGTCAGAAAAAAGTGTCCCCAAGGGCAGCAAACAGACAGGACTCGTGTACTAGTGCTTAATAATGCTTGTTTAAAGGGTGCCTGAAACTAAGGCCTGTTTCTATTCTGATTATGTCTCCCGGACAAAACTCCCTCTGTTTTCTGTAGGTATTGTGCCTGAGAAAGGCCTGGCAGCCTTGGTCCTTGATGGTTCCTTTGAGAAGCAGATAGGGTGTTGAATAAACAGGGCAACATGGTACTACACACAGAATTATCTTAAATAGTTCATAATGCTGTTTGTTAGTTTTATATTTCATTTACAGCTATCTATATCTGCTTGCCTGGCCTTAGGATGAGGGAAATATACCCAATTTCACCTGCACAATATAGGAACACATTCAAATATGCGTTTGTGGGAAGTCACGGCAGGTCCCACCAAACCCTTGAGACTGCAGAGCCACCTGCAGCGTTCTCACCCCGGCCCTCACGGGACAGGGGCCAGCAGGGTCAAGATCTGTGCTACTGAGAGGCCAAGAGCAAGCAGTGCATGGTGTGTGTTCCTCAGCGACCTAGAGCACCAGTGGTTTTGTCCTGGTTTTAAGCTTTTCCTAGCTGAGGATGAGTAGGCAGACTTTGCTTTGCAACTTTGAATTTCCTGGCTTCCTTCACAAAATACCTGACGCCTATATCAATAGTATAATGATGCACGGCCTGTTGCAGCTTATTTCTATAATGTGCTTGCTTTTTATTTGCTTGGTGTGGCTAATGGGAGAACTTACGTAAAGCAATTTCAGGTTTATTGCTTACATCAGTCACTGGAGAAGCTATCAACAGATACTTGCATCACCCACCCATTACAGCCATACTGGTTAATCTAATGCAGGGCAACAGCGTGACTCCCCCACCCCCCAACTTATTCCTCAGTGCTACTTCCATGTAACTATTTTTAATTGCAGAGTGGGGTGAAATTCCTCACTCTGGACATGAGGCAGCACTTCCAAATGCCACTACACTCCCCCTGCAGGGACTGGATCTGAGGAACACACAGTTGTACCTGAGGGAGCCCCTTGTCCCCTCACTTTCTGATGTGATGAGACAGACTGGAGAGGTCTGACTTGGTGTATCTTTCTACTCACTTTGCAAGAGGGTAAATGACACCACAAGACAACACAACAAAATCCCAGACCTGAGATAGATATATATATATTTTTTTTAAATCACATTCAATTGGGAACACTTGTTTAGTCTTATTAAGTTTTATTAGCTCTAAAAATAGGTTCTTAAATATTTTGCAAGGTTGACTAAAATATGAAAAACAATTATAATCAGTGTTTATAATAAACCACCATTTGTTATAACTGAGACCCATTCAGTGGAATAACATTTATCAAGAACGAGAGCGTATAGGGAATTGTAGCCTCAACGAATCCACAGACAGCATTTCTCTGATTGCTTTCAAACTGACCCGTTGCAGAGTCCAGTCTTCTGCTGTGCAACAGCATTACTACCAGCGAGAACACTGCGAGAGAGTGGAACCCAGTCTTTGGGGGAGGAAGCTGTGAGGTTTTTATCAAAAATAAAGAACTGGTCTACTGGTATACCCCTTTTTTATACTTTATCGTTAAATGAAAACTTTCATAAATAGCCTTACATAAATAATATTCTCAGAAGTTTTAAAAAGTTCACACTGGCAGTCGGACCTTACTCTCTGGTCTCCCACTGCTGCTTCTGCAATTATTCTAGAGTACAAGAATCCTTAATGTCTCTTACTGTAAGAGCAGATCATATATTTTCAGTAAGAGTTGGGCTGCAGAGGAAGATTTGGCAGTTAGGTGAAATGCATGTTACAGCTGATGCTGGTTTTTTTTTTTTTTAATTGGAGTAACTGATGAAAAGATTAAGCTGTAGTGCAGGCAGGGCTTGAGTCATGCTTCTATCATTGTATCTCTTGGCCTAATATGAACTATATTATTAAAAACGGTAGCTCAAGCTGATTCTGTACTTTGTTTATCTAAAACCAAGCTCAGCCAAATATCAGCTAGCCTAGTGAAAAAAAAATGTAGTTGAAGGCTGTGTACATACAGGTATTGCTAATTACTTTCAATGACTCTCAGATGAACATTGATACTAACAGATTTCTTAGTCTGCCTTTAAACAAAGCACTCTTATCTATGCACAAGAAAAAGCACTACGCAGAGCTAATACAATATGTTAATCTGTATTCTGATTTAGTTTGTTCTTTTCTTAAAAAAAAAAGTGATTTATCATCCGGTTTTGTTGCCAAAAGGAACTGCAGCACTTTCCAAAATCTTGCGCCCTGGGAGCTCCCGGCGTCGCTTTCAGTAGCATCGACACCTCTTTTCCTCCGCAGTGTTTAAACGTTCAGCAGCTTTTAGTCGCGGTGGCTTTCTGCCTGTAAAGGAGCCGGGTTTATTTGTAAATGACAGCGTAACTCACTGTCTGACTTCGCAAGGCTGAGCAACTATTCAGGAGGGAACTGATTTACCCTACAGGGAGCGCGTCCGGGTCTTTTGCTGGCACAGAGATTATCCGGAGTCGCCTGTGCTGCAGTGGGGGGGTACCGTGGGGAACCGTGGGATTAAAAGGCCCAGCAAAAAAACCACCAGAGGGGAACAGGCGGCGGGGTTTAGGGAACAAGCAATCCCAGGCGTGAGTGAAACACAAACGCGCTGTGGGTTTCTCTTCCTTAGATAAAAGGACCGGCGAGCCAGCCCCAGCGCTGCCCGCGGATGACTAGTTAGAACAAGTTTAAACTCAAGAGCGAAAAGTACAAGGTTTGCCCTGCGCGACCGTCTCCTGCCCCAGGAGGCTGCTCGCCCGCCCGACGGCC